>NC_072830.1:27105000-27435000 GCF_027744805.1 Dunckerocampus dactyliophorus
ATTTATTGCCACACGAATGAGTGGTTAGCATGTTGGCCTCAAAGTCTGTGTGGAGTTTGAGTGGGTTTTCTCCGGGTACTCCGGCTTCTTCCCTCATACCAAAAGCATGCATGTTAGGTTTATTCTAGGTTGTAAATCAGGGGTGGGCAAATTGCGGCCCGTGATTGATAGCCAAAGTTTGATTGTTCATAGTTCATACTGTTGTTGCAACTGGACTACCCGGCATGCCTTGCGGTCGTTTGGCGTTTTATGTTTAGCGCTTAGTTGTTGATTTATGTGATGCGTTAACTTGCTGTTTGATGCCACCTATATTTAGATGGCCAAATTTTTTTACCCAGTGTGGCCCGCGAGTCAAAACCCTGCTCTAAATTGTCCATATGTGTGAATGGTTGTTTGTATATACAGCATGTGTCTGTGGGAAAAGCTCCACCTCACCCGTGACCCTAAAGGGCACAAGATTGAGATGCACCTGTACACTGCCACAGAAATGCACTTTTGCCACAATCATTATTTTAAGTTATTGCTACAGTTAGGCCTGCCACAATAGCAAATTTTGCTGAATGCTAATTGTGCTACAAATTATTGTCGATACTCGATTTTATCGACATCATTTTTTTTAGATCACTTTTTCATTAATTATATGGCATAATAATGCGAGTGCATCATACCAAAAGCAATAAACTTTAATGTTTCAAGAGTATTTAACATTGTAATTGGAATGTCAAGCTTTTAAGTAAAATTGCAGATACGATTGCAATAGCTTTATTCATGTAAGCTATTTTTATATCAAAGTTTTTTGATATTCGCCTATATTCCCGGTTGCCGACTCGACATGTTTCGTCCAGGAGAGGGTCAGTTAGCGTTTGTGAGGACACGCTGCTGTGAATGAGCGGCCCGTTGGGGAAATATTTCCACACGCTCTTCTCGTGCGAGCTCAGCGCACCATGAGAGCAGTCCCCGTACAGTGAGGGGGAACTGCTGCTGTTGCTACGGAGCCGAATATCCAACTGCCGACGTGAAATTAACAACGACCGAGACGAACATTCATGAAAGTAACTTCATTGATGTGCAGAGTGAACCCTCTTGTCATCCAGCGGTAAAGAGAGGAGAGATTAATCGATTTATCAATTATCGTGATAGGCCGAGCTTCACTGGTATTTTTGTGGCTTTAATTACAAAAAAAATGTGACTTTTCAACCTTGATTAAATAATGACAGTGCAAATGGATGTCCATATGGTCCCTAACGGGCCGTCCTGCTCTGAAAAGGGAGTTCAAATGACTTTGCTCATCACTTTGTAAAGTAGTTGACACGAAGCAAAGCTGTCACTTTGCCTCCTCCACATTATCCTCCTGCCTGCAAGGACTTTGAGGATGACCTGCCTCTTCCTACCTATTTTTGTTTGGCCCCGTCTCCCTCTGGAGGGATGCCAAGGACGATCTGGACCAGGAGTGTGGGGATCTCGAAAACGGCGCCCGATCCCGTGTCTTTGCTCACACCATCGCAGCCAATTATTCTCCTCATTGATTTCTCTGTCAAATCGGCTGTTCTTACGCTGACACTCGCCACTTTTTTCCTAAAGCCCTGCTCTGAATTTAGTGCAGTCATTTGTACTGCACGGGCAAACAATGTCAATAAAGTTTTACAAGCTTACCAAAAAGGAGCAAACATAGTTTGTAGCTCACGTACCACAAACGCTGGGGCACCATGATGTGTTCATGTGGACTATAACGCCACAACCACATTCATAATAACAGCGCACTCGAACTTCATGTAACGTCCTGCACAAGCGGGTTTTTGAGATTGCTTTGATGGAAAAGTCACCAAGGGATGGGGGCACGGCTGCCTTTTCAATCTCAGAGGAGCATCGCATCACCTGATCGTATTCCGAGCCGGCTTCGAGCAGACTCTGTTGAATGGCGAACTGCAGCAGGTCCTCTTCCTCCTCCCTCATGCTGTCTCTCTGTTTGCCTCCAAGCATGGTGTATCCAGGCGGGGGCTCAAACACACAGGGGGGGATCTCTCCGACTCGACACGACACTGCGCACACAGGGAAGGCAAAAGGGCGAGAGATGGGAAGATGTGTTATATGTGACACTCCAGTCAAGGTAGGGAGATGAAATAACATGTTTGGAAAGGGGGGGGTTTGACAAAATGTCAGAAAGTCAGGCTTTCTCTTCAAACCTGCATGACTCAGTTTCCCATATGACTATAAGTCCAAACAATCGTACACGATAAAATCCAGCATTTCCAGAGAGGTTTTTAGATGCATTGAACATGAAAGCTCCGCACCGCACAGACGCTGCTGCTTTAAACCACGGCTTTTGGGTTGAAGCTCCAGAGATGGAAAGGATGAATTCTTACACAACATCACACGACGCAAATAAGGACATGTCGACACATCACAACCCCTTGGCTTTTTCAGGACCAAGCTTGTTTTTTAATAGTAATCCAGCTGCCTAAAGCCTACAATTATATGAAGAAGAGTTATCATAAAAATGAAAAGTTACACAGTGGAACCTTGATTAGCACCAATAATACGTTCCAGAAGACGTCTCTGCTTTTTGTTTTGATCACGGCTGCAACATAATCCAAAATGGAGCCAAAGAAAGTTGCATGTACCAGCATTTGATAAAGAAGGTGAGAAACACTGTTGAAATCAAGAAAGAACTCACGGCAAAACACGAAGGTGGTGTCCGTGTGGATCTCGCTGCCACATCATGTCTTTGGCAACAATCACGTCTTCAGTGAAGGTAAAAGGAACCTTAAATGTTCATTTATCCCTTCCATTCGTCAATTGTTTTATGCATTTAAAACTATCATTGTAAAACTATAAAAACAAGTTTTCTGTTAAACTTTTTGAGACTTGTGACGTAATGTTAGTTGTGTGTTAGTAAAAAGATTATTTCACAAAAAAGTTGAAATATTGGGGGAAAAAAAGTCATCGTCTTACGAGGATAAACGCTTAATATTGTGAGCAAAAAGAATGTAACTTTAGTACCATAGAGTTTAAATATTAAAGGAAAAAATACAAATGTCATTTTTTAAAAGCCATAACATTATGAGAAGAAAATTTACAAAGATTATTTAAGAAGAAATTTGAAATATTTTGTAAAATTAAAAAAACAGCAAAAATGAGAAAAAAAGAGTAAAGACCAAAGTTCACACTGATGGGACACTTTTTGACCTAAATCACAAAACTGAGGTGCAGTTTTTTCTGCACCCCAGAAAATAATTTGCATCCCAATTTTCTTCCTACGGGCTTTGCAGGCTGTCTGCGGGTTTAAAAATCCGTGCGCGTCTCTTGAGATTGTCCCCATTTTTGCACATTGGAGCACGTACATCAGGGTGTACGGCCCGCTTTAGCATATGTACACGTGTTGCTTTACGAAATATCCAAGTGTCCCTTGCTTCCTTCCATTTTGCAGCATGTGGCAAAAGTTTGGACACCCCTGCACTAGACCATCACGGACTTGAAAATGATTTGCAATTTATTTTTACCTGCAGCGGGACAAAACCGTCTGTTTCCGAAGCCCACGGCCTTCCGGATAAGCAGCACGAGTACAATAATCTACCGGTCATTTCATAACACGAAGCTTCACTGCATCATTCATTTTTGTGATCTCGCCTGTGATCCTCTCATAGTAGACGTTCGATATTTCACCCGTTCTGCTGCACGTTGTTCTCTGACTGAGTGAATCCTTTGAGAAATGGTGATGTCAGTACGCCTCATTAAAACATTCAGCATTGATCATTTTTGGATGCGGAAAAAACGCTGAATCCTTCACTCAAGCAGTCACCTAGCATAGATTTTCATGTGTCCTTACTGGTGGAACTGGAGCTGGAGACACTGGAGGAGTCACTTCCAGGAGAGGGGGTGTCTGTCCTCAGGGTGTACCTCTGTCCGTCCCCTTCCACCCCGGCTTCGTTGTCGGGGCGTACGCTCGCCCCCTCCTCACAGCCGTTCAGGTTGCTGAAGGTTATTCTGGCGTTGAGAATGTGGTACAGAGGGATCTCTGCGGGAGGTAAAAATGACATTTGATGCATCATCACCTCATGCTCATCCTGTTCCCTCACTTCCTCTTCTTCCATTTACACAGTATGGCTATTAATTAACCTTTCCATCTTCCTTCTACCAGCCATCATTTTAACCCTGCTTCTTCAGTGCTCACCAATCTTGACGGGGAAGCCGGGCGGCAAGCGGAGTGTGATGAAGTCACGCAGTTTGGCAAAAAGAGCGTTGGAAATCGCCATGAGGTCGATGATGGGCGCCACTTGCTCTGCCAGCGAGAGAGGATGGGACTCGCACAGCCACAGCTTTGCCTTGAATCTGGATGCAAGAGACGCTTCTTAATAATGAACTGAGATACCTGATGACACTTTCATATAGACGTAGGTCAGATAGATCTGTTAACAGTGACGGTCGACAAGCCTCATGAATCATTTGGCCAATTGATCCCGACACCGGAGATGAACTGTTAATGAGCGCGGCATTGCAAGCTCATCATGTGATCTCACCTTTAATTAGACGGTGATCAACAGTGAGCTGAATACTAAATATGACAAAAAAGAGGCCATGCCTGGCTCAGTTAAACTATCAGGCCCTCCACCATTCATTTATGCTGTTTGGAAGAATTTTCCCAGAAAAAAAGGGGAAAATAAGAGGAATTGTGATCAAGTCCCGACTACCTACTGTGTGGTTCTTTTATTTTGAAGATCGGACTTACCTGCAACAGGATGTGTTATGAGCGGATTGGAAGCTGTTCTGCTTCGGCAGACCCGGAGAAGATTTTTTTTTTTTTCAGTGAAAGTGAAAATATTGTTAAAATATGCTGGGGCTGCACGGTGGATGAGTGGCTAGCATGTTGCGTGCGTGGGTTTTCTCCAGGTACTCCGGGTTCCTCTCACATTCCAAAAACATGCACGTTCGGTTAATTGGCAACTCTAAATATGAATGTGAGTATGAATGGTTGTTTGTCTATATGTGCCCTGCGATTGGCTGGCGACCAGTCCAGGGTGCACCCCGCCTCTCGCCCGAAGTCAGCAAGGAGGACGAACCCTAACCCAGGATAAGTGGAACAGAAAATGGATGCATAGATTGGTTGAATTTATGATCTAGTTACCCTCGTTTCACTGGGTACCATCCCACCTACACGTATGGATAGGCACAAATTAGCTAAATGATCATTATAACTAGGGATGTCTGTAACCAATATGACGATATTGTCCAACTCTCAAATTCCGATTTCGATATCAACTGATACCGATATGTGTAACATCACATTTTCCCTGAATTAACACATTGGTGACCCACAATATACCCATAATATTTCTCTTGGCGATTAATAACGTATCTTTCTATCTTTCTATCTATTTCGTTTCCGGGCCGTGAGTTTGTTGTAGCCACTTAGCTATTGCTAAAGAGTTGCTGCTCGTTGTTAAGTTGAGTGGAGAGTAAACTGATTGGTGCCGCCTACCTCGACGCCTGTCTCGTTGTGAATCGCATCTTCACATTTGGTGACCCTCGACGTGGGTAAAAATGTCGACCGACAACAGTGACAGCGAGACCGTGCCGGCGTCGCTACAAGCTAACGAGTTAGCGCCCGTGGTTTCAACACATTGAAGCCCAGTTCTGACTGCGATGAATAACACTGGACGTCACAAAGTATTTCCATGTACATGACGACGGCAAGTACGGGAGCCCATAGGCCTATACAGTTTATACAGCAGTTTTTTATTATACCCGATATTATTAACCGATATTGCCAGTATCGGGCCGATAATATCGGAGGGCCGATATTATGGGACATCCCTAATTCTGACTTTTTTACACCATTCATCACAGCAAACAGACACATTTGCCGATGCCTTGCAGGTTATCAAGGCAAAGAAATGCAATAAACGCAGGAGAAGGTCCCACTGTTTTTGGTTTCGTCAGTTTGACAACCACTCGGCAGTGACTTTAGAGGGCAAGGTCATGTATGCATGGCTGCCTCTGTCTGTTGCTGCCTCACCTCTGGGTCTTAGTGGTGAGTTGGCACGGGTGGCCAATGTCCCTCAGAGTTGGTGATGGGCCGGGGTTGAAGTATTCTTCAGCTGTCAGTGCTGATGGGTTGGTCACTGCAGGACTTGACATCTGGGTGACAAGGGCCTGTAGAGCAATGGCACAAACTGGAAATACTCTAAATACTTCTTAGACTAAAACAGAGCACAAATCGTTTTTGATTCTAAAGCAAATATGATTAGATTGGTACATTCAAATGAATCAAATTCTAATGGACTAATGGACAACCCACCCCATTGTTCAGGCCCACGTGTTGCTCTGCAATGCCGAGGAAGTTCTGCAGGGGAGTCTTCCCACCTGCTCGGACACACACAGCAGCTAAAATTACTTAAAAAAACACAATTGTCACAATACCATGAAGAGACAGTAATGTTACTTCAACATTTCCTGTTTTATCATGAAGACAGTGTGAGCCTGGAACAACTTAACTCACTTTACATGACTTCCTGTGTTTTCAAATGAGAACTTGAAAGTCAACCAGTGTCACAGAATGGATTGTGTTCAACTTTGGAGGCTACTTGAGGTTCACATTTTAGATTCAGCGCACAGTCACGGTCCAGGCACAGTCAATGCCTGTTAATTCTGCTTAATTTTGGGATCAGAGTCCAACAAAACCAGTCAAAGTCAATACAGCCAAGCCTCGGTTTTCATATGCCCCGGTTTTTATCTGATTCGATTTTCGTACGGTATTGCATGTCACGAAGTATTCTGTTTGCCCTACCCTGGAGTGGAATCAGGTGCCCAAACAACGCATCAGGGCGATGCCATTGAATGAAGGTGAGCATGGGTTCGTCTCAAACATGACATAGCATTTAAAACTGCTGTCCTTGTGAGCAACAACTCTATGCAAAGCCCACTCCATGAGTGTCTTTAAAGGGGACGTATTATACTCATTTTCCAACCTTTGTATGGAATTCTGGACTCCTATAGAGCAGCTGCACAGAGAGCTTTCTAGATCTTCCAGACTCTGCGCGTCTTCCTGCGGTGTTTCCTGCCTCCCGCCCAAACGGTCTGTGTAGTGTACTCTACCCCCTGCCCTGCTCCAGGCACGTCTCCCGCCGCGCCCACTCCGCTGTGATTGGTCCCACTCCCAAGCGCTCCCGAGGACTTCCGGACATCTGCCGAACCCCTTTTATACGATTACTTACACAAAATAAACACAGTTAGGACACTGATAAATTGTTACTTCCAGGTTGCTCTCCTGAGTCTTCAACACGACCAAGTAACGTCGGAAAGGCGTCGGGCTTCAGCAACAGTTTGTGGATAGTCCAGTTTCGTATTGGCCCATGTTCCCAAAACAGTCCCGTGTGAAATGCCGTTGACAGATGAGCATATTTTTCTCTTGCTGGCAACTCCAACCACTTCTGCCTGATGCTTGCCTCTTCAGGGAGCCATACGTGCTAACGCACTAAACAGAGCAGAGCGAAGCAGAGCGGGGGGAGGGCGTTTCTGCAGTGTTTGCCTGGACATGCCCATAGAAGGAAGTCCGGGTTGCAATGACGTGAATGGAACTCCCAAACTGCTTTCAGGTCTCACTTCCAAATGCGCAAGCCTCATTATCTGACGCGTTGGCACCGTTTAACACGAGAACACAACACTGTAACAACATTTACAGGTCAGAAGAGGGGAAAAGCATAATAGGTCCCCTTTAAGAATATTACATTAACAGTGACATACCCTTAATCTTGTTCTTGTTCTGGTCTGACAAATGGTCTGTTCTGGTCCTGGTGATAAGCTCTACATTTGAGGCAGCATACACCTAAAAAGAAAAGAAAAGCTGAGAATTATGATGATGAGAAAGCAATGTACCAAATGATGTGGCTTGGAGCGATAAATAACCACTCATTTTTATCACCATCATAAAAAGGTACAAAACATTCACCCCGCAACAACATACAGAGCAGTACACAATCCATCACACGATGATGGTCTCTCGGAGATCTACGCTCCAAGAGACGGAAAGAAGCCAAAATAGTCACCAGGTGAGAACAAAGCAGGTCAGCTGAGCTTGTCTGTTTATGTTTCCCATCTTAACTCCGGATCAGTGATGTAGAAAACAGCATCGTAACTGCTGAGGCTGTCTGAATTGCTTCTAAACCACTCGTGATAGACGGTGCTCCATCTCTGACGCTTGTCTCAGATCGATCCCTCGTGGCGCTTCGGAAAACAAATGGGGTCGAGGACATTTATGTTGTTTGTCCTCGTCACAGAGAAACTCGGGACAGATAGTTTGGGGCACTGCTGACACATTCTGAAGATCATTCGAGGGTCGTTTAAAAATGAGGCTCGCAGAGTTAAAAATAACTTTCTGAAAGCACGCTTGCGTTGAAGTGTCGGGAAATATCCAAGTGAGTTTTGCTAATAATCTGGACAGTCTTACCTTGGCTTCATATCCATTCACCGTCTCAGTCTTCTCGCTCCTCCAGCCCAGTATCCCTGTCTTATTCCTGCAGAGAGGATTCAACGGTACATCACATCGATAAATTCACAGCCACACTGACATTTACCTAAAAAAACCCCAAAAATCTAAAGGTTGCCACATCAGAGATGCAATTGTATCTTCTCAGATCCTTGTCTTGTATGAAATCACACTGCTCAACCTGTTGGTCCTGATGGTGCATTTGTGGTCAAAAGCCCCCGCGGGTATGTAGGGCCCCTCCATGTGCATTGCTGCCGCGAGGCACGGAGCACCAAGTCGACCCGAGGCAGGAGAGGAAAAAAAGGCTGGTAATGTGACGCCGCACCATGCCACAATGATTGACAGCACGCAGCAAAAATAACAGAATCCACCTTCATGACTCTCAGTCGCTGGTGGTGTAATGGTCCAGCTGCTGCCTTTTAAGGCAGAGGGCATGAGTTCGATCCGATTTTGTTTGTTTGTTTGTTTGCTCTTTTGCACTAAAACAATTTATTGAATTGAAATTAATTTATTGAAATTTCCCACGTCTTACTCCAAAACAGTCGAACTAAATTCATGTTCAAATCAAATAGTATAAAATAGCTTTTAATGAGTCAGTTAGGACCTGCAGATGTGGTGACCACAGCTACCTATGGGGGGTTCAATGTATTTTATTTTTATTTTTTTTGGTTAGAGCCTCATTTTGCCAGGGGCGACCCTGGTTTACGTACTCATCGCGGGTTTAAGTACACACTTGACAAAAAGTTACATTTCACCTAACTTACACGTGTCTATTCTAGGGATGTCGGATAGTGTTTTTTTGCAGATAACCGATATGCCGATATTGGCCAACTCAATTTTCGACACCGATATATACCGATACCGATATGTGTACCATCACGTATCTCCTGTCGTGGAAGGACTGGACTGGACAGTACTGAACGTATTACCTTATGTATTATTGTTACTATGTATTATTATTATTGATTATGTACTGTATTATTGCACCACAGATTTGATGTGATCGGTTCTGTATTTATTTATTTAGATATTATTCTATTTATTTTATTATATCTACCTATGTAGCTACCTACCTACCTACCTACCTATCAACCTTTTTCCAACTGTCAATTACCAATATGTGCAACATATCTCCTGCCGTGGAATTAACACCGCCACCACGAGTGGCTGCCTTTCAAGCAGCTCTGTTTGTTTATTCAAGCACATTTTTACGTGCCATGAGAGAGGGAGAGATGTCCCGCATTGGTGTGATTCCCTGTCTACCCACTGATATCGAGGCGGCAGAGCCGGGGCTAAGATAAAAGTCAGGCGTCTAGCAAGGAAGTGGAGATTCAAGGGTTCGGTACTTCCTGTTATCTCGGGAAACGTGAATTCACTACTGAGCAAGATCGACAAGCTGGCTAACAGCTAGCGTCCCAGATGCTAACGGACATCCCTCCTGTATTCATCTCAAGTCTTTTGCCTTAACCTCTTTTCATTGCAGTCACAAGTGGTCTGGGTTTTGTCAAGAAATGAGTGCCGTGAAGCAGCGGACTTCAGTACAGGAAGTGCTAAGTGAGCTGTAATAAATTGCTTTAGTGTCGAGGGAGATTAGGCTGATAAAGTTCATTTATTATCTCCTCTTTTTCATTAGAGTCTAGAGTCTCCAGATTTTGAGACTCGAGTGTTTCACCAATTGAAGGTTTCATTCAACTTTGAGACTCCTGCTGAACTGACGTCTTACCTTGTCCGTGTTTTAGCTTCATGCTTCCTTTTTAGTGTGTAACTGGGCCGAATCAGCCGATAAATAATATTTCCTATAAAGCGGCAGTAAGAAACCTCTAAATTGCGATCCTCGGGTAACGAATGAGTTCCCTATTCTCTGACACATTGCAAGTCGAATTTGAGTGCAAGTCGGAACGTAAATGAAACCTGACGCTGCACACAGACCACATGAGGCACATCACATGCAGCAATAAAAACACAAAAGACAGGAATGAAATGAAACAGCAATAAAAAAAAGAACAAAAATCACTACGTTGCTTAGTTGTTGCTGTTGCTTTCATAGGAGCAGAGCCTTTAACACAGGGGTTCTCAACCGGTTTGGCTGGTTTCATCCAAAATGTGGAAGGTCTTCAAATCAAACTTCTCAAATATCATATACTTATTTTAAAAAATAAATAAATAAATGAAAGACATTAAAGTGCAGTTGGAATTTGAGGTAGTGCAAAATAACACCGTGTGCCATCCACAGACTCAATTTATACTTCAGATGAAGTATAAGTCCATCCATCTTCTATGCCGCTTATCCGTATGCTGGAACCTATCCCAGATGACTTCGGGCGAGAGGCGAGGTACACCCTGGACTGGTCACCAGTCAATCGCAGTGAAGTATAAGCACAGTTCAAAAAGATTTACATGTACAAATTTTATTTTGTGTATATGTAGAGTGTGTATGTATATATAGATATACATATATATATATATATAGAGAGAGAGAGAGAGCGAGAGATTATATATGTATATATATATATATATATATATATATATATATATATATATATATATATATATATAGATATATATATATATATATAGATATATATACATATATATGCGTGCAGAGCAGACAGTTGAGTTTGCTGATGTTGTTTTGGCGTGGATGCGGCCGACAGTAACTTGTTTTGTTTTTGCAATAACGAGGTTGTTGATCGAACACTTCCTCGTCATCCTGACAACATCCGCGTAGACGTTTACAACCTTTGTCCTTAATGATGGTCGTGACAGTTGAGTGTTGAGTCGTGTAGCTACACGTGATCCGCACATACTCTAGTCTCCCTCCGTAACTCGGACCATAATTAAGCGTTTCATTAATTAGTGGGTGCGGGTTAGTAAAGCTGGTCAACCGAGGACCACGAGCATCCTGAGTGCGAATGTGTGTGTCCAGTTTCCAAGTCTCTCTATTTGACTATAAAATGACAAGTTCTGCATTAGTTGGAAATGCACTCCGTCTGACCTCTCAAAAGCGACGTTGCGAGTGTCCAGCTGAGTGGTCACCACCGGGGCAGACAGTCTTCCCGCCACCTGCTCATCGCTGGGCTGGACTCCCCCCAGTAGCCCCAGACCGGCAGCTGTACTGCTGCAGGCACCGCTTTTCCCCCAGCCAGGTGAAAGCGCTGTGAGGGACGAGACGCACAAGGTCTCACAGAACACCAGCTGCCTGTCATGGTCGACCTCCATCACCTCTGCGTTGGAGTCTGGGAGATGAGATCAGGGTGCAGAGGACAGTGAGGACAAGGTACAAGAAGATGTCGCGAGTAAAATGAGAATGGTGCACAAATGCAGCGATTGAGATATAGAAAATATGACTAAAGATGTAAAACAGGCTGAGGGAAGCTTCACAGCCCCATGCTAGTCCAGGGAAAGGTCGGTACATGAAAAGAATTTTATCACATGAGAGAAGAACAAAGATAAAACATAAAATGAGAACCTGCCGGAGCTTTGGCAGAATAGTGAGTACGAAAAGTGAAAAGATAAAAAAAGAAGGGAATAAGCATCATCGTGAAAAAATACAGACACAGTCCAGTGGCGGAGCGACGTCACTCTCCAGCCACTCCACAAGCCATCTGGACATTTCAGCTATCAACTTATTGCCACCTCTGTGTGAGTAATGGTCTCACCTTGGCCACCCCAATCAAAAATGTCTGGCTCCGCCATTGACGGTCACACTGCAATGCTGTGGCAATGCCTTCACTTCGCACTTTCCAGAATACCAGAATTGCATTCACATGTGAGAACATCGGCTTATTTGGTCCATGATTACACTGTCAAATTTGGAACTAGCTTCCTCAAACATAAGGGTGGGCTTTCAGAAGGAAGGCGGCATTAAAGTTCGGACCTTGTCCCCTGAAAATGAAGCTCCGGTTTCCTCTCTGCCAGGTCATCTGCTCAAATCCGGTCAGGGTAGTGTCAACGCGGAGACACTGTCCACTCTTCCAAACCCTGTAGGTGTCGCTGGGGCAGATGCGAGACACGAGGGGCACTAAGGACAAATGAAAATTGCACTTGAATTGTGAATGTGGACTGCACTTCTATACAGTGGCTAGACAGACGGGCGGATGGGCAAACAGACAGATAGATGGGCCGCTTCGGTGACTGTGCACTCACCCCAGCTGGTAAACTCCCATTTCATCTCCACATAGAAGTCCTGGGCCTGCAGAGAGAAGACGATGCCGCCATTGGCAAAAACAAAGCCATTGATAAAAAGATGGAGTTGGCACAACAATGGCTTTAAATACGGTGAATAAACACAATGGAGAGAAAAAGATGGAGAGCAAATAAATAGGACAATGCCTGCCAAAGGTGGCGAGGCTGGCAGAGGGAGCTGTTTGTGTATTATGTGCATTTAATAATAGCCCGTGATGGACAGTGAATGATGTGGGTGAGAGCAGCAGAGGCGGAACGCTGCCTTATAAGCGTGACATTTGCAAGTGTGTGCTTGAGTGCATGTTGTGTAAGTTTGAGGGGTTTGTGTCGGCCATGGCAGTGGAAACGCGTGTAGACACCTGGGACTGTTCCACAAGTAGATAAAGCCTGGATGCCAAGGCACGGCTGCATGACGGCTATAATACCCGTGTATCCTGGACATACTATATATTATATCGTATGCTTTGTTTTGGTTTGCCAAGGCTGAAAAGCTTGTAGTACATAAGTCACAAGAGCACAAAAGCCTTACTAATTCATGACATATGAAGTACTGTATGAACATCTTGGGCCATCGTGACACACGTTCTCCGAACCTGCACAGATCCTCACAAGGATCTTCTACTCAATGTATGTTTTGAAATTGTTAGTTGTGTCACGTGAATGGAAATTCCATGCTTGTAATTGTGACATTATTGAGGTATAGTGACGATAAAATGAATCTTGGGTAACGTTTGGTCTTTTCTTGATTGATGATTCAATCCTGGACATGGGCAAAAAAACCCGATGGTTTAATTAAGTGATATTAACTGCAATTGCATCCTGTAAAATGATTTGCAGTGGACGTCATTATCGACGTGCTTCGCAAAATACACACTTCCTGCTACGAGGATAACATTGACGAAGTACGGGATCTTATACATCCAATAACAACGATTGCCTTTCGTGTCTGCCGCCATCACGGGCGTTAATTAGCACGGAAAGTCCCTTGAACGCCTTCTGTTTTGCTTTTAATACCACACACCAGCTGCAAAGCAAGAAGTTACGCTACAGTTGTGGGGCCAAATTACCGTACGCCACGTGAATAAAACATGATTAAGTATTGATGTATTAATGTATTGATATCTTGCAACCATTGTTATTGCTGACACATGTTTCAGTGAGCGGGAGGTTTTATTTGCCACTATTTCTTCACTTTTCATGAACTTAACATTGTGCATTTTGCATGAACTTCCCGATCAAGTATACTTAGTGATGAACCACTGCTGACATTTTTCTAAATGTAAAGAATATTAAATAATTGTACATTTTAAGGAAGCTACCTGTCTAAAACGTCATAGTGGCAGCGTTGCAGAGTAAAAATCCTGACATAAAGGACTGCAAATGTGTATAAAACACAGTTAAACATTGGCAAAAAGAAGATCAGCTGGTGGGGAGGGGAAGAAAGATGCAAGAAAACATACCAGAAGAACAAGGGGATCACAGCAGAGAAAGAAATCTGTTCCGTGTTCAAGTCTACAGACCCAGAAGGAGAGGATGGATGGATGCCAGAATGACAGAAATGTGTGAACGTTCTGGATAAAGTCGATGATATTCCCCTTTTTACACAGCGGCTGACCACCACCTGTTAGGATCACATGGCCACTGCTTTCTTAACTCAGTAGCCTACGGTACCCAAATGGCATGACTCTGTTCATGTAACCCGGGGCGTGTGGTCCAACTATCGCGGGATCGCACTCGTCAATACTTCAGGGGTTCTGGAGAGGAGGATCCGCCGGATAGTAGGAGGAGCAGTGTGGTTTTCGTCCTGGTCGTGGAAGTGTGGACCAGCTCTACGCTCGGCAGGGTCCTTGAGGGTGCACGGGAGTTTGCCCATCCAGTCTGCAAGTGTTTTGTGGACTTGGAGAAGGCATTTGACCGTGTTCCTCAAGGAATTCTGTGGGGAGGACTCCGGCAATACGAAGTACCAGACAACCGAATTCAGGCTGTTCGTAATTGCTGTGTGTGCATCATACAAACAAATAAGTAAGTTTGATGATTATTTTGTACATTAAGAGTCTTTAATCTTGAAGATTTCATTTATAACGGTGTTCCAATCCTCGCACGGTGCAGCTCCCAGTCTCATAAGTTATTTATACTTTCAAAAAAAGCTAAGAATAGCCAATGTAATCAGAAAATAGATATGTAATACTAAAATAAATGTATTATTCAAATGTGTGCATCATCACTTGCACACTCCTCATGTGCTTTTAAACGTTTTTCCGTGTGAGTTAAGGGGTTTGTGTGTTTTGGAGTCAATGTCTGGGTGAAACGTGCATGCTTGTGTGAAATCCCACTTGGCGCAGTCGTTCCAACAGGACGGGGATGCCCGCTAGTCTCTTGGCAGTCCTCTGGTAGTCACGGTAACGCAGCACCAGACGCACCAGCTCCGGATCTCTGGTACTGACGGCCTCCTGAAGAACTGGGAGAGAGAAAAGAACGGGTAACGTAGAGCCAGTCGCTCAGGCCTCATTTAAAATTGATGTGCATGAGCAATTTAAGGCGGCTGTCAGAAACTGAAGTAGGTCGAAGGGAAACCTGCTGTGATAAATGTGTGCATTGTTGGTCACCAGTCATCTGGAAACCACTTTCCTGCTAATCTTACAGGCTGTTTTACAGCTAAAATAATTATAAAGCCATTATCTTGACCATACAAGTTCTCATTAAATATGTTTATATCCAGTGGTGTGAGATTTATCAGTCTGGAAAAGGATATAAAGCCATTTCAAAAGCTTTGGGACTCCAGCGAACCACAGTGACAGCGCAGCGACGACTCATCCAAGAGGTCACAAAAGACCCCACAACAACATCCAAAGAACTGCAGGCCTCACTTGCCTCAGTTAACGTCAGTGTTGATGACTCCACCATAAGAAAGGCACTGGGCAAAAACAGCCTGCATGGCAGAGTTCCAAGACGAAAACCACTGCTGAACAAAAATAACATTAAGGCTCGTCTCAATTTTGCCAAAAAACCTCTTGATGATCCCCAAGACCTTTGGGAAAATACTCTGTGGTCTGCCGAGACAAAAGTTTTACTTTTTGGAAGGTGTGTGTCCCATCACATCAGGCGTAAAAGTAATGCCGCATTTCAGAAAAAGAACATCATACCAACAGTAAAATGTGGTGGTGGTAGTGTGATGGTCTGGGGCCATTTTGCTGCTTCAGGACCAGGAAGATTTGCTGTGATAAATGGAACCATGAATTCTGCTATATACCAAAAAATCCTGAAGGAAAATGTCCGACCATCTGTTGGTGACCTCAAGCTGAAACCAGCAGTACAACGATCCAAAACAACAGCAAGTCCACCTCTGAATGGCTGAAGATAAACACAATGTAGACTTTGGAGTGGCCGACAAAGTCTTCATTTTGTCAAAGTCCTGACCTGAACCCTTTTGAGATGCTGTGACATGACCTTAAAAAGGCGCTTCATGCTCAAAAATTCTCCAATGCGGCTGAATTACAACAATTTTTCAAAGATGAGCGGGCCAAAGTTACTGTAAACGACTCCTTGCAAGTTATCGCAAACACTTGATTGCAGTTGTTGCTGCTAAGGGCCCTAAGGGGGGCCCAACCTTTATTAGGTGTCGGGGGCAATCACTTTTTCACTCAGGGCCATGTAGGTTTGAATTTTTTTCTCCCTTAATAATAAAAAATTTCATTTAAAAACTGTATTTTGTGTTTAGTTGTGTTGTCATTGACTAATATTTACATTTGTTTGATGATCTGAAACATTTAAGTGTGACAAACATGCAAAAAATCTGGAAGGGGGCAAACACAGGACGCAGCCAAACTATGCAAAAAGTGAGACTTACAGTCTGGAAAATACAGTAATAGTAAAGAAAATGAAGGCTTGCTGGTGGCGAATTGGCAGCCACGTTTCCATCAGACTACCCTGGGGCAGCTGTGACTACAGATGTAGATTACCACCAGTGTGTGACTGATGAGTGAATGAATACAGTAATGGGTTCACTTCATTGTGAAGCGCTTTGGTTACCTTGAAAAGTGCTTTAAAATGTAATCCATTATTATTATTATTATTATTATTATATTGATTATCACTTAATAGCTATATTGACAATGCCAACAATAATGATCTCACATTATAATAACAGTGAACAAGATAGTGCTTGGGTGGGGCATGATACTCCTTGTTAGCTTTTGAGGACTCTACGCCGGTATTAAATCACGCACGTATCATCAATAAATAACACACACTCACCAGTCCAGCCGTTGCGGTTCTCCTTGCTGACATCCGCTCCATGCTCTAACAGGACTCTGGCACAGTCCAGGTGGCCCAGTGTGACAGCAAGGTGCAGAGGAGTCCTACCACGAGGGTCCAGAGACTCTACATCAGTCTGGGTGGAAAAACAAAACAAGAGTTAAATGATGATGTGATACAGTATGACACACTGTACGATATCAGACGATATTTGGATTCATCATAGTGTGGCTGCCAACGGTACGTGACAAGGAGAGGCAAAAATAAAAGAAACTTGGCAGCAGAGAGACGGGGGGGGGGGGGGGGGGGGGGGATGACGGTGACAGGTGCTAATTGATCTGTCGGCACTCCAGCGTTGCTGCTCGCTACGCTGCTGCAGCATCTCGCTTATTTTGGGGCTGTAATTGAATGAAACAACGTACCTCTCATCCAAATCAGAGCATGGTTTATATTTTTCTCTTAAAACACAGCAAAAGAGCATTACAAGCTGAAACAACCTAATAATTATACACTACAAAAGTCACGTTTTCCCATAGTCCAAGCCTGCTATATTTAGTTTCATGTCAATCTGACCGCATCTGCTACTCTCATCACATCATCCACTTTTAAACACTATTTAAAGGCTCTTTAAATCTTATATTTATAACAAAACACAATGAAGTCGGCACAAAATGAACTATATAACCAATGAATAGTATCAATGATTCAAGAGGGAGAGGACATCTGACATTGTGTACATCATGCAATGCACTGTAGGTTAATATACTGTATGCTAATCTATCTGAACTTTGTTAACCTACTTATAGGTGGCAAACTGTATTAGTGTAATCATTTGTAAAATAATTGGCCTTTTGCCTCAGATTATCATACACAGAGTATCTATTTCATATGGTACTTTACTGCTGTTTTTATTCGGAATGTATTATTCTATTTTAGTTATACCTGTTTACTCGGTGTGCTGTATCTCATTATTCACTTTTGTTTTTAGAATATGCAGTAAAAAAACAAGCTGCCGTCGAAAATGACCCCCCAAGCCGCACTTCATTGTGAGGGGAACTCGGATGTATTTGCTTATTTAATACATTGTACTGTTTCATCGGTGAATGCGGTCTATTATTAGTCAAAATTATGCATATTTAAGCAAATTTTATGTTTTAGTTTTTTTTTTGCCTAAATTAAGTATTTTTAATCATAAAAATGGCTAAATTAACTAAAACCCAAAAGTAAGGCATTCAGAAGACACATTCTAAGATTGTGATGTGTGATATTCTGCATTGGTCAGTAGGTGTCAATAATGTTCCATTGATGAGACAATACTGTTGTACTGTACTGGAAGTGAAAGTGAAAGAAGGAACAAGAACCAATGATATATTACGTCCAATGTATGCCTTATATGACTTATTTGCTCTTATTATGACTACTATATTGGTAAAATGGGTGTAAAGGTCACCATAGGGGTGTTATTTCATGTACAGAGGGATCTAATAATGTTAAAAAACATATTTAGAAGGTCGTAAACTCTAACTGGATTTATAAATAAGGAATCCTACCTTGCGGAAATTCACTTATCACTGGGATTACAAGGGATTACTACTGATATAAACAAGTATTGAGACATCTGCGCCAATCAATCGGGGCTTGGTTCCTCCTGAATTTTAATTTGTCATCTTACATTTTTACTGTATCCTTCCAACAGTTCGGGGAAGGCAATTATCTGTTCCCAGTGCAAAAAGCAAAGTCTATAAAGGCAAGATTGCATGAGTTTGGTGTGGAAGTGCCCTGACCTCATCCAATACCTCTGGGATGAAGGGACTGTGAGTTAACATCAGTGACCTCTGACCTAACGTATGCTCTTCTGAATGAGCACAAAGCCCCACAGACACACTATAGAAGTGTGGAAGCTGTTACAGCCGCAAAGACAAAGGAAGTGGATACATGTACTGTTTGTTCTTCCACTGGGCTACATACTAATTCCCTGGAGGTCAAACGTGTCGATACTTTGGTCCGCATTCAGCGCTGGGAGGGACGGAGGCCAAGTAAGGAGTGTCCTTATACAGGTGGTCTTCGGGGGCGTTCTGAGTTTTGCCGTTCCGTTGTTACGTTTGCTCTCCGGTTAATTGAAAACCTCATTTTGGTCGATAACCACAAGACTCACTCGAGAACTAATTACTGACTGGTGCGCCACGGAAGACCTACCTCTATTGTGGTCGTTCCAAAATAATTCATAAATGGTCGCTGTTGTGTTGTTGACTATGGCCGATTAAGTGAATGATTAAGTTATATGTAGTCTTCCGGTCACTATTGTTACATTGGTGTGACATGACATCAGACTACATTATTTTCACACTGCATGGAGCCAGCCACGGCATGTCCGACAAAAGAAAGTTCTCCTCCCATTCCATGCGGAAGTGGTACATATTTGGCTTCTTACTTTGTCCTTCCGTTTGAAACACTTTCATAAGGTTAGAATCGGTAAATTGGAGAGGCTGACAAGTTAGCTCGGTAGCTTGCTATGCTAGTAGCAGCCGTCTTTGCAGTGATCCTGTAGCCTGCCCAATGTGGTGTAAACAAAGAATAATAGGTGTGTAAAGGTGACTATGGGGGTTTTATTTCTACAGAGCTCTAATAATGTAAAAAAAAAAAAAAACGTATTTAGAAAGTCCTAAACAGGTTTTTTATGCTCTAACTGCAAAAGGAACATTCCGTTTATTAATATTGAATCCGACTTCGCAGAAACTCACTTATCCCAGTCAGGTCTGGAGCCAATTAACCACGATAAACGAGGGACGACTGTACACTATGTGCGGCTCACATGAGCCGCACTGCTACTGACACTGGACTGTGAGGATAAAGATCGTATTTTCATGACTCCTTGGACCTTGCTAGGGTTGAAAAAATGATAAAACCCACATGCAGGCATAAGTAGGTGCCTAACAAGGTGTTTTGTTCAACATAACTTAGTGCAGCCTATCTATTTGATAACCATCTATTGTAGTCACTCTGCACTTAAGAGGCCGCCTTGGAGACATTGCAAGAGATAACAGGCAAACCCAAAGGGAGAAAATGTGGATGACATGCCACCGCAAGTGATGGAAAAAAGAGAAATTGGGAGGGGTGGAGATCTGCAAAGTAGAGCATGCAGCGGGCGGGGATGTGAGCTGAAGGAGAGAACAACAAGAGAGGCTCCCTCAGGTGCTGATGCCGACTGGGGAATAGGCAGAAGAACCGCCGTTGCATTGCAGAAGAAACAACACACACGTCATTTTGTTCATGTGTGTGTGTGTGTGTGTGCTGTGCGATATGCAAATGAAGCCACTTCTCTGCGCATGCACGTGTGACACAAGTTGTCTGTTGTCTCTCCCTAAGGACACGGTGGAGAATTATACAAGCCAAACCTTCCGTCGGGTTCCATTGTTTAACAGTGCAGCTAGCAAGACCGAGCATCGATATGGTGTTTGTGGCGGGAGACTCCTGACCCACTCTTGTTGGGACACCTGCGCCAATAAAAATGTATACGCAAATCAGAGAACAGAAAAAAAGCTTTGACTTGACTTAGCTTTCATTCTTGCATTTTTACACGGCGCACGCGTCTCCCAGCCAACAATCCATTCAGTGCGCTCCTCCTAAGCGGCTGTGTTTAATGCTGGTGATTATCAGTTTAAGCCTATTTTACAGCTGTACTCCATTTCAATGACTATGGACACCAGAGCTGAGAGTGAAGGGCTGAGATGGAGAGACGCAAGAGGAGCCGGAGGGGTAACGCAAGCGTAAACAGCAGCGGTCCCCAACCTTTTTTGACCCATGGACCGGCTTGTGTTTGGTATAGTAGTCTATCTGCCAATCAGGTCTGCTTACTTCCAGTAAATGCCTTTCGGACAAATAATACATAATATAATTCTATTGGCACTAAAAAAAAATAAATTAGAAAAAAAAGTTGGTGTGCTGAGTGCTACCAGTCGACCGGCCGGTGACTGCAGCAAAAGGGAGAGAAAGCGAAACATCAAATGAACTGAAGCTGCCTTTATTGTTGGTTCTATTTCTCTGGCTTGCTCATAGAACGAAAAAACCCCCACAAAGGCTCAGGAAATAAATGTCATCCCGTTGTATATTTATCCCAGACAGAATTATTTGCAGCATCAACTGATTAAATGAGGCAGATTTAGGCTTGAAACAGCCTTTAGAGTCAATGGCAGCTCTGTATTGTCTCAGAAATAGCCGTAGTCCTATTTTTATTCTAAGCTGTTAGCCAAAGACAGAGAGGAGGATTCTGCCACACATGCATCCTTAAGCTCTCTCTTTGTACCTTCACTGCCAGGGCTGCAAGATTGAGTATCTTGTTTTGGGGCAAACAGGCTTACTTTTAGGACTAGCGATTGAAATGGGTTGTTTTTTTGTTGGGGTTTTTTTGGTCTGTTCATCCAAAGGTCAAAGTTGACTGATGCTGGCTTCATGTCTGTATTAGCTCATCCCAAGGCCGTTTGATGGGATTGAGGGCATGGTTCTGTGCAACAAAGTTGTTGGTTCTTCCACAACAAACTGATCCACACCTATCTTTTTATGGGCGGTGCTTTGTGCACTGGGGCGCAGTCATGCTGGGGAAAAGAAGGAAAAGTTCCTTCCCAAAAGTGTTGCTCAGAGTTGCTAACAAGAATTCTTCTAAATATCTTTGGAGGCGGAATAATAAAAATGTAGGGGGAACTAAGAGGTCTGATAACTGATTATTTTATTTTGTTTTATTTATTTGATTGATTATTTAACTACACCGCTCATCACATTGTCAATCAACAGAAGAAATGATTGTTTATGGGATTTATGATGTAAAGACACATTCAAATGCTATAGGACGTCAGTTATCTACAGAAGCATAAGCAAGTAGGAGTTACGTTACGTTACATTGCGCTATGCTACATTACGTTACGCTACGCTATGTTACGCTACGTTACGTTACGCTACACTACGTTACGCTACGTTACGCTACGTTGCGCTACGTTACGTTGCGCTATGCTACGTTACGCTACGTTACGTTACGCTACGCTATGTTACGCTACGCTACGCTATGTTACGTTACGCTACGTTACGTTATGCTTTTTTGCCAACACCCGATATGTGTAACATAATATACTGCATCTCCTCTCGTGAAATGAACTCATCTCTGTTGTGAAACTAACGGATGCAGCATCAGCCACTAGCTTCTAAGCGTGGCTGTAAACAACATTGTAGAACGTCTGAGAAGTACTTGCGATTAGGCTTAGGCTGTGACATTTTTTGTATATTTTTTTGAGCATCAAAAAGTCCAGGGAAGAAAATCAAGTGTGATCATTTCCATGTAGACCACGCACTCTTAGTGCAGCAGCACGCTGTATTCGTTTCCACGCCACACTACAAACTGCATGTACACAGTAATTTCAGGCCAAAATGAACATATTTCGCACCATCAGATTGGAATGAAATATCCTCTGCATATTGACTTGTGAATTTATGTCCTACATACTTTTCATCTTGTCGTGAAGCTCCGATACATACTGGACTTAAGTTTCAAAGCCCTCCATGAGTTGAGGTGGTCCAACATTCAGTATAAATCCGATACAAAATTGACAAGGAAGAAGTAATATGCCTAACAAAAATACACCCGATAACATATGAAAAAGCAGCATTTTCACAGACTCTCCTAATCGAGCGCACACACACAGTGTCCAATTTTATCGTTGTCTTAACATTCCTACTACTGAGGATAAGCGGCATGGAAATAGATGGATGGAAAGAGCGAGCTAGCTTGCTATCAGCCACCCACGGTTGTTTACACGCTTGAGAGGCGGTTTGATGAGGTCATCATTTGTGCGCCGGAAAATACGGGAGCCAATAGGCCTATATACAACATTGTGTTTATTATCGGCTTTCATGATAGAGAGAAATCCTGATACCGATGTTACATTGTTATGTTACATGTTACATACGTTTTCATGCCAATATCGGGCCAATAATATCGGCCTACCGATATTATCGGACATCGCTAGTTATGTTATGTTATGTTACATTATTTTATGTTCCGTTCTGTTCCGTTCCCCTATGCTGTTATGTTATGTTGTTATAGTTCCAACTTGATTTGTTTGAATGTGGACTGCAGTTAAATTCTGTTCCGTTCGAGACACGTCTTCATGGGCTGTACACATTAACACACAAATTATGACATGAGCACCACTTTAGGCTGTTAAGTGCTAATGTCCTCCTGCCATTACAGACTGACCTGCAGAACTACGCGACCGACACAATGTATTTATGTAACCACGGGGGGGATGTGGTTCAGTTGAGAAGCAAACAACACCCAGCTCTGTGCAGAAATATTGATTTATAACTGAGCTCTACTTCTTGTCTACGGTGTTTTATAGCTCTCCTGTACTGTGAAATATGCGTTTTAAGCAATGCTGCTGTATTGGCTGTTTCTTTTCTTCAGCCTTTCTTCCTGGGTCTTTGAAACGCGCTGCTATCGGAGAAGTAGTCAATGATCACATCATTTTAGAAGTTTTCAAATTGTATCAAAAATAAGAGCAATATATTTACCTTCGACAAGGAAGATGAACGACGAGCCCATAAGGAAAGTGCAGCCGTCCTTCGCCGCGATGGCAGGACAGGAATCCTACTATGCAGAAATTCACTTATCAGCGGCGGGTCCGGAACCAATTAACCGCGATAAACCGAAGACGACTGCACAAAGGGAATATATGGCAGTTGCCGCACCCTTCTGGAAAGTGAAACTTAAGCTTGTGTGCCTGGAAAGTGAAAGTTAGGTTTGTGTGAAAGTGAGAGTTAAGCAGGTGTGAGTGAGAACAATGCATCTCCTGTGTGTTTCCCAGTAATTCTCCAGGAGTCACATCTAAGTGTTGCGCAACTCCGATGGTGCTATGTGAGTGTGTGTGTGTATGCGTGTGTGTGTGTCGTGAATGCCCCTGTGAGAAGCTGTTAGACTGACAAAGCACTGAGCTATCAGACTGTATATTATCTCACACTACAATAAGCACAAATGAGTTGATTAATTTTTAATGTTTCTTAATATTGTTGTATATAAGCCACTAATGGGACTAATATTTGGATTGCTGGAAATTAGTATCGCTCGGCAAATGTTTTTGTTTGTTCAGTCGACGGTGTTAAATGGCCCCTGGAATAAGTCCTTGTCCACATGCATCCAAATACCTGCAACAGTTTTCCTCTAAACATCCATGGAGCGTTTGTATTTGGAAGCAAAAAGACTTCACCTTGAAGGATTTACGTTGAGTTCCACTCAGTGCTCCCCTCCTAAGCTGCTGTGTTTGTTGCTGGTGAAGCCTAATTTACGGCTGTACTCATTTCTCGGTTTCAGCAAACGTTCCTTTCAGTTAAAATTGTTTTGTGTCAAAGCAAGAACTATACTGTTTTTATTCATCATACACTATAAAGTGATTTATACCAATTGATATTAATAAAAGTTGTATAATATTAGTGTAATTGAACTAACTGTAACTGTTCAATTACACTAAATTTGACTTTTGCTTCATTCAGTCTCTTATTAACATACCTTAACATCAAATTCTGTCTAAGGCATTCTGACCCTTCTATAGTCCATTTTTGTCCCCCCCCCCTCTCAGTGGTGAGTTCAGAGACTGCATTATTGATAGACATCTCTAGCACTGGCATCTGCTCTTTTCTCACTTCCCCCCAGTTTCTCTCCCCCCTTCCCTTGCTGTGTTCCCGGCGCATTGCAGCTTGACAGGTACTTAGGCCAACATCAATCTTTCATTCAAACACTACACACACACACACATTGTGCATATACACGCTACGTCATTTTCCCAAAATGTTTGTCCACGTCCACATGGGAGGAGCGAGTGGTGAAGGGATGGAGAGCACAAAAATAAGTTCCACTTCCCCAGCAAGCAAGGCTGGACTACCATAAAACCATGATTGATGACTCCGTTTCGGAACAAGACAACAATATCAGCACAGCAAACGGGGAAATAAATCAATGAATTGACAAGACGGTTTCACAACCAAGATTTTTACCTGTACGTGTGCATTAAAGCACAGTCAATTGAAGCAGGAGAAGTAAAAACTTCAAGTGCAAATGCTGACCTACATTTCAGAATATATTTGGCGTTTCTGTGTTTCGCTGCATTGGTTTACTGTCATCCCGCTTCTCCGCAGACAGGCAGACGCTGACATGGAGAGAAAGAGCCCCAAAAAGGCAAATTGCTGATGGTCCCTGTCAAAATAGAAATACTGAATTCCTCTGAGGCGTATCATAAGGTGATGACACCGGGACAGAGCAGGAAGGAAACGCACAAACGGTCATCTTGCCATACTGCCAAAACAGCCATTTCATTGACAATGTCAGAGAGGTGCCACAGTGGTCTCCCACTTTTGTCGACATAATATTTGAGACCCAAAGGGGTAGTTTCCTTGAAAAATCAGTCGGTTTACGGCGACATATGTTGTAGTCTCATCAACGTCATCAACGAAACAACAACGGCAACATATGCTGTCTAGTTACACAGCACTTTTATAAAAACATGGCAGTGTTACCCTAGATCAGGGGTGCAAGCTACCGGTAGATCGCCAAGGTAGTCTGGGTCGATCACGTAAACGTCACTTTGTAGATGTCATATGACATCAGTCAGGTGACATTAAGCTCCCCTCCTGATTCGCTCCTGCTCCCACACGGCGTTTCAAGCTACACACGGCTACACATCTTTATGATTCTGATTACGCATAAACTAAATCAGCGGTAAGATGCTTATACCTATAACAAAAGTTATGTGTTCACTTGTAGCGGCTAGTTATGTAGAAAAAAAAAAGTGTATTGTTTGATGGCTTTGCTTCGCGTCATGAACTCCACTACAGAAATCAGTGTTTTCTAAGCATCCGCTTTTTAAACTAATATTTCATGATGAAATGGAAAATGTGCCCGTTGCTGAAACCTTTTTAATATGTTTCCTTTACTTTGGCATCATTTTCAATTCTTGTACAGTGTATCGGTAATGTTTGATAGCAAACGCTAACAGGATGAAACACACAGACAAGCAACCATTCACATTCACATTCATACCTACAGACAATTTAACAATTTAACCTAACATGCATACATGAAACAAGTCCACTCCAAGGTTGTAACAACTTTCCACTTGCTCAAGAATGATTCTGGGATTCATCAGCGGGACAGTTTCAAGCTCCTTGGCTCACATTTTTAAACATCTTGTCCCAGCACTGAACGCCAGTTTACCTCTGATCTTGACTTTGTTGGCTAGCTCTAACAAGCAAATGATGAAGATGAGTTAGTGTGAACAAGGCATACTTACATACATACTTACATACTTACAAACTCTTCATACTTAGTTACCAAACTGAGGGCACGATAGCCTCAGCTGACACCATTTTGTACGTGTGTTTAAGCATTTAAGCTGCAGCTATCCACAACAAAGAGATAGGTGTACATGTTTGCATTGGATAGTGTGACCACATCCACAAACAAGCTGCCATTTTTGTGTACTACTATTCACAATAATTGTGTGTCAGCATTGCTCACCCTTGGGGCCGTGCCAATGTGGGACAGCTTAACTGGCGTGGAAATTTAATGACCTATCTAATCCTCTCAGGGCAGGAGATAAAATGCCAGGTATGGTGTTTGATGTCCTCTTGCTGGTGGCCCAGAAAGAAGTTTGAATAAAACGCTACATAAAGCCAAGGGTCACACATCCAGATGGAAATAAACACATCTGATGGGTGTCATGTTACACATGACAGATGGGTGTTTTGCGTTGTTTCTTTTGGGTCTTCCCGTCATTTCCTGTTTTGCGCTTACTGTATATTTTGTTCCGCTAGTTCCCGTTTTTTGTTTAGTTCCAAACTTACATTTTAACGTAGCAGCTGGGCACACCTGCCTTTTTTTGAGTAATCACTGGTATGTTTAATCCGGTTGAATCAAGGCAACGGGACTCTTATTGTTGGATGAAGACATTTCAGCTTTGTGCAAAAGGCTCCCTGGAGGTCAGAGCGGAGAGGACGCCACCACCGACAACAAAAGACAGAAGAAACAGGAAGGTCACTGCTAACTGTGGGTATCCTAAATGGGCCTTTGTCAAATCCACCAGGAGCAGGGCCACTCTACCACGCCTGAGGTTAGACACAGGAGACGAAATATGGTGATCTCATACGTGGCTGTTTCTTCTGAGAAACTTCCTCTGGACATAGCATACCAATGCATTTCAAATCCACTAACACCCTCAGACAAAAGCCGGTTCACCCCAAGGATAAAAACCAGAGCAGCAAACTCAGCAATGTTATTTATGCAGTGCAGTGTAGCGAGGAGTGCAATGACCTGTACACAGGAGAGACTAAACAACCCTTATACAAACAAATGGCATAGGAGAGCAGTTTCTTCGGGCCCAGAGTCAGCAATTCATTTGCATCTCGAAAAGAAGAAACATTCCTTTGAGGACAATTTTATCCAAATTCTGGATAGGGAACACCGCTAGTTTGAAAGAGGTGTGAAAGAAGCCATCTTTGTCAAACTAAAAAGGCCCTCCCTGAACAGAGGAGGAGGTCTGCGCCTTCACCTGCCGTTTGCTTTCAACAATGCTGACAGCTGTCCCCCAAAGATTGTCTCATTCAATGGAAAAAGTGGCCACTAATGAGTTCTTTGGACACCATAAAAGCAAACGACCCATTGTTATGCATGGTTTGTTCTCTAGCCACACCGGACCACAATAACAACAACCCTATTGTCACCACCCCCAGGGGACACACCCACCAGGGACAGAAATAGGGAAACTTCCCATCCAAGATTTTAGAACTGAAAAAGACTTTTGGAGGTCAAACATCCTCAACAAAGAAGCACATTCAAGTAATCTCGTATTACCATGACCTGGATGACTTAGAATCAACACAGACATGGTACTATCTAACTCAGCTGGGTCACCAGCTAGTTTCCGGTTCGTTAGTCAACAAACGTTCCTTTATTTATGCTTATTGCTTATTTATTCTATGCATTTATTTATTTATTTATTTATCTAATATTAGTAGTAGTAGTAGTATTATATTATATTATATATATATATATATATATAAATGATTCATGAGATATATATATATATATATACATATATATATACATACATGATATATATATATATATATATTTTTTTTTTTTTTTTTTTTTCCCCTTTAGGAGGGCTGTCTTACCGTTATCTATTATGTATTATCCTGACTATCACAGAAAACATGACATGGAATGCAGGAAGTGAACTACGTGTACTGTACTAGATGTAGAATGGATGGAGGGTAGGATTAAATAAGCTTTGCTTCTTCCTACTCCTTTTGGAAATGTAGAACTGTGAAAAAATGATTCATGAGATGTATTCCATTGTAACCTTCATGTTCAAATAAACTAAACCAAACCAAACCAAACCTGCGAATGGCAAAAACCAGTGAGTCATTGAAGCATCCAATAAATGTCCTAAAAATGTCCTAAATATCCTAACTGTCTATTTTTGACACTCAACTCGCACCCCCCCAAACCCTGCTACTCGCTTGAAGTCGTCGTTCTCGGATTTGCAATAAAAGTGACTGCTGTAATTATGACGTTAAATTCAGCTCCAGTAGCCTCCCTGTCTCCCTTCAACTGCATTGTTGCTTGGGTCTGGCAGCGTGGAGCAGTGCCAGGAGGTCCACTGTCGCCGGCGGGTTTCGGGGGACTGGACTGCTGCGCGCTGGAGAGGACAGCACGGAGCACCAGCTCGGGGGCTGATTTCCCTCGGGGCGGGAGTGATGCTGGTAGCGACAACGAAAGAAGGAGAGAGACCAATGGCGTGTGTGCTGAGGGAATTGTGGGGCTGTCTGGTTCCAACACTTGAAGAGGATGACTTTAGTGGTTTTAGTTCCCAGGAGGAGGGCGAGGACAGCGATGTATGACTTTTCTGGTAGGCTGCTGTTTACCAAGCCGTATTACAAACACTGCTGGGCAATGTTTGGAAAAAAGTATTAATTGCATTAAGATTTTAAGAAATCTTTGTGTGTAACATCTTTCTGTGTACTAAATATTCACGTTACAATCTGGACACCTGTGGTTTATAGGACAGTGCGGCCTGTATTTGTAGAATCTTTTTTTCTCTTTAAATTTTGTGTGTGGTTTAAATACTGGTGCACTCTATAGTCTGGAAATTACGGTACTGTATACGGTGTTGCTGCTACCTAACCTTAATTTCCCTGAGGGCACATGCACAGAAGATCAATAAAGTTCTATCTAAAATAATCTATTCTAATCTAATCTAATCTAATCTAATCTAATCTAATCTAATCTAATCTCGTTCACGCATAACAAAGGAAGTTAACAAGATAAATGCATTGAAGTACAATCCAGGTTTAAGCCCTTCTCATGATCGTTTCTTGACAAACCAGGAACAGCAGCAAATAACAATATCTCAACTCTTTATTGCTCTCAGACAACAGTACCCCCCTTTTGGTTCCGGTCTACACAACTAAGCATTCTGGGTAATGAAATATTGTCTATAAACATTTGCCTGCACAGCCCAAAATGTGCCTCACACACACTTATTAAAGGCATGTTTCATTAGAAAATGTATCGGTACTCACCACTAATAAATAGTATTGATGATTGATAGATCAGATGTAATCTGAGTCACAACCGCATTGGTCTGTTGTGAGGTCACCTCCATGTCTGGCTAAGCGGCACTGCTTGCCTGTCGTAGTCCCAGTAACAATTTCCGATCATATATTAACTTGCACTGCAAGCCAGATTGTAATAACAAGTTGGCTGTCGAAGCTAATACTGCTGTAGCCACACAAACAGAGCGGCGCCATCTTGCAACGTCACATCATTACATGTATGTTGTACTGGATTCTTTGTATTCGTTATTATTGCGTATTTATAGATTATTACCGACTGAAAGAAATGTGTTTTCTGGGGGGAAAAAAAACCGCCTATTTTTGGCGGGGAAACCAGAAACCCACAATATGTCCCGCATATTCCCAGATTTTTGGTCTTTTTAAAATGTATTACATATATATATTTATATATTTTATTTATTTTTATATTATTTCACTGTCTTCTGTAATAGCTGAACGTGACAGAGAAGTTGTGTATGTTCTAAAAAATGAAGCGTGCGTCTATTGCCTGGTTACTTGCACTTATTTGAGTCCACTACATCTTGTATTCACTTTCACCCTGCGCGAGCTTCTTTTCTTTCGCCAATCGAATCTCATTTGCATTTGCTTTTATCGTTTCCTGTCAGTTTTAAGCTTGCTCTGTCTCTTCCTGTTAAAAGCTTTCTGCAACTTAACTAAATCTGACCCCAACCATGGCTTCTCTTCGTGGCTTGTCTCTGCTGCAATTACGACTTGGGTTTCAATACACAGAGGAAAGTAAGAGGGTGGGGTTGATCAATAGGGAAGAGGGATGGCAGCAAAGCAAGAAGAGACGAGAGGTAGGTCACAGACAAATGTGTGAGCGCTAATTTATAGCTCTTTCCCTCAAGTCAGCAGATAAATCTTATAATGCCGATTGAACATAAGTGGTGGTTGCATCATGTAGGCTGTTTCCAAGTCTGATTAGTTTAGTACGTTTCTCTATTTATTTTTCTCTATATGTGTACAGATGCATATGTGACTGCATACCAAACCAATGAAACACGACATTTGAAAAACATAAAATAATTTAGCCGCAGCATCTCTACAGACACAGGAATGGAATGGGAACACATAAAAGCCTTTTTCACAAACAACATGGCAAAAACAAACATTCTCCATCGCTGCCATTTCTTGCTATTTTCTTCTTTACGCTGTAATGCTGGTGTGATATGGTGTTACTTGTGCTATTTAGTCATTCAGATAACATAGACCTGTTCACTAGAGGTGGGCGGATCAACCCAAATATCCATTATTGATACCAGGAGAGTATCATTATTGGATAAATACCGACAGATCAATATTTCTCAGTTCTCTTCTATGTTTATTTACACACATAGCTTTGTGGTTTTTGTTGTGTAATTCAAATGTATTGTATTTTATAAAGTGTTGCATGGTCATTGGACACAGGAAGGTTTTGGGGGCAAAAAAACAATAGTAGTTTTTGTTACTTTTTAAGCTATTTTGCACTTTTAGCAGTTAAGTTCCACATGGCAGACATGATTGTTATAGTTTTGAAGGAAGTGGGAGGACGACACTGCCAAAGACGTTACTTCGGTCAAGACACTACACTGACATGAAAGGGTTGCTGCAGTCTGCAATAGTGCTAGCCACAGGTGATCGGCTTTTGATTTTTTTTATGGAAATCAGCCGAAACTGGTGGCCGATCTATTGGAGCATCCCCAGCGCTGATACATTTTTTTTTGTTTGCCTAAAATCTTTGTCCCGTGTTTTATTGTGATTATTATCATGCTCAACAAATTAAAAGCAAAAATCAAAAAAATCATTCAATCATCTGGAAAAATGACCATATCAGTATCTATACTGGCCCTGAACGTCCACCGCTACATCCACACACATCACAAGCCAGATTGGAGTTGACCCCAATAAACTGTTTGATTGAAACTGTTATGTTGTGACATGAAAAAGAGAGCCGAATGGGAAAATGCAATGGAAAGAAAACAGATTTGTGTCATTTCCCGCTTTTGTCTTGAGATAACCCATCAGTCTTTGCAGTGCTTTTTATGCCTGTCAGGCAGACTCTGCTCACGGTCAAACCACCCCTCTCTTCATCACCATGTATGTCCCTCCTCTGCCTCATTCGCTACATGTTGCCCGCTTGCTTTAATTTTCCACTTCCTTTGCCAGCATGGTTGTTTACACTGAAGATTACAGTTGAAGACTCATCTTCTAAAACGCTTCAGCTCTCTGCATGCCTTTAAATTGGACTAATCTCATATCACCTTTGAACTCCTGGCCATGGTCAGTGTTTTTTCTTTTCGCCTTAGCAATACCGCCTCCAGTAGTTTCCAGCTGAAGCCTGTCATGGCAGCATTTCTGCTTACCGTCAACCACCCTAAGAAATAATGTGCTCACGGACCACGGGAACTGCGTTATTGGGAGTACCACGAGTCATCGGGTATACAGTCAAACCTTGGTTTTTGAACGTCGTAGTTTACGTATGATTCGGACCATCACCAAAATTTTGCCCCGGTTTTCGTACACAGAAATAAACACTGAACAAATGAGTTTGTTGCCCTGCACTGTTTAGAGTGGCCAAACAAAGCACGTTGCGCGTTGCTGACACAGTCCATGCGTTTTTTGGGGGGGGTTTTTTGTGCGACTGCTAAATAACCCACCATGGGACCAAAGAAAGTTGCAAGTACCAACAATTTGATAAAGAAGGTGAGAAACACTATCGGTTTTCATTTGGAACAAATTAATAATGAAAACTGAAGTACCACACAATAAAGACCACACAGGCTTGTCTTGAATATCTAAAAGAGGATGTGTCGATCTATTTTATTTACTAATGTCATTACAGCAGTTCCCCGTCCATTCAGTTGGACAAACAGCCATAGGTCAGAGCTGCCATGCAATGACAGTACACTGCTGCTATTGTTGTTCACTGTGTGTCACCATAGTGCAAAAGTGACATCCTAATGTCTAGCATGTGATATCATAGGAACTCTCACAATGCGCTTGATTGGAATAATAAACTCATGCAAGGGGAACTACATACAATTCTTCCTCTTTTGTGTGTCCGTTTTTCATTCTGTTGCTAAAAACAGTGGAGGTTCATGCGTGTGATAAAATGACTAAAACTAACAAACAGCAGCATCTGAAAGCCTCCGCGACTCCAATGAGGATTAAGCGGCATAGAAAATAGATGAATGACTGAAAGCATAAAATGGCTAAATGAACTAAAATACACATATAAGGCATTCAAAAGACTCATTGAAAGACACTGACATAGTATTCTACACGAGTCGCTCGGTGTCAGTGTTACTGTAATATTCAGTGAGACACACAATCACCAGACTTGACTGCCGGAACAACAGGTTTTTATTGCAGGTTTGAATTATTAATTAGCAACAGACACAATAATCCCTAATCAAAACACAGGCTGCTGTTGTGGCTGTAACCAAAAGCAAACTGAATCTCATCTCTGAACCCCTGATGTCACTTCCTGTTCACCACTCACTCTTACTCATGCCTTACAGTAAATTGATTATTTATTGGGTAATACAAGTGTAAAGGTGACTATAGGTGTGTTCCTTCACGTCTAGAGGGCGCTAATAATGTTAAAAGCTGTATTTAGAAGGTGGTAAACAGGTTTTCTATGCTCTGACTGCAAAATATTCCATTTATAAATAAGGAATCCTACTTTGCGGAAATTCACTTATTACAGTCGGCTCTGGAACCAATTAACCGTGATAAACGAGGAATTACTGTATATATTTTCTGATAAAGGGTAAAGCAGAAGTGGCAGCCATTTCTTTATCTTGACAGAACACAGCCATCATAATACGATGAGGGAGGACTATAGAAAAGACTTGTTTATGGACAGCAGGGGTCTCTAAAGTTTCGCCCAGGGGCCATTTGCGGCCCGCAGCTCAATTTCATTTTTATCCTAAAAATACAATTAAGAGAGAAACCTAGAAAAACAACAGCAAAAATGGCACCTGGCTTGCGACTGTCATTGCAAACTATCCACATTGTCACGGCTCTGTAGCAATTCAAAGTTGGTCAGCCCTCGGGTGCCCACTTCTGGCCTGGGGCCCCGGGCCTATTTGCAAGCAACACCTCTGCCCAAAGATGTCAGATGTTTGAAGTTCCAAAAAAATGTGTCAAAACAATCTGGTGATCAAAATATTATTGGCTGCGAGTCAACTGCGGCCCCGAGGATGCCTATCGCTTCGTGGAAACTTCGTGGAAACAAAGGTGGTTACAGCTGCACAGCAAGAGACATACACTGTAGTTGTTAAATGGGCATCACGCCCAGTAACTTATTGGGTCTATTAGAACAGATTTGAAAATATGCGAATAAGCAGAACTGTGTTTTGGAGGAGTCATCATGAAAAAAAGAAAGTGAATATTTTTCCATTAAACTGTGTTTAAAAACCCAAAAGTCCAAAGGTGTCAGCGTCTCACCAGCCATGAACCTCACCGCACGTCACTGCTTGACAGATGGTGTCAGCATCACATGTAGTCTATTTGTTCTTTGTGTGTGGATGCAATGATACATTGGTAAGTGAGGGAGTACAAGAGTATAACTATGAAAAAGGAGAGCGATTATGATGGCTAAATGATACACTCACTTAATCGTTCCATTTTAAACAAGAAAGACCGTGCTTGTTTAAACAGTGATATTTATAGACGACCTTCTATGTGAGCAGAAGAACAACAAGAAAGCGAGGAACAAGGGAGGAGAGGTTTTTTTCTGCTTTACTACCTGTCTTCCTGTCTCATCACCACTTGCTCTGATGTGGCATCAGACAGAGTTGGCTGATTACTGAGATTTAGGATCAGGGAGAGTACTTTCCTGGAGCTGACGTGAAAGGAACATAGAATATGTTGTGTGTGTGTGTGAGAGGAATTGAAAATGACCTATTTTATGTCTTTCTTTTTAATGCTTTCTCTCAGTTTTAGCACTGCTTTTTACATTGATTTATGGCCTTATGGTGCAGTATGTATACAAAAAAAAACCCTGTAGTTTTGGGAAGTAACTTTCCACTATTATTTGCTTCTGTGGAAAGTAAAAAACAAGGTATTATAAATAAATAATAAATATGAACAAATAGACATTTGTCACACAATAATAATGCAGTAGCAGGCGACTATGCTTGCTTAAAGCAAAGCGTTACAAAATCCCACTAATGAACTCAGTCTTTTTTGTCAATCCAGCCCAAGCCCAGCCGGGTTTTCCCGGGCTTAAAAAATGATGAATATAATATATAGGTTAAAAATTCAAATGTACATCGCATGAGCAGGAATATTTATGCAGCATGTGTGGACGTGAGATGGCTTAAAAGCTTTTATTTTCAAGAAATATTGATGTGCAGTGCACAGCACCTAATATGCTTATGTATTTTAAAATGAATCCCCCTGCTCTATGTAAGCCAGTTTTGGTTTATAATATATAAAGCCTGCAGCAGTTCAGTCTGGGGTGAAGTAAAACAAGCATTTTCTTTATTTACGCCCATAAAAACCACAAAAATGCAGCTATGTTGTCCACAGTCTGCTAAGTGTGTGTTGATTTCGTTCTGCTTTTGCTTGCAAGTTTTTTTTCCACTTGGTGTCTCCTACATGTGTTTTCGTTTATATTTTGTACTTTTGGTTCAAGGTGTGCCTGTGATAGCAGCAGCAACGACAGTTAAGCCAATCCAATGATTCAGATTTAAAGTGTTCCCTTGCTCTATTGCGGTTCACCTTTCCCATAATTTTTTTTGTTAAATTTTAGTGCTTTTTTCTTTACTGCTTATGAACGCTGTTACAGTCCAAGCCTCCTTTAAGAGGAATTGCATTGTGGGAAGTTGAGTGTCTCTCTCATCCCTCTCTCGTCTGTCTGCACCGCCCATAGTCTTCTGCATCCTGATTGGCTGTAGACCATTGGTAATCAATCTCCTTTGTGCCACCTTGCCGTGTCTCCGGTGTCATCGCTAGCTTGCTAGCTTGCTTGCAATCTTTATATGTTTGCAAGTTTCTCCCCGACAAAACCCACAATGTTGGCGAAACGTTCTTCGGCCAAAAGGCAGAGGAGGATGCTAACTTCTGGACATGCGGAAGGAATGTAGAAGTTAAGTGGCTGTAGGGCGCCATCACGGAATAAATTAATCTTCGGTTGGAGGAGGAGCACTGCAATAATATTTTCTAACAAGGATACAAAAACGATACAGTACAGCGGAATGGTGCCAGGACGAAAAGGCACGGTCAGAGGAGTGAAATATGTGTGAGTCACCTAATAATTTCTTGTGTCCGACATAGCAGGTTGATCAATGAAATTCAAACGAAGGTTTGAACTCTTTTGAGAGTCTTTTAACAAGAGAGAAATGTGAGAAAATGTTCATGCCTGTCTGACAAAAAGTGTTTAAAGTGTATAGTAAGGGGTTTTGCGGCCTGAAAACATATATTATAATATTACAATGTATGGTTTCTTCCGTAGTCCATGCTCTCCATAAGACTTTGGGGATGAGTATTTTTGTGCCGCGGGTTATTGTCTCCCTGGGGAAACTAGTTGTAGCGCACACCTTCCATTTTATTGTCTGGCTTAATATGAAATGTCTGAGAATATTTACTTATCATATTGGAAATTAAATGTTTCCACATATCCACTGCAGCTTGCTCGCGTACCACTTGGGGTACGCGTACCCCGGGTTAGGAATCACCAATGTACTGCACTGAATCATACTGAGGTGTCTTTCACTCTCTGAATGGAGTGACCAAAATATTAGACACATGTTTGTGAGATGTTGTAAAACAATACTTCATTTAATTTGGAATACAAGATATGGAATTTGAGGTATAAATGGCCATGCTTATTACATGTTGCTTTTGGGGATTGTTTGGGGCACTTTGCGTTTCATTTGGGTTCCAAAACGAAAGAAAGAAAGCTTCAGGTATGAGTGTGTTTTGTGTGCATATGGTACCTTGCGAGTGATGGCTCAGAACGCTAACCTGCAGAGCATCTCTTATATAATGACACTGAGCGTTAGTGTATTTGTTTTAAAAAATAAAAAAAGACACTGCACTCACACACATGCTTTGCATTTTCACTCAATCTCACACACGCACCCTCCTCCATCAAAACTGACGTGCATAATTTCAACAAATGAGTGAGTGTCAAATGTACTCCCTGGCAACCTACAATATTGACATTTTATTCCTTCCTGTAACTGTACGCCCACATGCTACAACATCTGCATTGTGTCACCCACTCACAACTGGTAGAAAGATGAAGCTCCTGGTATGAGTTGAGGTTGCAATGGTGCTGCAAACATACATGCACACTGCATCATCCTTATCATCATCATCCCTATCAGTAATGTCATTTGCATTTGGCATTTCCTCACAACTCCTTCTATAACTTCATATGACTGTGGTGTGCAGCTGTGTTTTAATCCCATCAATGCATATGATTGTTAACTAGCAACGCTACCTCCAAGTATGATCTTAAATGAAGTGCATGGTAACAACAGCTGCACCTTTTAAAACTCCCCTTTCTCCATGGACCCACACGCCCAACGAGACGCCACAATTAAGATCCCAGTGTGTGACTTAGATGAGTTTTTAAAGGCTCTGTCTCACCTGCTCGTTGGCTGCCAGCTCTTTCTCCAGCTGTCGGTGCTTGTTGTGCCACACCAAATAGTGCACAGGATAGCGACTCTTCTCCGGAGTTTTCTTAGCAGAAATCATCGTCGTTCATAGTTTTGTCTCCACCTCCGTCTTCAGTGTGGATGGTAAGGACACTTTGTTGGTGATGCTGGCTATGCAATCATCATCCCCCTCCTCCTCCGTCGGCGCCGACGTCCACGACAGAGTCCAGAAGCGTGGGCTCGCCCTGCTTTGGAGAAATAGCAGAACCTGATGACAATGCTTCCTTTTGGTGGCTAAATTTGGTTATACGTTGATTTCTGAACCACCTCTTTCTTCCTCCCCTGCCTACTCCAGTGAAGCATCTATCCTCTTCTTCCTCCTCCTCTCCTCCCATCCGCTTGCTGACTGAGATGCGCTGACAAACTGCAACCAAATGTGCTCACACTCAGCCAATCCGCTCTGAGGGATGCTGTGATTAAACTTACGTCTGAAAATAGCTGCGTAAATGATGAACAGTCAGACACAAACCCTGGCTAATACTGTAATGTAGTTTAAACATTTTATTCTAATACGTGTTGTCACGAGAGATCGTAGTTGAGAAATGGTGTGTGAATGATGTGAAAAGCTGTTTCTGACACCAAAATAATGCCGATGAGTAGGTGTGTACTGCAACTTCTGGTACCCATCGAAACCAAGTACATACACAGCCAGTATTGCAGATACCGATGCTTTTTACTTGAACATTTTCAAGACCAATTGAATGAGTTTGTGATTTTGGTTTTAATTTGTTCAATTTTAAAATGGAGGTCACTGACGTTATGCAAACATATACTGTACATGTACGACTCGTGCTCGTGTGTGTCGCTATAAATGTGTTCTCTATAGGGGAGCTGAGAGGCAGAGGGACAGGGAGTGGCGTCAGAGTTGAATTTTAGCTTGGCGTGGGTTACTGCAGCACCAGTAGCCCAAGTTTTGATTAGGGATCATTGCGCCTGTTGTGAGATAATTCAAACCTGCAATTCAAGCCTGCTGGTCAAGTCTGGTGCTGGTGTGTCTCACCAAACTTTACAGTCACATGACTGACACCTAGTGAGACTACATATAATTCACAGTTTTTGAATTTTGAATTTGAAGTTTAGTTAATTTAGCCATTTTTATGCTCGAAAATGCATGATCTAGGGAAAACATACATGAAAATTTGCTTCAATATGCAATTTTTTTGGTTAAAAATAGGCCGTACTCAACCACAAAACAGCATGATTTATTAATTCATATATTTTTGAAAAAACGTGCTATAGTGAAGCCGCGAAAGTGGCGAGGGACAACTCTTTATACGTCTATCTACAAACTTATTTGTGAACAATTCAACAATATACATAAATACATGTATACGTCAGTGCTTAGCAAATAGTAGGGCGAGTTCCCCTGGGGGGCCGCGGTGAGGTGTCAGGGGGACTATGAGTAAACCTAACTTGGAAATTGTTTTAAGCTATTGTATCTCATCTTATTTATTTTCATAGTCAGGTATGCAGAATGCTGGCGCCAGCAATAAGTACATTAATATGATCAGGTTCTCAGTAGTAATTTCATTCTGTCCACAGGGGGGAATTATAAAAATATAGCATTTCGCTGAATGTGCATGTTTGTTTCTTATGTTTATATATTGTGTCAGTTTTGTGATAGCGCTGGGAAAAAAGCTATCCCTGGGTCTATTTGTCCTTGATTTGTGTGACCTGTAGCGCCTTCCAGAGGGCAGCAGATCAAACAGGTGATGGCTGGGGTGGGAATCGTCTTTGATGATGTATTTGGCTCTGCTGAGGTAGCGAGAGCCGGCAATATCCTCCAGGCTCGTCAGAGCCCAGCCCATGATCTTGGGTGCTGTGTTGATCACTCTCTGCAGCGCTTTCTTGCCTGCCACTGTGCAACCGGTGCACCACACCGAAATGCAGTATGCCGGTATGCTCTAAATGCTGGCTGTTTTCAAGGTAGCCCAGCGCGGTGTGGAGCACTATGTTGATAGCATCCTCGGTGGAGCAGTTTGTCCGGTATGCAAACTGGTGGGCATCCAGGGTGGGTGGATGACACCTGATGTCCGGAGTGACTCGTCTCTCAAAAGATTTCATGACTGCAAACATACGTGCAACAGGCCTAGTCACTGAGGCTGCCCCCTGATGATGATGGAGATGATGACTTGTGCTAGTGAGTGGTTAAAGATCTCAGTGAAAACTCCTGAGAGTTTGTTGGCGCATGCTCTTAGTAAATTTAAATTACACCACTAGTGACTCGGATTGAAATCACTTCTATTTTTGCCAAAGCCTCCTGTGTGCAAAAGCTTTTTCCCTGAGATGACTTTTTTTTCCTACCACCACTTTTTTCTTCCGCTTTGAATTGAATATATTAATTAATAAACCATGCTGTTTTGTGGTTGAATACGGGCTATTAGTAGTTTAAAATATGCAGATTTAAGCAAAGTTTCCGTATATGTTTTGCCTAAATTAAGCATTTTCAAGCATCAAATGGCTAAATTAACTAAAATAACAATACAGCATGAGATTTATAGTATTCTACACTGGTCAGTAATATTACTGTAATGTTCAGTGCGACACACAAGCACCAGACTTGATCTCTGGAACAATAGACTTTCATTGCACGTATCAATTATCTCACATCAGGTACAATAATCCCTAATATGAGCTACTGTTGCGGCCATAACTGACGCCAAGCCAAAAATCAACTCTGAACCCCTGACGTCACTTCCTGTCCATGCCACCGGAACACATTTATAGTATAGTGTCTATATAGAACCTTATTTATGTCTTAATTTGCTTATTGTCTGTTATTATAAGTATATGATATTGGGTAATACGAGTGTTAAGGTGACTTTATGGGTGTTATTTCATGTCTACAGGGCTGTATTTATATTTCTATAGTCTAACAATAAAAAACCATATCAACAATTTAACAATATGAAAAACAAAACAAAAAACAGATATTTGTAAAAATACACAAGAGAACTGAACGATATCAATCTCATTACCATACTGATGTTATCATTGGTATTGATACTATCAATATTTAGATCACTTCAATTTGGCTCACGAAATTGCTAATGTCTTCGCTGCTAACGTTAGCTGTGTTTGCACTCGCGACTGGGTGCTGTGCGTTGATGTGGTAGGCTAAACTTAAGATGCATCAGTCGTAAGCAAACTCCTTACAAAGAAGACATGTCACTCTACCTTTATCAATAGCGCCGCAATGTCATTTTCCCATTCATTGGACCGGCAACTCTCACATGCGCTTCCATTTTCACATCTCCTCTCTGATACTCACCGCACCTCACCTTGCCTTCCCAACTACAATAGGAGCTTATCAGCTGATGCTAAACAAGCCCAAACACAATGACAGCCAAACAATGTCCACTTCAAGGGTGTGACAGACCATTGTTATCTACTCCCAACAACTCAAGCGCAAGAAGCCAAACGCATAAAAAAAAGGTAACCCGTATACAGTAAAGTAAACAGTAAAGTCAGAGATTAAAAATGAGATTAACATGATTACAAAAATAACACACTAAATATGACTGGAATTAATGCTTTAATTTGGCACTCGAAGTGTTAGATTCAGATTACTTGTAAGGCACTTTTTAAAGTTCGTATTTATATTTGTCTTGTATTTTGTTAGGGTTTGTGCAGGTGCATTCTGTCTTTAAGCCTTTTTAATACACAGAATATTTCTTTACTGATTCAATTGCTATAATAGACTTTGTTCAAATAACGGGATTTGCGATTAATTAATTTCTTAATTGTATTATGCAGTATATATTTGTGTTTGTTTAATAGTAGCAGTATGTGTTATTTGGTAGGCCACAAACAAAACCTTGTGTCAGGCCACAAAAAGTCTTCCCGAGAGTGTGTGGCCTTTCATTGAAAAAGGTTGGACAGCACCTACCTGTATTAGAGAAATCTTTAACATATCAGTATATTGCACATAAAAGGCAATGACTTAAAAGAAATAATACTACTTCAGGGCAACTGTTACCTGTTTAAATAGCACAAATGCTCCTCTTCAAAGGTCAGTTCATTGTCATTTGATTAAATATTGAATGAGGTCATTAAAGCAAGCAAGGTTGCAGTGTCCTAGTCTGCTCGCATTGAGCAGTAAATGTGGAAAATAAATGACAAATGCTAATTGCTTCTACTAATTTGATTCCCATGTGAAATACACACCAGCGTTCAAAGAAATGCGTAATTATTTGGTCCTTTTTCTATCGGCAGGTAGGCTGCTGCGTTGGGTGTGTGGCAGGTATAGCGCTGCCGTCTCCCGGCGAGCTGCTGCCAGTGCAAGCTTCCAAAGAGTAATGTAACTGCGGTAAGCGCTTTATTACGCCGCCAGAGTCCGGTTAAGCGCGTCATGTCCACACATAATATACGATATAGTGTAAGTATTTGCTAATGCATGTGGCGAATGAACCGGAGGACCGTACGGGAAATTCATCAGTCAGCTGGCTGGGAAAACCTCTCATGCCAGCCGTCTTCCGGGGATTGAGGGTCTGCATCGGCTGACGTTGGTCTTGTGGCTCCGGAGGTGGGGAAAGGCGAACGAGCACATCATCGCCGACATCCACCTCTCGATTTTTTAGACACTTCCGATATGTCAAGAAAGCTACAACGGACGGAAATCTGCGCTGACTGCAGTGCACCAGGTAGGAGAGTAAACTACACAGGGGATGATTACCAATAATACGTCCACAGAGCGACACTTGGGGCAAATATGGCCGAGGTTGGGCACTGTGTCAGTGGGTGTGCAAAGCAGGAAACGGCCAGGGCTTCAAAGCGTCGCCTAGGCCCCGACATATTGAGCGAAAATAGGCGTGTTTTTAAATGGGACATATTGTTAGCTGATAGCGGCTCACCTTAGAGGATAGACCAGTTTATTCATTTGACAAGATCGTACTTGAGGATACTGTAGTGATTTATTGTGTAGTGGAAGATGTATGCCGCTTTTAGTTGTAAATAAACGTTTGTTATGGTTTTCAGGAGCTTAACACACTGGCATTGCTAAGCTAACAAGCTGGCGACTTGGACTAAGGTTTATTCTCCCTTTGACAGATGCATATCAAGCTTACACAACAGTAAATGTTAATGTCAATAAACAGCTCAACATTTCCCCACCTCACGTGTTGTTTGAGCATTGTAAGCACTTTCATGGGAAGGCATTTTATCGTTTTCTGCCCAGAGTCGCTAGTTTGGCTTACGCGGTAGCTAATGTCACTAGCCAACTTTTGCTAAATGTCAAGTTTTCGTCAATGTGTGACACTATAACATCTGCCAGTTGTCATTTTCATATTCTTTACCAATAGTTTTTTATTTCTATATATACAGCACTGCAGAGGTCTTATTCATCGCGTTTTAAGCATAAACCTTAAAATGACAGAAACCGAGTCGTTTTATTTACCACACTCTCAAGCAGTCGGAAACAGCTTCAAGTTTTATGTTGTTTTATTTTGTATGACTCATGTGTGCCTATTGAACTTGGCAATATTACTTTGTTGACATTTTAAAAACAACAAAAACTGTGACAGCCCTTTGCTTTCCACTGACCTTAATCATTCATATGACTCCTCACATGCCCTCGCTTTTAGTTCGACTCATAATTATTGTTGCTTGTGTTTTCTAGTGTATGCATTTGTCTGCACGTGCATTGCCACAGCTGCTGCCCCTGATTGCAGTGCAAGTGTATTCCAAGATGTGTTCAATAGCTTTATGGCTATACTGCTCAGTGCATGCTGGCTACACCTTGCTACTTTTTTATTACATCATTCTGCTCATAAGTTTACCTTCCTGCCTCAGCATCTTGCAGCTCTCGCTCTCTCGCACTCCTCTCCATCTCAATAAATAAACTAACATCCACTTATGGACATCAGTTAAATGAGTACAGTATCATTCTGGACAAAATCCAGATGAGTAAAGGACAATGTGTTGTTGTTTGGCACCCTTTGATTTCCCTCTCTGCTTGTGTGAGAGATCTTTCTTAAAAGGACATGCACACAAACTGCTGAGCTGGTCAGTGATGGTAGGCCACCTCCCGACCACCTAGCTATGTGGCCTGCCAGGTGATGACATTTCTGCACAGGGTAACTGATGGAGACAGTCGTAGGCAACTCACAGATGGCCCTAATGTCACACCATGGCCTCGTGAACTTTTTTATCGAGCTTGTAAACTTGCATGCCTGAAAAAGAGACTCAGGCATTGGGAGTGCATTTGGACTCATTGGTTATATAATGTCGGATGTCTCCTGCTTTTTCTGTTGCTGACCGTGTTTGCCTCAGGTTAGAATCCAAAGCTCCAGGGATCATACATGCCTAGAAAAGAACCAAATGTTGACCTTTTAATGTGATCTTCAGGCTGCCAAAGCTATTTTTTTTAGATTTAATTGTATTTCAACAAATATTCAAATCAGAAGATGTTAATATACTTTCTGGATAGCAGTTTTTAGTCACATGCTTTACTCATACTGTGTATAATTTATATACAGCGGTCGAAATACTTATGTGATTCTCTGTGTACCTTCCCACTTCCCACTTACAAAAACACAAGCAATCCATAATTTTGTGGTTGGTTTATTTGAACTGAGATGTAAAATTTGGTATTCACTTAATACTTGGTGGAGATACACTTGCTGGTAAGGACAGAGGTCAGATGTTGCTTATAGTTAGTTGGTCACCAGGGTTGCACACATCTCAGGAGGGACTTTGGTCCACTCTTCCTCACAGGTCATCTCCAAATTCTGATGGGTTTGAGGCAGTCGCTTCGCAACTCCAAGTTTCAGCTCCCTCCGCAGATGCTCTATGGGGTTAAGGTCTGATAAGATAGCTAAACAATAATTTATTCATATCTGAGATGAATTCACATTTCCAGCAGCTCTGCAAAAATGTCATAATAAACGTACACACTTAAAAATAAAACAAATAAGGAAAGATAGGGAGATAAGAAAAATAGGAAAATAGATTAGAATAAATAAATACATATGGAACAGATTACTTCAAATTTGTAATGCAATAATACATAATAAGGTAATAACTCCAGTCTTGTGTGTTTTTTATTGCTCGCACTATGTTGTGTTTAAAAGCTGCATGGCGTGGGGAAGGAATGATCTGCTCAGTCTTTCAGTGGGGCAGGACAGTGATAGCAATCTGCCACTGACACTGCTCTTCTGTTGGGAGATGATGCTGTGCATTGGGTGTTGCTGGTTGTCCGTGATGGAAACAAGCGTCCTCAGTGTCCTTTTGCTCTGCCACAGATGTCTGGCTGTCCAGCTCAGTGCCAATGACAGAGGCTGCCTTCCTCACCGGTTTATTCAGGTGTGGCATCCTTCTTGAGGCTGCTCCCCCAGCACACTACTGCATACAGGAAGGCACTAGCTACCACAGTCTGGTAGAAGATCTGTTGCATATGTTGAAGGATGCGAGCCTTCTGAGGAAGCACAGATGCCTTTGGCCTTTCCTGCACAGAGCATCTGTGTTGGCAGTCCAGCCCAGTTTATCATCCAAGTGCACTCCCAGGTATTTATAGGTGTGAACCACCTCCACACGGTCACCTTTAATGAGAACAGGTTCTGCGTGTGTCCTCTCCTAAAGTCCAACCACCATGTCCGTGGTCTTGGTGGTGCTGAGGTGCAGGTGGTTTGCCTCGCACCAGTTGACAGAAGTCCTGGACCAGTTTTCTGTACTCATCCTCCTGGATTATTTGTGTGTTTATGATTTATGACCCATTTCATTTTAAACTGGGTCATGTACACATGTAGTCAACATGCCCCGGCCAATACATCTAATAGCTTAATTTTGTAGCTTTGCGTTGCATGGGCGAGCTAAGCAAATAACAGCTGTAGCCTATGGGAATTGTTATATTTATTGTACAGATTAAAGAATTAAACTGATTCTGTCTGGCCCTCGGGCTACTATTTTCAACTAGGCTGTGTTTAAACCCATGTGTGCCAATGTTTTCTGCAGGCATTTACAGCATTTCATCTCATCAAATGATGGACTATTTTAGCCCCATTAATACCCTTAACCCAGACGTGTTTATCCCAGCTTGAAAGCGACTAATGTAGATGTGTCTTTTTGCATACACGTGTGTTAGTGTGTTACTGTGCAAATGTATGTTTAGATATCGCTGTGCATGCTGTGTTAATTGTTCTCACATCAGGGTCGTGAGGGCTGAACAATGTGGGGCTGCTCTGGCAGGATCTCGAGTTTGGCATTTTCTCAAACCACATTTATTTAGAAAGTGATAGATTTAATTGAGAAGGAAATGCTAAGCAAATTGTCGTACAGTCAAGGGTAGCATATGTCTTACTTGTATACTGGGTTGTGTTAGAACGGATCAACATTGTACACAACTCTTTAGTGCAGCAGATATTACAAGTGTTTTTGTGTGCATTATATAATTGAATGACATCTTATTTGTGTACTACACTTAGTTACATTCATTAATTTGCAACGCTAATCATTTATTGACAAAACACTAGGTTTCAGGCTCTATTTCAGGCTCTATTAAGAGAATCTCTGAGTTCCAACATAACCTGGGACTTTGGTCATGTTTGTAATATTTCTCATCGTGAAAAATGAAAATCATGGGGATTTAATCAAACCATCTTGTCAGAAAACCTTTATTGACTGTATACGCAATGGTTTAACTGTCATTTCAACGTTGGTTACAGTTACAAAAAGAAGAAACTAAGGTTCCACTGTACACTGTATGCCCTTGAATAACATCAGGTAGTCCCATTTGACTGAAATACGTACCGATACTCAGTATCATAATGGTAATGGTTTAATTTGATTTTGAACATGGATAAAGGTTGCATTGGAATACATCACGTTACAATTCACAGTTCAGCATGTCCAAGAACGAGTATTTCAAAGCAAAGCTTATTTAATCCTACCCACTTTCCATTTCACATTAATTGCTAATACATTTCTTTGTGCACTTCCTGTATTCAACATGTACCATTTACAGATTTTGAAATAGAAACCAAATTAAAATACCACAAGAGAATGATAAGGCAATATCACAGTGTGTTACAATAGGAGGTAGGGGTTGTGATACATTGATAACTTATGTCACATTGATAAGGAATAATAATAACTATATAATACATAATAATAAATATATACTAAACATAGTTTCTTGTTGAGTGAGTACAAACAATGGAATACTTCAAGTGGTCCTAAGAAATGAGAGATAAGTATTACTGTAAGTGCAGTGCTTGTACTGTTTCTTGAAATCGTTCATTTTATTGCATAGTTTGAGTTCTTTGCTCAATCCGTTCTATAATTTGATTCCACACACTGATATGCTGAAGGTTTTTAGTGTTGCTCACAATATTTTATATTTTGATAAAAAATGTTCCCTGAGGTCACATTTCTCCTCTCTTTTTGAGAAAAATCGTATAACATTTTTGGGGAGCGGGATCTTGTTTGCTTTATGCACAGTTTGAGCTGTTTGAAGGTTTGCCAGAGCAGCACATTTTAACAATTGTGATTTTAAGAATAAAGGGTTGGGATCTCTATAAGCGGCATTGTGGATTGTTCTAACTGGCCTATTTTGTAGCACAGTTAGTGAGTGAAGTGTAATTTTATAGTTATTTCCCCATGTCGCCACACAATAAGTTAGATATGGTAAAACCGGAGAACAATAGAGAGCCCGGAGTGATTTTTGTTTTGTGCCACTTTGTTGTATATTCCTAATGTGGGATTTCCAACTAATTTTGTCGTCTATTATAACGCCTAGAAATGTATTTTCGCTCACCCTGTCAATGTCTATGCCTTCTATTTGAATTGGTGCATAAATGTCCGTTCCGCTATTACAAAATAGCATTATTTTAGTTTTACTCAGGTTCAGGGCTTATCTGTTTTTATCAAAACATCTTTTTAGTATAGTCATTTCATTTCATTTTGACACCCGCGACGATGTAAACGGTCGTAATCAGACCAAAACAGTTTGACGCTCATTTTAAAGTTCATTGCCGCCCTTGGCACACCAACAGCAGTGCTTCGTTCTAAACTCGCACACACTTTTCTCCACATCCTCATTATCGTAAAGGTAGTTTACCATCACGAGAACTGCATATTGTAAATTGTATTGTATTGTATAGTATATTGTACATTTTTGTGAAATGTAAAGTATTGTAATTTTTTTGCACATTCCCTGTGTTGTGTATTGCTGCTGGTTTTGTTGTTAGCATTTTTCATATTCATGAATTCATTACTTGGTTATTAATTTTATGTATATTATTGAAGTATTTAAATTACAATTCTGTTAAAATTGCATGTAAAATAAACGGATTGTTTTTGGACAAAATTTGTATGTTATTTTCTTTTTAATTTTCGGTTCGGGCACCGTTTCAAATGTAGCAATTTGGCCCCAATATTGGTTAGTTTATAAACAATACCCAACGCTAAAGCAAAGGTGAGATGAGAGCGACACATTCCACCATGTAGATGACTGCATGTACGGAAAAAGCTTGTTTAACCATTTTTACCGTGTTGAAAGGTATCGTCATCATCACAAAGTATGTTTACAAAGCCCACAGCGCTACACGTCTGTTGTTGTTTTTCAGACCCTGGCTGGACCAGTATCAACCGAGGGGTACTGATCTGCGATGAATGCTGTTCAGTTCACCGCAGTTTAGGCCGCCACATCTCCATAGTCAAGCACTTGAGACACAGCGGATGGCCGCCCGCATTAATGCAGGTAAGGCTGAGCAACTGGAGACTGAAGAAACACTATTCCAGAATCAAGAGTAAGTGAATTATTTTGTGTTAGGGGGGTGTGCCCCACAGTTCGAGAAATGCTGGTCTAATCACTGACAGTGACTTAAGTATGTCGGTCTGTTGTGGTATTGGGACAAGATTTTCGTTTATAATTTCGAAGATGCAATGGCTGTGTTGTGCTGCGTCAGATTTCCTCCTATAGAGGAAGACAGTAAGATGGCATTTTCAATGGAATATGCTCCCTCTGTGTGTGTTCAGATGGTTCAAACATTGGCCGGAAATGGAGCCAATTCCATATGGGAACACAGTCTTCTGGACCCTGCTCAGGTGCAGAGTGGCCGAAGAAAACCCAACCCACAGGACAAAGTCCAGTAAGCGTACTCACTCACTACAAAATTTGTTCTGGTTACATTAAAAGTGTCATCTTTTACACATGCCTTTCGCTAAGGAGTTTCTTTCCTCTGATTAGACATTAAACTTTTAAAAAGTCTCAACATGACAAGGTGATACTGGCACAATGTTAATGCATAGTGTTGTTGTTACATTTTAATTCTGAGTTAACACTGTTGACTTGGTCTATTGCTGTATAATTGTATTAAGTAAAACGGTGTACTCAAGTCATACTAATTGTCCTTTGAGATTCACTTTGTGTTCTACAATTTCTCCCTGTGCAGTCCCACAAAGTCAGAGTTTATCAGAGCCAAATACCAGATGCTGGCCTTTGTGCACAAGCTACCCTGTCGCGACGATGACGGTGTGACGACCAAGGACCTCAGCAAGGTGAGTCCAGTATACAACTGAGGCCAGCCTAGGCTAATTACAAAACTGGACTCAGCGAGACTGGAAAATTGCACATGTAAGCATAGGATGTTTCACGTACTGATGTCAGTGGGAAGTCCCACACGTAAACACATGCATGCAGACTGACCTATAAAAGTCCCATAGCAGGATGTAATTTGAATGACAAGGCTCTAATGGCCTGTGATGCGGCGGAGCATTGCTTGGCTAATTAGAATGTTGTGCTTCTTTGTCTCTCAGCCTTATGTTTAATCTTTCCCCTGTGTCCGTTTCTTGCTCTTTCCCTCCGCCTGCCTTTGTTTCCCTATCAGCAACTTCACTCAAGTGTGCGGACAGGGAGTTTAGAGACGTGTCTTCGGCTGCTGTCTCTTGGCGCTCAGGCCAACTTTTTCCACCCAGTATGTAAAAGGACACTGATTTACTTATGACGAAGTTCTACTTTTGGCCTGTCTTGATTCTTGTAAATGTCTCCATCACCATCCCGCCAGGAGAAGGGCACTACCCCACTGCATGTAGCAGCCAAGGCAGGGCAGATTTTACAAGCTGAATTACTAGTGGTATACGGCGCTGACCCTGGAGCCCCCGACATCAATGGACGCACTCCCATGGATTACGCCAGGTAAAACCCAATAAGAATTATTTTTTTCAAATCCCACTTAGTTTGCAAATACATTGTATTATAAAATTTAAAAGTATTCCAGAAATCATTTGATCTATTGTGTGTTTCAGGCAGGCGGGTCACATAGAGCTAGCAGAGCGCCTGGTCGAGTGTCAATATGAACTGACTGACAGGCTGGCATTCTACCTGTGTGGCCGACGCCCGGGTTTGTGTTACACTTTTTCTTAAGCAGTTATTTCCCTTACAAGAGCCTGTTAGCATCTTCCTTACATTACACTATTTGCTCTTTTCTTCAGATCACAAGAATGGCCATTATATAATTCCTCAAATGGCAGACAGGTATGGACCATTTGGTTGATGTTTTGGTCTGGTAATGCAAGTGTATGTTCTCACAGTATTGTGTATTGTTTTGCATAGGCCTGTCACGATAACACATTTTGTTGGACGACTATTGTCCTACAAATTATTGCCGATAAACGATACTATTGTCAAAATTATTTTGAGACCATTTTTTCATTAATGTAATGATAATATATGGCGGTGTAATGCGAGTACACCCTATCCAAAGCAATAAACTTTATAATTTCTCAAGAGTATTTAACACTGTAATTAGAATGTCAAGAGCTATTATGTTGTTTAAACAAACAACATAATACATTAAACAAAAAAAGAGCCCCGATGAAAATAAATGTTCTCTCATCTTTTAGCACTGAAATAAAAATCACAATCTCAACCAAAACAAGAAAAGAATAGACCTCTGTGAAGAAAAAAAAACACTCCAATAAAAAACACACACAACAATAAAAACAATAAATAAAATGGAGTATCAATTCTCTTTAAGTAAGGGTATTATTTCTAACAGGAATGCAAATGAATAAAGCTATAGGGGTGATGCCTGCTGTCGCGTGGCATCATGCGGGGTACAGCGGGACCAAATAATGCCAGGACTGCTTCATGGATGTGGGAAGTGGTGGTGACAATGCATACCCATTCGGGAACAATGCACGTTGCGCGTACTATTGTTGTGAACCAGACGTAAACACTATTAAGTCGTACGGGAGCATGGTCAGTTTGTGCCAATGCGCACCATTTTTGGTTTACGAATTGTGTGCCAAGTGTGTAACTTATGTGTAAACCGAACGCAAACAGTGCGCAAACTAGTCTTCATGCTTTTCAGGCATTTTTGACACGCATTGCCACGAGAAAAATTGCGGCAGAATGCAGAGGCAAAATACGTGCAAGTGTAAACGGAGCTTTACTCCGACATTTGCTGCACTCTGTGTGCGCTTGTCAGTGGCCCCGCCTCCATCCACTTGGACAAAGAGACAGAATGACTGATAGGAGGGTTCACTCCATCCGTTCTTTCAGCTATAGAACCAACGCGCCCAGGTGTTGAGACAGATGCACAGAATAAACCCTCTTGTCATCCAGACTGTTTCGTAGAGAGGACGAAAACAAACAGGCATGCACATGTCAGTCAATATATCAAGGCCGGCAAAATGATCAAGTTTGTTTTTATTTATTGTGCGGTTAATTTGTGATTTATTGATTATTGTGACAGGCCTGGTTTTGCATAGAGCCTTATTTAGTTATTGTTTTGATGCAGTTTAGTATTGTGACCAGAGGGTGGCACCAGAGTGTGCATTAAACCACCTTAAAGTCAGTCATCTGCATTTAGACAAATTTGATAGATGTTGCCATCAAATTTGTGTGATATTAAATCTCTATATTGGTTTTAGGTTATAAATATTAGAAGAGCTATTACTACCATAGGTCTGGGATTTGCCTCACTAGTTGGTAGCTGAGTCTACTAGCCGTGATTGAGTCTGATGTTGTCACATAAGGTACATTTACCTGAACATTGAGGTTTCCCTTTAAAAACTGGGAAATTTGTTTTTTCTTAAATGCCTTGGTCATTCCACGTAATGATTTCGATACTTTATGCACGCTTGGATTTTTCATCATCAACAGCAAGTGTGATTCAACAGCCTGAAAGTGCACAGTCATGCCATAATAAATCAAGCTCAACATTACTTAGCTCAGCCTCTTTCTGAGTTTGATGAATATACAACCAAATATACCGTACCTCACTATAGTGAGTACACGCCTCCCATTTCTGCTAATATTAGAGTATATCTTTTCATGGGACAAGACTGAAGAAGTGACAGTGTAGAGCTTGTATAACTGTGTAAAATTACTGTCCCCGCAAAACAAGCCAACACACAGCCATTAATGTCTAAATTGCTGGCAACAAAAGTGAGTACACACCTAAGTGAAACGTCCAAACTGGGTACAACGTTTCAATATTTTGTGCGGCTACCATTATTTTTTCCAGCACTGTCTTAACTCTCTTGGGCATGGAGTTCACCAGAGCTTCACAAGTTGCCTCTGGAATCATCTTCCACTGCTCACTGACGAAATCACGGAGCTGGTGGATGCTAGAGACCTTGCACTCTTCCACTTTTCGTTTGAAGATGCCCCACAGATGCTCAATATGGTTTAGGTCTGGGCACATTCTAAGCCAGTCCGTCACCTTTACCCTCAGCATCTTTAGCAAGGCAGTGGTTGTCTTGGAGGTGTGTTTTAGGTCCTTATCATGTTGTAATGCTTCTGTGTGGCCCAGTTACAAAGGGAGGTCATCATGCACTTCTTCAATCTGTCACAGTACATGTTGACATTCATGTTTTCGTCAATGAACTGCAGCTCTCCAGTGCTGGCAGCACTCATGCATTCCCAGACCATGACATGGTCCCACCACCATGCTTGACTGTAGGCAAGACACACTCCTCACTTGGTCGCCCCCGCACACACTCGACACCATTTAAACCAGAGGTGACCAACACGTTGATCGCGAGCTACTAGTCGATCTATGGGACTTTGCCAGTCGATCGTGAGAATATTAGTAATAGTCGGTGCGCAGAGATGTGCCTGCTCACGCAACAGTAATTATAAGCCACGCAAAAGTAGTGGTGCCCAAAGTGCGGCCAAGGAGCCATCTGCGGATCGTGGCTAGTATGTCATTGCATCTCCTTAGAAACAAAATCAAATTTAAAAAAAAAGAGAAAAAATTTTAAAAATAGAGCAAAAGGCACAATGTTGCTGAAATGTTGACACCAACAACCAATAATAACTCAAAGCTCTGTAATTAAATACAAAGCTTTAAATGTCGTATTACTTTTTAATTTACTTTAAAAACCTTTCTACAAAATAAATCCATCCATCCACTTTCTATGCCGCTTCTCCTCATTGGGGTCAAGGGGATAGATCTGGGAGGAGATCCCCCAGGATACCATCCGTAGTCTCATTAGGAGCATGCCTCGACATTGTCAGGCATGCGTACAAGCACTTGGGGGCCACACAAACTACTGAGAATCATTTTGAGTTGCTACAATGACATTTTGGCAAAATGGACCAGTCTGCTACATCATTTTTTCACTTTCATTTTTGGGGTGTCTTGGATTTCCCCCCTCTATAGGTTGATCATTTTCATTTCTATCAAATTATGTGACATGATTTTGTTACTAATACATCACCCACTTATTATCAGGAAAGATAATGAAGATCATTTTTTTCCCAGTTTAGATCTGATGTGTTTTTGAAGTGTTCCTCTAATTTTTTTGAGCAGTATATACTGCTCAAAAAAATAATATATATATATATAAATATTGTGTATGTGTGCTATCTCGGGGGTAGATCTTGCGCAGGTTCACGGCCGAGACCAGAGATCTTGGGCTCCAAAAGGTTGGTGACCACTGATCTAAATCATTAAGGTTATTTTGGTTTCATCAGACCACAGGACAAAGTTCCGGTCATCCATGTGCTTAGTCTGCTTGTCTTTCTTGTGCATCGTCTTCAGAAGAGGCTTCCTTCTGGGATGACAGCCATGCAGACCAGTTTAATGCAGTGTGCAGTGTATGGTACGAGCACAAGACCACCGTACACCCCTTCAACCTCTGCAGCTAAACATAAAATGGCTGTATGGTCTTGGCCATAGTGTTGCAACCCACTTTCAGGGTGTTGGCAATCTTTTGATCCTCAAGAGTCCTTTGCCATGATGTGCCATGTTGAACTTCCAATGACCAGTATGAGACAATGTCAGAGTAATAACACCAAATTTAACACGCCTGCTTCCCACCCACACCTGAGACTTTGTAACACTGTGAGTCACATGACACTGGGGAGGGAAAATGGCTAAACTGTTTCACTTGTGTCTCACTTATGTTGCCGTGGGTTTAGACATTAATGGCTGTGTGTTGAGTTATTTTGCGGAGACGCTAAATTTGCACACAAGTCGTACACTGACTACTTAAATTGTGGCAAAGTATCATTTCTTCAGTGTTGCCGCATGAAAAGATAATTAACTATTTGCAGAAAGGCAAGGGGTGTACTCACTTTTGCGAGGCACTGTGCATGCAAGGATATATTAGGAATACCATCTGACTTCACTCGGTGTGCTCCTGAATGAGAACAGTTTAAGCCATTTTGATGTGGCTTCTCTACCCATCTTTCTGTCTGTTTCTTCCTTTTTTCTCACTCGTCTTCTGTTCTCTCCATTTTGCTTCGCTTGATGGAGCCAGAGCTCGTCCTAAGTGCCCGACACAGAGGTATCTTTACTTTTCTTGTTCTTCCTTTCCCCCCCTCCCCCAAAAAATACTGTTATCTTGCTTCATTTTAATCACTGTTTCTGTAACCCTCTGTTGTACGTTTTCTTGTTATACCAGAGCTCTCAAAGTGGAAAGAACATCATTAAGATTTAATGTCTCACTAATAGTTAAAGGAGCAGTAGATTAACTAGGGTTAATTAATAAAGTAGCAAGGCACCATCTTGGCAGCTTTTTGCTGCCCACCTGTAGCTTTCAACACCTCAGTTTCATCCTCCCTGAGAAACCTTAATGAACCTCAGCAGGCCCGTTCAGTGTGACATCCAACAATCCAAATGTTCCACCATCTCCCTGTCTACCCTGCTTCCTTATGTCTCTCTCATGTCTCATTTACCGTGTTCTCCATTGCAATATGTTTCACCCTCCGCCTCGTTTTGTACGCTATTGTGACTTTGCAGTGCCTGTCTTAGGGTTGTTATCTGTGTTTTTTTTTTAGTCTGGACCTTTCAGAACTAGCCAAGGCTGCCAAGAAGAAGCTACAAGCGGTGAGTTGAACTGTAGGCTTTGCACTGTAAATCCACAGACAGTTGTATTTCAATTGTCTGAGACTTGTGTCTCTGTTTTCTGTATATACCACGCATTTGGTCATTGTAGTACGCTTTACAGTTGTAGTAACACCTATCTCCAGTTTTACACTGCTGGAACCTCTTGGCTCGACTACTCACTTGGAAAACATGAGTCTAACACTTGGTCAGCGTACGTTCAAAGTGTGCAGAGCTGATGCAGCGTTGGTGACACAGTAAAGCAGCGGATCAGAGAACCATGCAGCAGCAGAGCTCTGTTGTTACATAGCAGAAATCTTTCCCGCTCTCCAACACAAATAACTCCGCTCCACCCACCTATCACCAATACCCGACAAAAAGTTAATGAGGCCTAAATGAAATTGGTGTTTGTTACATTGATAGTACACTACCATGTGAATTAATTTGCGTACAACGTTTTTCTGTTTGCATGACAGCTGAATAACCGGCTATTTGAAGAGCTTGCAATGGATGTTTATGACGAAGTGGACCGCAGAGAAAATGATGCAGGTGAGCCGCATCCAGTAGCTGTCATCTGTTAAGCTTTCCCCAAAGTAGCTCTTTGAAAATCACTAGTATTCTGGCACAAAAAAGGAAACACACACACACACACACACAAAAAAAAATTGCTAAGCAGTCATTGAAAATCAGAAACTGACTTTAGAGGGAAGGAGAAAATGTTTCAGTGAGGGAGGAGGGAGAGAGACGACGAGAGACTGGATGGGGGAATTGTCTCACAAATTCTCGAGTCTCTCCTCTGCACTGCCTTCCTTCTCCCTTTCTCGAAAGCAGTAGCAGGGAAATTTGCGTCTTTACAAAAGCACCGGAGGTAAGTAGCAAGGACGCGCAGGACCAGGGCTCACAATACAGTTATGCATGTTCTAACTGTTGTTTTTGCAGTGCGTAGCTGTTGGTGAACACATTTCTGTTTCTTCCTCATCCCCAGTGTGGCTTACGACCCAAAACCACAGCACTCTGGTAACGGAACGAAGCGCTGTACCCTTTTTACCAGTCAACCCTGAGTACTCTGCCACACGAAACCAGGTAAACTGATAAATACATACAAATTGATCATGTATACATGGGGAAAAGAGTGGAAAACAAAGCAATCGCAAGCTTGGAGTTCCTGTCTTTCACTTTTTAAAGAGTATGAGTCTGAAACTGGCAGCTTGACAAAAGAGCGGAGCTGGAACCCTGTTTCCATCCTGCCCCCCCACCCACACTCTTGCTGTGTGAAGGAAAAAAAATCCCTTATGTCCTCTCGATCTGCCTGTTATTGTAAACATTGACTTTTTACCACACAAAGTAAAAACAAACACATCACCACATTTGAGCAGCCAATTATTACTGTCTATTCATGGCGAGAAGGAGAGAAAAAACTAGAGAATACTAGAGTACTCTGGAATTATAGCTCTAGTACAACTCGGTTTGTTTCTTTAAATATCTTTCTTTGCCTGTATTGGTGTTTGTGTGCATGCACACTTATAATTGTGTGTTCCAAGTGCTCGGTATGACTGTGTTTTTCCACAGCACATGGTCGCTGACCACAGTATTCTCACTGGCAGTGAACCATAAGCTGTTGGCTGATTTTTTTATATTGCAAAAACTGAGTCATATACATATTAACTACATTTTAATTCGTCCAGAATGAGGAATAACTCGTTAACATCTTAGCCGTTCATATCTTCTCTTTTTCTCTCTCAGGGCCGTCAAAAGCTGGCCCGTTTCAATGCTCGGGAGTTTGCCACGCTCATCATAGACATCCTGAGCGATGCCAAAAGGAGACAGCAGGGGAAAGGTCTCAGCAGCCCAACTGGTAAGAAACCAAAAGGAGGGTTTGCACTGCCAAAAGTTTCGCTATGCTTTTTAGTGGATAATTAGGCAATTAATCTTCCAGCATTACAACTATATCGTGTAACTATTGGGCATATACCGTACTATCAGATAACTTGCATTAAATCAAGCACACTCTATTGTGCACAAGTGCATTTTATCAAAAGAATTCACCATAACACCCAGGGCACTCATGGATCTTTAAACAGTATTAAAATGTTGAGATTAAGAGTAGCATAAATTAAACCCATGAAGTGTATGTTTTATACAATGTAAGTTTTTTTCCCCTAAAATTGTTTCATTGATAAGGAGGCTTTTTTTAATTGAATGGGAACAGCTCATGCAGTGATTTCAATCAAGATGTCTGATCGCAGTCTATTTTCTCATATGTATTTTTTTAATACCATCTTAAAGCTGGAATGTGCTTGCTAAGTGTATGCCTTGTTCACAGCGTAGAGAGAACAATCTTTTGTGACTGATAGATAGTGTGGTGTTAGACTGAGTCAGAGAGTCAGTTAAAGCACTTAAAGAGCTCAAAACGCTGCCATGCAGCCCTGTGCCATGCAGCAACAGAAGGAAAAAACAATTATGTTCATATCTGAAAGTGGAATTACAGGTGAAGCCATTTTACAGTAGCACTAACAGGCAAACACAGCTGTTGAGTGTCCGACAGCAATTTGTCTTCTGCAAGAGATGACAACTCCTGTTCAATCAACACAGATGTCATACATTTCCCACCCCTCCCTCAGACCCATTGGACCTTGGCTTTGACGATGACCAGCACGACTATGACAGCGTAGCATCTGATGAAGACACAGACAGCGAGCTCACAACCCAAAATAACAACAACACGCAACGCAGTAACCGTGCAAAGGTATGCTACTCGAACAAACATGCTGTTATGATGTAGAATATTTCAAGTGAGCTAATGAGGCTTATTCATGGTTTCTTCCATGACTACTTGTCTCAGCATGCTTTACAGGCAGGGCTTCCACATAGCTCCCGAGTGACATCACCAACCATATTCAGAATCCTGTTAGAGAGGCATTGTTTGTACTGAGAGAGAGAGAGAGAGAGAGAGAGAGAGAGAGAGAGAGAGAGAGAGAGAGAGAGAGAGAGAGAGAGAGAGAGAGAGAGAGAGAGAGAGAGAGAGAGAGAGAGAGAGAGAGAGAGAGAGAGAGAGAGAGAGAGAGAGAGAGAGAGAGAGAGAGAGAGAGAGAGAGAGAGAGAGAGAGAGAGAGAGAGAGAGAGAGAGAGAGAGAGAGAGAGAGAGAGAGAGAGAGGGAGGGAGGGAGAGGGAGGGAGGGAGAGGGAGGGAGGGAGAGGGAGGGAGGGAGGGAGAGGGAGGGAGGGAGAGGGAGGGAGGGAGAGGGAGGGAGGGAGAGAGAGGGAGGGAGAGAGAGAGAGGGAGGGAGGGAGAGAGAGGGAGGGAGAGAGAGAGAGGGAGGGAGAGAGAGAGAGGGAGGGAGAGAGAGAGAGGGAGGGAGAGAGAGAGAGAGAGAGAGAGAGGGAGAGAAATCTGACTGGCACTGAAATGCTGTAGCATTAAAAAAAAATGGAAAGCTAGAAACGCTGGCTTTTTCTGTTCAAATAATTAAAATAAAAAGTCAATCCCAACCACTGTGTGCCACAGGAAACTATCCAATCATTTAATTTGTCTGAAAATTATTTATTTACAACAAATATTGTATGTTTGTAAATCTATCCATGCCGGCGACTTAATAATAATCCGACTTAATAGTTCGAATAATAATAATAAATAATAAAAATAAAAAATAAAAAATAATAAGTCCTTCTACATAATTAACCTGCATATCCACTGCCTGCAATTCATACAGCAGAAAAAGTCATGGCACGCTTGGCGGTGTGCACTGAGATTGTTCTAACATAAAATATGTGTCTTGCTCAATAAAGGTCCGGAAACACAGCATTAAAGTCTATTATGCCTATTTTTTCATATCATGATTATATCAAATGATAGTGTATTCAGTAAATGCACTTCATTTTAGTTTAGAGATTGGTTTATTTGTTAAGCATCTACACTGAATTTTCCGAACCACTGTTTGAAGCATTTGTTTTGGTGCACTTTAGGGAGTATAGAACCAAGTCAAGCATGCTTTCTGGTCACAGGAAATGGGCGTGGATGTTGCACAGAGAGCAAAAACTAAAGCTTGTCTGTAGTGAACGTGTTTGGTCAGCTGCAGTTCTGGCCTTTAGGCAGTTGGAAGGCTCGTTTTCATTTACACATTGCTCAGCTCTGTTTTTCTAAAATTTTCTTTTCAGACTTTTAGTTTACCATCCCCTGAGCTTACCTTCTATGTATTCAATATGCAGTCATTTGAAATGGTAAGCCAAAGCAGTATGTATGAATGAAGATAAACGTCAAAGAAAGGCCAGAACTGGCCTATGTGGCGCTCTGGGCGAGATGTCATACTTGGCCAGCCTCCATCGGCGATTTACATATGCGTACAAAAGAGATTGAATGGCATGGTTTTTACCCTTGTCTTTAATTTGTAAGATAATGTGTCACCTATTTTACATGGTTAACAAGTTAAAAAAAATCTGAACTACAACACAAAATAAAAATCCTGTATAAAAGTGAATAAATAACCATAGTAATAAATTATAAATACAGCAATCAACATCCTATGTGCAAAACTATAAAATTTTGCATTGCTTTACATATGAATCAATGTGAGCTTTTCCATTGTAAGAGCTCATACTAATAACTTTTTAATGTAGTTATGTAGTGAGGGTTTTTTTTTTCCGTTTTTTTTTTGGGTTCACCCTGGAGGCCACAGCACCCTAGGCATTTACCTATACGATTGTCCCTTGCCACTTTGAATTTTGCAGCTTCACTCTTAACAGGTTTTTTCAAAACTATATTAATAAATAAATCACGCTGTTTTGTGATTGAGTACAGCCTATTATTAGTAAAAACTATAAACTAATATAACATATTTAAGCATTAGTATTTTTTCAATAAATTAAGCGTTTTCAGGCATAAAATGGCTAAATGAACTAAAATACAAATATAAGGCATTCAAAAGACACATGTAAAGGCAATGATAAGTGGTCATCTACACTGGTGTCATGTAATGTTCGGTGAGACACACAATCATCAGACTTGGTCGACAGAACAACAGGCTTTTATTGCAGGTTTGAATTATGTCACAACAGGCAGAATAATCCCTAATAAAAACATGCACTGCTGTTGCGTCAGTTACCTACGCAAAGCTGAAACTCAACTCTGAACCCCCGGCGTTACTTCCTGTCCGCCCGTCACTCAGCTCCCCCAGGGAACACACTTACAGCAACACACACAATTCTTATTTATGTCTTAAATGGCTTATTTGCTCTTATTATGTCTACTATACTGGGTAATATGACTGTAACAGTGACTACATGGATATTTGTTCATGTCTCGAGGACTTTAATAATGTTAAAAACTGTATTTAGAAGGTCCAACAGGTTTTCTATGCGTTAACTATGAAAATATTAAATTTATAAAGAAAGAAACCTTTCTTTGCGGAAAATTCACCAATAAAGACCTGGTCTGTTAAAAACTGTATTTAGAAGGTCCAACAGGTTTTCTATGCGTTAACTATGAAAATATTAAATTTATAAAGAAAGAAACCTTTCTTTGCGGAAAATTCACCAATAACGACCTGGTCTGGAACCAATTAACCGCGATAAACGAGGGATTACTCTATTACCTAATGGGCCAGCTGGCTCTGGCTTAGCCATACTGGTTTTGTGCTTGAATAGCTCTGTCTTTCTGTGTCTTTCTACGTGCCTGCCTGTATGTCCCGTCAATTCAGAGTATGGACTCGTCAGATTTGTCCGATGGACCCATCACGCTGCAGGAGTACCTGGAGGTAAAGAAAGCTCTGGCCTCCTCAGAAGCCAAGGTGCAGCAGCTAATGAAAGTCAACAACAACCTCAGTGAGGAACTCAGGCGTCTCCAGAAAGAGGTAAGGCCTCATGAATGTACAATTCGGAACAGGCATACAGTCAAGGAAACTGAGTATTTCATTTGTGTGTAATGATGGCCATGCAAGACAGAAGTCATTATGGAAGAAATGCTTGAAAAGGAGATGAGGACATATGAAAACAGGCAGGCCCTATTGTTTCAGACAGGCAGGCGGGATGGTGGCTCAACAGTAGTTTGATATCTTTGCAAGGGGCTACCATTTATGTGCATGTGTCATTTTCCGTCATAAAGTCTATTTGTGACACATTGTGTGTTATGCTGAAACTAAGGCAGCACTTTTAGTGCTACTATCAGGTCCCATAGTATTACTTGGTAGCAATCATCAATTTACGTTTGCTTCACTTGGTTTCCTCATGTGCTCATTGCTTTCATTTGTGCCGTCCATATGGACATGTGTGACATAAATAGGTTGAGCATCTGGGAAGTAAGGGGCATCTCGTGGTACATAATCAGCAAAAGTGGAGACTACATTGCTTGTACAAAGGAATCAGATTGGCTTTATAAACAGGCCTAAAAAATTGTAAGTCTGTTTGACCTACATTCAACAGACGATACACATGCATAATCTAATTAGATTCAATCTCAGAGTTTTATGACAAATACTGTCAGGGAGGTACAGTATTCGTTTTATGTTTGTTTTTATTGTTGTAGTTTGTGGTGTAGAACGGCACTGCAATTTAAGAGGGAGTTACATCCCGACGTACGTGCTCCTACGAGCTGGCTACGTGCAAAAAGGGGGACAATCGTAAGAGAAGCGAACATTGCCCGCACGGATTTTCAAACCCACAGACAGCACGCAAATCCCGTAGGAAGAAAATTGGGATGCAAACAATTTTCTGCGAGGACGCTGGAGAATCTTGCACGCAGCCAGGTCGCAAGAGCAAGGCAGAGGGAGGAGTGCGTGTCGCAAGTTTAAAAGTACATCGTGTACATTGCCCGGCCACGGCAGCGGCTCCTCCCGCGGCGGGCGACTCCTCCCGACCTCCTTGGATGCACGGTGGCTCAATGCACCTTACCCGGCCATGGCGGGCAGCTCTTCCCTCTGTACACTCTGGTTCTCCTGGTCACCATAGCCGTAGGTGCCGTAGGAAGCCAGTACGCCCATCTTGCAATCAAAGTGAGTGGGCTTCACGAGCCTCGTACGATGCCCACACACGGTACGTCCCCAGTGAGTGAAACGTACGACTGCTTACATGAAGCACACCTAGCATGCACAAGTTACACGCCGAACTCGAAATCAGTAGCAGCAAGCAGTTCAGCTATACGCTACTACACATTACAACCATAATAATAAACATTAAATGAATACTTTGCTGGGAGTGTCAGTAAACACTGAGCATTATTATGTAAAGTTATTTAAATGACAGTTATTTTGTGGATATTTGACCCAGCTCTTGTAATGGATTGTGCACCTGTACCTGGCGAATATGTTTTTAGTGTTTTAGTATGGCACAATTACAATAAATTTCCCCTCACTGAATGTAAAAGTCAATGTCAAGTATGGAGACCTCCAACCCTCCAAACCACCTGGTTCCTGTCTGTAACTCATCATGTAACTACTGTATGTCAACGTGTCATTACCACACATCCGTCCCTCCCCACAGCTAGCTAATATTTCAAGTCCTGTGCATCCCTCTGCTGTACCTGTGCTTATGAATGTTTGTCTTTGACGATTCAGTTGACACACCCCCTCCTTCCCTTCAACCTCCCCATTTCCCTCCTCCCATCCTCTCATCCCTTCTTGGTCCCTTCCTCCTCTCATGTAGATCACACGGATGCAGACAGAGAACAGCGTGCTGCGGGGGGGCCAGCAAGCTGGGGGAGCAGCTGGCCATGGGGTTGGGGGCCCTGGTGGAGGAGGAACCTACTGGCCGGGAGGCGGGATGCGAGGAGTAATCGGTGGTGGGGTTATGAGTGGATTGGGGACAGGAGTTGATGCCTCAGTGCTCACAGCACCCTCTTTAGCCACCCCTCAGTCCCATCTCCATCGGAGAGACCGCCAGGCTTTCTCCATGTATGAGCCTGGGGCCGCACCCAACCCCACGACCCATGGTCCCCCAGCCCTGGACTCCCTGGCAGCCCGACTGCAACCCCTCAACACACCCAGCGTAAGTTAGAACTCGCCCTTCCCACTTTCCGCCTTCCTTCTGGAGGCCCTGATTGGCTCTCTTTGGCCTGATTGATGGGTGATCGTCCAATTCTTATCTTGCCATTTCTCATTGACTCATTCTCTTTCTGCACTCCAGCTCCTCATCTTTCTCTTTCAGAGATAGACTGTGATCTCCCATTCAGCTTTGGAGCAGTAGCACTGAGGTGCCAAAGATAATCAGACCTTGTTGTGTACCTTGAAGGGATATTGCATTAAGTGTGATCTGAATGAGAAAGATGCTAAACACAAAGTGTTCTCTCTTTGTTCTTTGCTTAGCAGCACCACTGATACTCCTTCCTCCATCCTGAGCTTCACACTCTTTTACGTTTTCAGCCTCTTCAAGTTAGCTCTTTCCGAACAACTGCTTTACATGGTGACAAACGTGCACACACATTTGCATGTATACATTTACAAACCTGATCCAAGTATCCAGCGTTTACCTTGTTTGTCTTTCTGTCTGCCTCCTCACTCACCTGTCTGTCTCTTGCTCACTGCAGTGCAGCCATGCATCCTCTGGATGTAAGCATTCTGTCCATCATTGTTTTGTTTGCCATACATGTTCTCACTGTGCTTGCCCTTTGCTTTTTACACATTCTAGCATTGGAGAACATGCCGTGTAGTGATCAGTTTTAGACTTTAGTTGATGGTGTTTGCAATATCTGTGTTTGATAGCTACAAAGGCATACTGTATTGATGACAGCAAGCAAATTGGCTCTTGCTGACTCATCATCTTTTTTTCTGCTCCCCCCCAAAACATTGCCCTTCTCTTTCTCCACACTTTTTTCTTCCCATCAATATCGCCATCCTGCCTTCCTTTAATAATAATTAACCCATATTATTTGTCCATACTTCTTCTCATTGCTGTCACCCCATTCCTCTTTCCCTATATCCACCCCTGTCTTGCCCAGGTAAGGAAGGGTAGTACGGGTGGTTTAGCACCGTATGGAGGCCAACATTTGTCTGGGTCTACAGAGATGGGCCGATACATGGTAAGTTACACCGGTTTGTACATGACATTATGACTGCCTCTGACCTAGTCAGCTAGGATAGATTCCAGCTCATCCATGCCCCTGAAAAGGACAAGCAATAGGGAAAAAATGCATTATCACTCAGCAAATTCTGAACCCCCTATAATCAATTATGATGCCCATCCCAACTTTAATTTTTTGCTTTTAATGAGTGATAATTGGTCAAAACTTGTGAAATGTTAGGTGGGCACTCACTTTTGTGAGGTACTGTATATAACCTCAAACATGTTGAACAGTGTACACAATAAATACTGAAGAATGATATCATTGTTTTGTGTTGTTTCCTTCCCTAGATTTCTAAATCAGAGAAGCACGGCAGTGGCACAGACAGCGATTACGACAATACACACACGTACGAACCCTCGATTAGGTGAGACTCACTACATGACACTGTGCACAGAAGTGTGTTAACTGATTTGACAGTGGTGTGAAAATATTGCAAATCAGAGGTAAACAGGGTTTAAGAGGTATCGCAGCCCCAAGCCAGTAATAGTGCATTCATCTCTTTGCTTCAAGGCGTTAATGAGCATGTCATTTGGTGTTTCCAGTATGGGTCGCAGCAGCGAAGAGGAAGGGCGTGGGGAAGCTGAAGACAGAGGAGGTGGTGAGATGGGCGATCCAGACCCCACTTTACCATGCACGGAGGATGTCATACTGAAGACTGAGCAGGTGACCAAAAACATCCAGGAGCTTCTCAGGGCGGCTCAGGAGTTCAAACATGACAGGTGAGATGCCAGCACTTCACCTCCGCTACAACTACGATTACTACTACTACAATTACATCTAACTTTGCTGGTAGGCCTAAGCAGTGGAGTGTGTGATAGCGTAGTAGTTCAGTCAGCTGACTACAGGTGGTCCTCCCCTCCTACGACACGTTGTAAGTCGATTTTTAGTGGCACCTAAATTATCACTTAATGGGTCCCTGACATGATTCATCAACTTTGCTTACATATGTTATATGTTGTTTGTAATTATGTTATACATTGTTCGATATTTGAAAGTGAACGGTAAATTTGCAAAAAATTCCATTTATAGTTCATGCCACCAGCCATGGCGAACTAGCTCTCGCAGTTCAGCCTCATTTCCGGAAGTGACCACATTGGGGTATTATCACTCAGGTAAACAAGCATGGCGATATACGAGACAGAGGATGTTTACCTCGATTATAGCGAATATTTGAGTAGTTTGAGGAGTAGTGAGTAGTTTGAGTAGAATAGTTTTTGAGGAGGAAGAAACATTTGGAGATGAACTAGAGAAATTGGAGAAGATGGATTTAAAAGGCTTAAGACATGGAGATGAAAATTGAATTGGTCTCCTTCAAAACACCGTGTGGTAAGAGTACATTACTCTGGAGTTGGAGTAATATGTATAATGCCTTGTTGCTATCTTGGAATTGTGTTCAGAAGACATTATGTGAACAAGACATGACTTACTCTGTTCCGTGGCAACATCGACACAGTGTTCATTCTTCCTTGTTTTGTCTACCGGCGGAATAGCATCCCTTTTCAAAATATGTTTACACCGTACTTTCAAGCCAAATGCTTCTTGTAAAGGTGTTCCTTCGAAGAAGTCACCAGTGAAATGATCACGGCAAAGAACAGAACTTGAGGTGGGCGTCCATCTGTCTCTCGTTCTCTGCACTCGCTTCGTCCATTCTTAAACCTTTTGGAAAAGAAAACAATCTTACGGTATCGCTCGGATATTATGAACATCCAGCAGCAACACAATATTTTAGCATGACTAGTGTTTTGATGAAAAATTTACTGAACCAAGTCTGCGAGCTACTTCGAGAAGCATTAGCGGTGGTAGTGTTCCTGGACAGTTTTTTTCCTGGACAGCGTACTTCCTGCCGTGGCTATTGTCTCATCAATGTAATGTGTTGGCAGCTTAATGACACCATGTCAGGATGGCTGTAAATTAGACTGACTTTTTATGTTAAATAGACACAGACCACGATGCCTTACAGGCAGATGCTCAAAACAGAGCATGAACAGTTCAACACTTCCTCGTTCTTTTTTCTAGACTTATTTTCGAAAAGCTCGCTCTAACCCAACATAGAGAACGTCACTGCCCTCTATAGCCCTCACCTATAAACAGCAGCTCAGACACAATATACTATACTGACACCCAGTGACCAGTGTAGAATACAATATCACGTCATTAAATGCATATAAAGAGAGAAACAGTGCGAAACAGAAACAGTGAGAAACATTTACTGCTGCGCCAATTCTTTATTCTTTTTTTTTTTTTTTTTATCTGTGATTTTGCTACAGCTCAGATAATTTTTTGTAGCTCTCACCATTCAGTATTTTGTAGGCATTTAAACATTCTAATAATTTTCTTTAGCTTTGTACCATGTTCTGAGAAGATCCACTCTGCTGTCACCGAGATGGCCTCACTCTTCCCCAAAGTAAGTCCACTTCTCGTTTTGTTTCTTCGCCTTTCTAAGCCGGGCATACACTGTCAAATCGGCTAATTCACTTTTGGTCGGATTTCAAGCTGTCAGATGTCGAAGATGTAGCGCATACAGATGGAAACAAGGAGCACAAGGCACATACTGAGCAGGAATACTATTGCAACCACACATCATCAGTAGGGTGACGACAGCCCCTACTGAATTTACGGCGTGTTTTTAAATGTTCTGCACCACAGAGCCGCGTTTGTCAAAATTGTCCCCCAGCCGTGGGAGTGGCCGGAGAGTGACCACCCCTAGCCATCCCGTAGCTCCGCCACCACTGCGCCTGACATTTGGTTTGCAGCACATGAGGCATCTTCTCTGCTCCAACTCTTGCCACATCCAGTGTGGCGGCGACGTTGACGTACAGCTCCGCGCTCACCATTAGCGGTGTTCTGACAACCCACCACATCCTGCCGCCCTGAACACGCTTAGGCAAAAGTTGGCTCAAGTACAGTATCTGCTGCGTGTTGACTGTTATGGGGACAGCAGTGTTGCTTGAAAGGGCCATATTGGCATTCATTATAGGATAAAAACGATACCGATATTACATTTTTATGCTAATATTGGGCCGATAATATCAGTGGGCCGATATTATCAGACATCCCTAGTTATTTGTTTAAATTTCAACTTTCGTTATGTTATCTACTCTCCTGATGACAGCCTGCTCGGTGCCTGTTAACTAGTGTGGCAGAACCCGTGTGTGATGTCACCATTTACACCTTTTTTTCACCTTTAGGGGGTGTACCAATGAATAAAAATATAACATATTGGCTCCGCTGGCCACTTTCACATATTTTTCCACGTATGTGCATTTTGATTCAACAGCCAGCAAAATGTCTTTTTCTTGGCTAGTTTTGAGTGTGGGCAACAGTTTGAAACACGTGGTGCCGCCACCTACAGGACTCATGTGGAACAGCAAGACTGTGAGTTCGTGTTTAAAAGCAACACTTGTACAGTGTATGCCTGGCTTTTATTCTCTCTATATTCAGTTCTTTACCTCCTTCACCTTCTTCCAAATGGTTTAAAGCTTGGATGGTCTTCCCATCTCCATAGCGCCCGGCCCTGGATGCAGTCCACTGCTCGCTCCGCCTGTTGGCCTCCAGTGCCTCGCGGTTACAGGTGGAGTGCCGTAAAGCGGCGCCCACGGAACCGGGCGCACCTGCGGTGGACTACCAGCTCCTCACTCAGCAGGTCATCCAGTGCGCCTACGACATAGCCAAGGCTGCCAAGCAACTGGTCACCATCACCACTCGTGAGAAGAAGCAGTGACTGTGTAAACGCACGGCAAGACGCTGAGGGAAGAGCTAAGACGGGACAGAAGAGGTCAAACATGATCGTACCATAGGGGGAGGAGGAGTGACCAAGGGAGTGATGGGTGCTGTAAGGAAAGAATAGTTTGGACTATGCATGGGACGGGAGCGTTGATGATGGAATGAGCACAGAGAAAGATCCAAAGTGGGAACTACAGCCTGCAGAATCAGATGTGTAAGATAAATGGCTTTACGCGTGACGCAAACAAGAAAGCGTGGTGGTGGTGTACAGTACAGTGAATTGCACCCTGATGCCACCTTATTTATTCTCCCCCGTCGCTCGTCATCCCCCCCCCCTTCAGCCAACAACTGGACCAACAAACAAAGAACAACAACTGTGACAGCTCATTTTTATCTTAGTGTGGACGAGGGCCTTGCCACTCTTCTTCTCTGGTTTGCTTTTGTAGAAGGGCTCCAGACTGTTGTTGGAGGTCCACAGCATGTTCTGTCCGGCATGTTTTTTTCTTTCCCCCTGCCTCCCCTCCTTTGAACGTGCAGATTTGGGATGAGTCTGCATATCTGAAAACTTACAAAACAACACTTAACACTGGAATAATTGTGATTTTTAATTATTTTTTTTTTATCATGTCTATTGTTTTTTGTAATGATATTTTACTGACTTATCTTGATTTAATTGTTTCTATATGTTTATGTCATTGTCTGACTTATATTTCTCATGTAGTGGCACAGGGAGACAGTGTTTACTGGGATTTAAGTTAAACCCAACCTGTGAACGGTCCTGAGAGTTTCTCAAGCCTTTCTTTCACTTTTACACGCAATGGCCGAGGGGTTCGTCTGGTGCCAAAAAGACCAAAAACCCCTTGACCTTGATCACAATTTTAAATGAAACCTCATCTGTCACCTAATGCTTTTATTTATTTTTTTGTTTTTTTAAAACTTGCCTCATTTAACCGAGCCAGTGGAATCATCTCAGAATTAGCCATTGTGGAATGATGCAGCTCATCAGCCCATAACACAAGCGACACACTTTTCATCATATGTATGGCATTTGTTCATTTGTCATGATGACATCTGTAGACAGCCTGGCGAGCATGATCAAGCCCATGTTTTGTTTTTTTGTTCTCTTTTTCATGGAGTCTATGTCACGGCCTGCTGATTTGGTCCTCATGTCATGTCCCTCTCAGTCTCAAATGCATAGAAAGACACTTGGTCAAAGCTGGTTGAATAGTGCCAAAGACAGAGTGCAGATGGGCATCGAACAAGCCCTCTTTTTGTTTAAACTCATCCGCTGCTTTCTCATACTCAAAAATCAGTTAGACCTCCCTGGTGTTTTTTTTTTTTTGTCTTATAAAATTTTTTAGCCTTGCAAAATCCCAAGCACTTTGAAGAGATGGACCATCTTCAGCACTTCTCTGGCCATTTCCGTGATGTTTTTTGGTTTTTTGCTCGTTCAAAACAAAACCATGCTCTCAAAAAAGCAACTGCAATGTATCATTGCTTGATATTGAATGCCTTTGCACATGATTCTCTCCTGTTTGACTGGCTGCAATGGTCTGCTGAAACAAAAAATACTTCCAACTTCATCATCATAATGAATATATATTTTCATGCTATATTTTATATTAAACTACATGTTAGGGCTGTGTCTGTGAGATATTTACGTGTACTTGTTGGCCCAAGTGAGCATCAGGCTGAGTTCTATTCACCGAGCATCCAGTTCAGTTAGGCCTTGAGAGAGTGCTTACACGGCGGCATTGCTCTACTACAAGTTTGATCTAGCAAGTAGGTCGTGCTGTTAGTTGCACTATTTTATTTTATTTTTTTCTAAGCACCAGCGGGATGAAGTAGCATCTTCTCTACAGTGTGTACTACACTCTCCTAAAGGTCATAGTTCAAGTGCATTAGGCGCTGGATGCAAGGGCTGCCACAAGAGGCAGTGTGAAACTTGGGTTCAGCATTGCAGTCATCTCAAAATGGCGGTGGGAGGGGTCCAGTGCACACGACCCCTCTCCACTCAAGTTTAGTGGACCCCGAGTAGGGTGTCACTTGTGTGAATGTTAACTGCTTCAGTCTCATCATGCCCAAAACTTTTTTTTTTACTGTCTCCATTTTACACTAATGTCATCGGCTGGACCAAGCCTTCCATAAGCCAGTGATTTGTTTGACTCCACCCACATTCTCAACCACTGGTGGTGCACTGTGGCCTGTTACGTTGCTGTCCTTACGTTTCTCCTGCAGCCCTACTTTTTGGGAGATGGGTGATGGGAGATACCTTTTAACAAAAAAACACTAAAAACTGTAAAGTAGAGACAGAGAACAATGACTTGAAAAGGTCACTTGTAATGGAAACTCATAAGCTGTACATTTGTAATAAAATAATAAAAACAAGTTAATTGTCTGTGGTTGGGTTGGTTTCTTTTCTCTGTTATGCAAGGCGTGTTTGTTTCGAATGCAAATTCTGGTGGTTCTAGTAACATACAGTAATTAAGATAATTGTTGTCCAGTGTTCTCTGAAGTGGACATGAGGACTTGCTGGTACAACTATTACCAGTACTCCTATACATCTGGTTCTCGGGAGGTTAAATGTGTCCTACTTTCCTTGCGCTTGACTTTTATTAAGTAGTAAACTGTGGGTGTCGTGACTTTCCCAGGATGCCCCAAAATGGCAGCGTATCCGGTAAGATGTCGAGGAGCTTGCCAATTCCCAAAGGCGTATTTTTGCGACTAAAGGTAATTTTAAACCTATTTAACAATTCCAGTGCTTTAATAGGTTGTCAAAATTTACAATTCGACTGTTGTTACGATATTTCCTGAATGGATTCATATCAAACAAGCCAGGAATACATCATTGTGGCATCAGGCTATTAGCTGAAAAGTAACCCTTTTTTTTAACCCTTTCGTTCGTCATTTCTATGCATTCTGCCTGTCAAACTAAAACTATAAAAACGTGTTTTGTGTCAACATTTTGGGTTTTCTGGAACAGATTAATTGGATTTACCTTACTTCTTATGGGCAAAATGTATTCGGTTAGCGTCCATTTAAGTTAGAGCCAGACATTCTGGAACGAATTTGTGATGCTGTGTTTTAGAGGGTTAATGTAACTTGTTTAGCATGTCTGAACTCAAGATATTACACTTTTGCTTTGTTACCGACAACAGAAAGCTAAGATGTGGATGTTTTGCCCAAATAGCGTCACATATTTTGACCTACATTACTTTTAATTCTCACTTATTTTTGTACAAGCAACAAATATTGAATGGTGTTTTTCTAAAATATTACCTACAGTATAAATTCACACCGGCAGGACTAATTTTTTGCCGCGGTTATTATTTGCAACATTTTATTTTATATATTGACTGTCATTTATGTTGCATATTGTTCTTAGTTATAGTATCTGATTAATGGCAGTGACATTTTTGGGGCGGATGGAGAGATTGTACGATCTAATGCCTTATGATCACATGACCCCTCCATGATACCATACGTTTCATTGATAGCAGGCATACATTGACTGCATCAATGAAAATATTAATTGATTCTTAGAACATTTGATTGTAATATTTATTGATTCTTTAACAAAATATAGAACATTTGACTAGAAATAATAATGTAAATTTAACAAGTATTTGCAAAGTTGACGCTGTAAGTGATGCATTTGTAGAAGTAATCAGTCCATCAACGTGGGCCTGTGATAGAACAAGGAGAGGATTTGAGAGAAGAATCTGTGAATCCTCCTCAAGATGCTCCTGTTGTATCCATTTGAGATCTGCTGTTCATCAGGCAAGATGTTTTTGTGTGTCAGCTGGCTCCTGTTGGCCAGGTGAGCGATTGTGATGAAAGGACACTGATGAAAGATTGCTGTTGAGATCTGAAAATAGTCCTCAAGATGTTCTTTTTGGATCCACTGCCACCCTTTCGATGTGAGGCAAAGATCTGCTCTACATCAAACAATGTGGTGTCTTTGTGTGTCACCAGACTCCTGCTGGCAGGGTTGGCATGGTGTGCCGTTGTGATGAAAGGATGCTGCAAGGCTTCTGCGGCAGAGATTCTCTGAAGCCCGTCCACGTGCAGCATGCGTTTCAGCAGGTCAATGAAAGCTTTCCTTTCCTCAAGCTCACCCACTGTGCTCTTTCCCTCATGGGGGGGGGGACGAAGCGAGCGACACTGTCTGTGAGCGCGCACCACTTTGCGCTGTTTCGTTTTATATTTACTTCGCCAACCAAACGCCTTAATAAGTGTTGACTGTCGGGACGAAGGCTCTGCTGCACATCCACACCGGAGCTGTGGCATTTGGCTTACAAACTATCGTTTTTGTACCTTTTGACACATGGAGAGTAAACCCTTTCGTCATCCAGCCTGTGTGGTACAGCAAAACGAGGAAAAGGAACAGGCTTATATGCACATGCCAATTTATCAACGCCGTCTAAATTATCGACCTCATTTTTTTTAATCGTTCGATTATGATCAGGATCGTGACAGGCCTAATGAGAGATGTCACTTGAAACAAAGGAGAGGATTATCCAACTTCTTAAAGAAGGTAAATCATCACGCAATGTTGCAAAAGATGTTGGTTGTTCACAGTCAGCTGTGTGTAAAATCTGTACCAAGTACAAACAGCATGGGGAGGTTGTTAAAGGCAGGCATACTGGTAGACCAAGGAAGACATCAAAGCGTCAAGACAGAAAACTTCAAGCAATATGTCTTGAAAACAGAAAATGCACAGCAAAACACGTGAGGAACAAATTGGAGGAAAATGCAGTCAACGTCTGTAACCGAACTGTAAGAAAGCGGCTACAGGAAATGGGATTTACACACAGAAAAGCTAACACCTAAACAGAAAAAAAAACAAGGTTACAAAGAGGTAAGGAAACGCAGTCGTGGACTGTGGATGACTGAATGAAAGTCATATTCAGTGATGAATCACAAGTCTGCATTGGGCAAGTTGATGATGCTGGAACTTTTGTTTGGTGCCGTTCCAATGAGATTTATGAAGACGACTGCCTGAAGAAAACATGGTGGCATTGGTCATTGGTGGCATGGGGCTGCATGTCGGGTACAAAAGCACTGGGCAGATGGCTGTCATCTCTACGTCTTCAATAAAAGCATAAGTTTACTTTGACGTTTTGGACACTTTTCTCATCCCATCCATTGAAAGGATGTTTGGGGATGATGAAATCATTTTTCAAGATGATAATGCATCTTGCCATAGAGCAAAAACTGTGAAAACATTCCTTGGAGAAAGACACATGAGGTCAATGTCATGGCCTGCAAATAGTCCAGATCTCAATCCAATTGAAAATCTGTGGTGAAAGTTGAATTAAATGGTCCATGACAAGGCTCCAGCCTACAAAGCTGATGTGGCCACAGCAATCAGTCACTCATTAAGTCCATGCCTCAGAGACTGCAAGCTGTTGTAAAACTTAGAGGTGGTGCAACAAAGTACGATTGGTGTGTTGAAGTGTTCTTTTTTTTGTTTTTCATGATTCCATCATGCTTTCCTCAGAATTGAGTGATTCCATAATTTTTTCCCTCTCTTTGGTCTAAAAAAGTAACAGTTACTAACTACCACTATTTTGTTTCTTAAAGCCGCTTGAAATGACTTTCGTTTTGTGTCATGTCTGTGATCTGTTTTTTTTTTGTACAAAATGAAACAACTGAATGATCATCCTGCGAGACCGGTGATTCCATCATTTAGAATGTAAAACCTCCTTCTGATTTCAGCAAGTCCACAAACAAAGCAAGAATTCCTCAATATGTCTACATGTGTTCTTCCGAGCTGGAGCTACTTGGTAAGAGAGCACATTCCTGTCTTCTGCCTCTCTTCCGCCTCCTCTTTGCAATTTGCAGCCTCCTACGAATAACATCTATAAGACACAATCACAAAAATAACATACGTTAAGACAATTTCTTACCCCTGTAACGTGCATCTAAAACAGTGACACCTCTGTTAAAATACAAGGATTTGTGATGTTTAAAAGAGATGACTCTATGCTCCAAGCTCTCAACACTATAAGATACTAGTGTGAAAATGCTAATACAGGATAAAAGGGCTTTTTAATGTGCACAAACCTGCCACGCTGTCATAGTCCTGCCGTGCGTCGTGCCAGTAGAGACTAGGCATGGTCCTCCAGTGGCGGTAAAGGCGCGTGTGCAGCACCGACAGCGTGAGGAGAACAAGCAAGAAGCCCAGTGCCGCTGCAGCCCACACCGCCTCGTCTGACCTGGGGGTCCTCGGCAACCCGTTGCTCACAAGCGTGGCTCGGCCCTCAGGGTCCTTACTGCAATCACACAGTTGGTTCTCCACGCAGCTACCACAGTCATGGGTGTTAGGCAGATAATTTACTGCCGCTGCTGTGGAATGTTCTGAGGGTGGAGACTCATCTTGCCCTTTTAATGAGTGTCTGTCACCTTTCTCCAGCTGTCTCTCTCTTACATCTACTACTTGATTATCCAACATCTGTGCAGTGGAACCATATTTGGCGGGCTCTCTTTGCTCCAATGAGCCTTTAACTTGAGAGCTGGCACCGTCTTCAAGCCAGTCTCTCTGAGTCTCAGGAACCCCAAGTAGTGTCTTATGTGTAGCCCCTAACATGTTAGACGTTAAACGGTTTGGGGGCCAGGCTGAGAAACCCTGATTTTGGATCATGGTCAGAGATGTCGCTGTCCTCAGGTGAAGGGGATCTGAGTGAGCCACATGCCCTGGAGAAGCTGTTGGAGGTCCATGTGTGTTGTTGTGGTCTGAAGTGTTCTCAGGCTTATTGATGATGTTTTTTAGTTTCGGCTTTGTCAAAACACTGGATGCCTGAGCTGAACTGTTGGATTGTATGGTCCTCATTGCAACGTTGTTCTGTTTGGGCCGCATAGCAGCTCTTTTCTGCCGCTTTCTTGATTCACGTCGCCGTTCTTCCCCATTTCTGTCCTTCAGGGTGGAATCTTTCTCCGCCTCGAGCCACAATGAGATGATCCGCTCACAGCATTGCCTCAGAGACTCCTAGGAATTTGGATGAACAGCTGCTTAGAAACGTCTACCTGAGGTATTTTTATCCTTCTGAGACTGACATACACAATGAGTGTGCATAAATGGACAGACGGATGTTCGTACTATACAGTAATCCCTTGACTGTGATAAGTGAATTTCTGCAAAGTAGGATTCCTTCTTTAGAAATGGAATACTTTCATAGTTATGGCATAGAAAACCTGTTTACAATCTTCTACATATGTTTTTTAACATTATTAGAGCCCTCTAGACATGAAAAAACACCCATTTAGTCACCTTTGCACTCCCATTACCCAATATAGTAGATGTGGTCAGAGAAAATAAACCATTTAAGACATAAATAAAACTTGTGCTTGTGTGGGTCGCAGTAAATGTGTTCCAGTGCTAGTAGAGGAGCAGAATGGGTGGACAGGAAGTGATGTCGTGGGTTATGGCCGCAACAGTATCCCGTGTTATTGTTGTTATGCTGTTATTATTATTGTTTATTATTGTGACTTTTGATTTCAATCTGGGGAGCAGTAACATTTGTCCCAATTTTAGAAGTTTAACGACGCATCTGACGAGGCGAACGATGTCTTTTAGAACTGTGAACAAGCTTACTTCTTCTCAAGTGTTCCAGCAAAAGCCTTCATACAACGAGCGGGCATAATATGAATAAATATATAACAAACACCAGAAATTCACAGAGAAGTGGAGCATAATGCGTTGTAGTGAAGCAGTAGTTTGGGGAGGGACTGTCAGGATCTGACATCACTTGCTGCGCCTCCTCCAGACACAGAAGTAGTGACGGAAATTATGAAAAAATAATACATTCGAGTACACGTCTATCACAGGAAACATGCCTTCCAATGTTATTTTTCACAGTGGAAATAACCAGATTAACATGTGTTTTGATGTCAGGAGCACGAGGAAAAAGAAACCACTCAATTTATTCACTTGAACATTTGACGTCATCATCCCGACCAAATCCTTTTTAGTTTAAACTCATACCTTAGGCTCTGTCTGGCCTTCCTCTCCATGTGTGTGCTTCTGTCTCTGCTGGTCTGATGACTGGGTCAGCAGCAGGTTGTACTTTCCACGGATCCGTTCACTTGTGGTCGTCGTGCTCTGCAGCCAATGACAAACATCTGACGATGCTGCGGTGGACAGCTCCAACGTCTGCCCCCAAGACACCAAAGCTATTGGCTAAACACATAGACAAAATGTCATATACTCGCATTAGTGCTTCCTATGGATCTAGAAAAGCCACTGCAACTCTAATATATTATCTACTCGTGCAAGAGCATGACCTCTACAGTAATCAGTAATGTGTTGACAAAATTCCAAAGGCATTACATAATCCAAACTAGTACTGTAAATTGTAGCTTGTCTGTGAGTAAAATGTGCTCCTTCCTTGTTGTGTTGACAGCAGTGAGGTGTTTGCTAACCTTAGATTTACTGAGCTGTGGATGTGGGCTGATGATGTAGTCAGGCAGACAGGAGGTGGCCAGGACGGACACAAGGAGCCGCTCACTGACAGCAGCACAGGGATGGTAGAGCAATACAGCCGCTCCATGCTGGTAACACACAACAAACACAACCAAAAAAGGAACATTACTGACAATGGTATGATGTGTAAAATATCCACCTATCATAATCCGTTGGCTAGAGCAAGAACTCATTTGAAAAATAGCGCTGATGTGTCTCAGATCAAAGGTCAGGGACGCTTTCAAAGCAAGAATCATGTTGATCAGGTCACTCAATGTTCCCTGTCAGCTTTTCTCTAAAGCTGTTCTATTTTTCTAAGAACCATATTAATAGATGTAGCAGTCATCCATAAACATTGTTTATTGTCCTCTACATCAGTGGTCTCCAACTTTCATCACTATTAGAGCTACTCTGACAAAAGGAAAGAAAAGATGAGCTACTTCAGTTTTACTTCTATGACTGGCAACATTTAGATTGTAGTTTACTTAGATCCCCACTCAGTGCGGTCATTTGCTTTATGCTATTTTGTGGTAATGTGTCATTAAATAGCGGCGTAATGTCTGAATTGAGCTAATTTTAAAATACTAAGCGTTGAAGTAAATATTCTTTGACCCTTGGGAGCTACTCAAAATCAGGGGGCAAGCTACTGGTAGCTTACGATCTACCTGTTGGAGACCACTGCTCTCTGTACCTCATACAGTGCATGGAAAGTATCCGCAGCGCTTCGCTTTTTCCACATTTTGTTATGTTACAGCCTTATTCCAATTGATTAAATTCATTATTTCTTCCCTCAAAATTCTACACACAATTACCCATGATGACAACATGAAAAAAAAAAAAAGTTTTGTAAATGTGTTAAAAACAAAGAACTAAGAATTCACATGTACATAAGTATTCACAGCCGTTGCCATGAAGCTGAAAATTGATTTCAGGTGCATCCTGTTCCCATAGCTCATCCCTGAGATGTTCTACAGCTTAATTAGAAGCTCTCTGTGATAAATTCAGTAGATTGGCCATGGATTGGAAAGGCACACACCTGTACATTCTTTATATAAAGCTGTGGCACCCTACTTACTGTTCTCACATACAGTGCAATCAACAATGAACACATGTTTGCGCTCATGCAGCTGTGATAAACACTGAATATTCTAACTGTGATGGAAAGAAACCTCTGAAACTGGAACTCACATGCAGATTATTGAGCCAGCGTTGAGGAGGGCAGTACAAGTATTCTCCACTCTCTGCTCGGACTGGTCTGTATGCACCACTGAAACTCATACGTATACACAGTCACACAACATGATAAACTACCGGTAGACATTTTGCATGAATGCTTAAAATGGAGGACTTTCTTAGCACACTGTGTTTCTCTGTACAGATTTACCTGTTAGGGATGCTGTGGCGATAGGAAATGGGTTTATCCATGCAGATCTGCCTGGCGGGCTGTTAAAAGACATGTGGTCACATTTCATTAAGTTTGTTGTACAAACAGTGAGCCATCAACAAGACTAATGTCACGTAAAGGGTGACAATCAAAAGAAGGCTGACACTGAGGATGGAGTACCTTTTCAAAAGCTAAATTCAAGGAGGCTTTTCGTTTATTAGCATGTGCTTAAAATGTATTGTTTGAAATGTATTACATTGTTTGACTTTTAGATGAGGCTGTGTCATGTTGCAGCGACAAAGGTCAGGGGAAATTCATTGAAGGCAGCACTTGTTAAAACAAAGTGGTTTGTGTTTACTCACCTCGGGATCATACACTGTGTAAACACTGGGGAGCCTCTGTGAAGAGCGAAGAATGAGCAATGGTCAAACATCTGGAACAGCAGCGCAAATTGGGCCATATCCAATGTGTGTGAATTGTACCCTGGACTGCTCGCCAGTCAATCACAGTATAAACAACTTTATTGACAATTTACAAGTCTCCCAATTAACCAAACCCTTTGGACTGAGGAATGAAACCCCACAAACAAACTGGGAGAACATGCAAACTCCACATATTCAAACCTGGATCTCCACTGGGCCACCGTGCTATAAAAAGTAGATCTTTACAGACAAATAAAAAAAAAATACAAACTCCAACAACATTATACATATATATACACAATAATAATGTATTATTTTATTTGCAAAGACAGATATGAATGATGATAAAGATACTGTATCCATGGTTACCTGAATGGAGTCAAGCCAACCAGAAACTGGACATCCCTTGTAGGCAGCATCTAGAGGTAGGTCCCTCTCCACAAACAGCTATACGAAATGAATAGTCCACAGTGAATTATTTACACCATACAATAAACAAAACCTGTGAAAAAGTGCTCACCTTCCCATTGTCACATTGCGAACCCTGGTACTCGGAGACAGTGCACCGACCCAAACAAAACGACAAAGCGGCCAGCACGGTCACCGTGTGGGTCGGCATGCTAGTCAGTCATCCAGATAGAAGAAAGAGCTCCATTGAGTCATGGCTGGGCTACTACAGCTCATAAGACAATGAGAGCAAGTTTTCTAACTCCGAAACACACATCTCGCGAGCTTGAAAGAGTAAGCATATCATGACGACGTCTTCTGTGTCTCACATGGTACTGAACAGTTCCTACACAACAAGAACAACGAAAAGTACAGTATTTTCTACCAATAACATCAACAACGGAAGTGTTTTCTCTGAACTTTCAGAATGTAAGCACATGGTAGTAGATGCATTTGGTTTTATCAATGCGATGTGTTATTTATGGATGGCTGTAGTGATTTTTGTTTTGATGTCATATTGTAGCGCTTTTTACGAAAATAAGTGACATATGCAAATCTGTGTTGACGTTACATTGTGCTTTTATTTTAGTAAAACACTTGAAGTTCCGGAATTACATTAAATTGTATTTATAATTAAGATGACTGTCTGTCTCTCAAACTGTGCTCCAATATGGAAGGTGGAAAGGGACAGTTTTTCTTTCATTTCATTGCTGTATACATTTTAATCAGTAGTAAATAACGAACGAACAAATACATCGTCGTTTTCGTTGAAACTTTGCTGACTGAGTTTGCGGTCGTAGAAACGGGCAAGGAGGACTCTTCCTTCATCCTATGAGTTGTGTATTTTTTTTATTACGCTAATTCAAAACTTTATAGCATTATGGTGGCGCTACCCCATTAAGAAATGGCACCAAATCCTGTTTTTCCCGGGTTTTGACCGTAGACGGATACTGTCATGTCACCACAGGCAGTGTAACAAGCATTACCTGTTGGCACAGGTAAGCAGCGACTTTTCAAAATAACGGCATACAAATCATTTTTTGTTTAACACAACATACAAAGAATCGTGTTTCACATATAAAGACTTTTATTTATGAATACACTGTGCTTTGCTCACTCAATAGAAATTTGCTTGGTATTTTGTAATAATATATTTTTTGCTTTTTTAATTTATTTTGAAATTAGCCTTGCTTTGCCCAGCTTGGCAAATACTTAAAGACCCAGCCTTATCATTCACTCTGTGTGCACTCACACCTATGTTGTTAAACCTGGACTGAAGGCGTGTTTGAGGAGACTTCTAGAGAGAGGAGAAGGGTGGGAATAAATGGAGTTCACACTCACTGGAGGTTTGCTAATTAATTCCATATTTGACTTTTTAGTTTGACATGTGGAAACGTGAATCAAATGTTTCAGGAGTAATTTTGACAAATATTTAGTACGTGCATGTGTGAGTATTTGACATATCGCCTGCATGGTTACACAATCCGCTGGGTGTTTCTGCCTTCTGTTATGAGGAGTGGCACACCATATATTATTATAACCAGATAATACAATGTGTTTCCAATTTATTTTTTTTACTTAATAATTATTTTTCCTCTACAACACTCGGAAAAGAGTGGAAAATTGGAAGTGCAGTCGACTTGATGCCCTTTGCTGTTGGCTGTGTATTTGAAGTATTTCCACATGTTGACAATGGAATAATTGAAATCCAGAGTAGGGCCTACATCCAAAGTGTTGCTGATATATGGCCTGTTGTGTGTGCAGCTCCATATGGAGCTCCAAGTGTAGAAGATCCAGCAGCGATCACTCCTGGTCATTTAGTATCCCTCGCTGAGGAAACAGAGCCTGCACAACCGGAGAAGTGTGAAGAAGGCAAATGTCCTGCAGAAATTACAGATAGCCAGGTGAGCAAAGGATATTTGCAAAGTAGCACGAGAGCAACACCGTGTAAAGTTTTTGTTTTTTTTGTCCCCAGGCGCCATACTCACTTGACAGTTCTCAATCATCATCAGACAGTGAGGATGAATGCAAGAAGGAAAAGAAGAAGAAGAAGCTGAAGAAGAAGAGGAAGAAAAAGAAAGTATGTGTCTGCAAAAACTATTCAACTGATTTGATGTAGGGGCTGGAGCCTATCCCGCCTCAATTAGCTTGAAAGGCAGACTACACCCTGGACTGGTCGGGCACGGGAGTATTTATGAATGGCCATTATGCAGGAATTGATCCCATGCCAATTGAGTGACAAGTTTTAAAATAAGTTGTATTTTTAACAACAATCCAAAAATGTTGTCTCTTCAGGGTGGACGAAGTACCAAATATGTACACAGTTGGCTGCACAAAGCTAAACTGGACTAACCTGAGATTAATATGTTTGGGGAAAAAGCAGCCCAGTTGCTGTTTGTGATGGGTACTGTAAGATGATTGCATAGCTGCGATGGGCGTCACGTGTGGCTCTGCCTTTGTGCGTTGAGTGTTTGAAGAGCCCTTCCCTTCTTATGCCACCACGCTTTGACAAAGACTTCATTTACAGCGGGCACAAACAAATAAACCTGTTCATCCGTGTATGCAAAAAACTCTCTCCACAGGATTCCAGCTCCTCTTCCTCATCTTCTTCATCATCCTCCTCCAGTAGCTCCTCAGACAGTGATAGCGATAGCGAGGTAAGCTATGCTCACATCCTGCAGCAGCATGTCTCACACTGGAAGAATTTGGCGTCACATGTTCACATTCAGAAGCCCATCACTCCACTTGGAGCCAAGTCAGCAACATGATGTTTGCAGAAATAATTTTAATGCTCTCATCTTTCACTGTGAAGCCAAGCTATCTCTGGAATGGGTGAGAGTAATTGTAGTAATTGCACGCCCGGTTATTTAATGGCAGTCTAGTTTGTTTGTTGTGCTCATGTCAGCAAACTTTTAAGGCACTTGGGTTATTTTTTTTTTTAAGTAGTTTGCTTGAAAGAAACAGGAAGTGCAGGAAAAGTGAGTTCTCACCTTAGGCAGGTGAAAACAAAAGCTTCAAGGCTAAATCTTGACATTCCAAAAACGTAGAGCTACTTGCTGGGACTGCTTGGACTGTAACGCTTCAAGTAGAAATATTTGTGAAACTAGGCAGCGGCGCTAATGTCCTGCAACTGCTTGCAAGAAGTATCTGATAGGAGGTGGGGACACACCCATTTGGAATGTTTGGAAAAGACAAGTCATGGCAGTAAACTCAGACGGGTTGTCAATTATTCTTTTTTTTATTGGCAGCACCCGAACTAACAGAATAGATGCCCGTTTGCATGCTTACATTGATTTGAATTTGAATGCAATTTCTATTGCCTGTACTCTAATTAAAACAGCATTACTCAATGGTTTTACCACCATTTAAACTTAGTAATAGTAGGCATGAGTAGACATTATCATGGAATGTTAAGCAAGGGCAATAACGACCTGCAAAACCAGTTGTTCACCTTTTACAGAGTGCTTTATGAAATACTTGGACAACACTAGACAAAGGTGGCAGTATTTTTATAACTTAAAAACAATTACAGTCGTCCCTTTCCTCATCGCGATTTGAATTTGGCGGCTTCACTCGATCACGGTTTTTCAAACATATCAATTATTAAATCATGCTGTTTTGTGGTTGAATATGACCTATTATTAGTGAGAATGTATGCATATTTTAGCAAATTGTGTCATCATCTTCATCATCATCATTGTACTGTAAAAATAACACAGGCTACTTTTTGCGGGCATAACTAGCTTTGAGGCGCATTACCGCACCTACCATTTTGGAGTGTGGCACAGAGTTGCAAACGCTATACGGCAACCGGATCGGCCCGATCTCGTGGCGGAAGCCGATATTACCCGACCTTTTAAAATACAGCAAATCGGCAGCCGGTCCCGATCCTGAAGATCAGATCGGGACATCCCTGTTTAGAGCACCCATTTTAGTTGACAGTGACTGCACAGTTCCCTGCTCGATGAACTCCATTATCTTGTAGGATGACAAGAAGAAGAAGAAAAAGGATAAGAAGAAAGAGGTGAAGGAGTACGTCTGGGACAATATGATCATAACACCATCTGGTGAGTGAAGTAAAGTGGACTCTTGAGTTCTGTGAGTTTCCCACACTGTGCTTTGTTGTGATAAATGCATGTTTGGTATAGTTCCAAACTCAGTACGCCATGTATGCAATTTGAGGGAACCTCCATGCACTCACAGATAATTGCCACAAGGATATAGCAGCCATTTGGCATAAAGCCATGCATTTCATACACTCACTGGTATACTAGCATGAATGACCATGCAATGATAACCACAGGCAGTGATATGAATCTGTTTTACTATTTTCCTTTTTCCATTTTGTTTAACCTTTACTCAGAGGAGCAAACGGAATTTGCAGAGGACTTGAAGATGAAGCCGGTGAGAGAGACAAAAAGCGTTTTATATTTTTGGGATCATGATGGAATTGCACGTTCTACATCTACTAATCCACTGCATCTACTTTTCTGGCTTCTTCCAGGATTCTAGCTCATCTGATGATGACAATGACAAGAAAGAGAAGAAGAAGAAGAAGAAGGACAAGAAGAAGAAGAAGAAGAAGAAGGTACATTACTGTAGATAAATATATAAAAAAAAAATGCTCATCTCACCGAAGTTTAAAGTTTGCGGGGGCATGCTGGAGCCTATCCCAGCTGTCTTCTCACGAGAGGCGGGGTACACCCTGGACTGGTCGCCAGCCAATTGCAGGGCACACATAGACAAACAACCATTCACTCTCACATTCATACCTATGGACAATTTAGAGTCTCCAATTAACCTAACATGCATGTTTTTGGAATGTGGGAGGAAACCGGAGTACCCGGAGAAAACCCACAAACGCAAGGGGAGAACATGTACACACAGAAATGCCCAACGGAGATTCAAACCCAGGTCTTCCTGATCTCCTGACTGTGACTGTGTGGCCAACATAACCACTAGACCACCGTGCGGCCCTGCACACACTAGTAAACCAATAAATAATCAGAAGTGAATGTACAAATTACTATAGTAAAAACTAATAAATCATATAAAAACAAAGACAATTAAAACATTAAAATATACGAGATTTAAAGCATTCAATTGTGGGGCCTTTTTAACATGAGGGGGGAAGAGTGTTCCACAGCTTGGGGCCGACTACAGAAAAGGCCCGTTCTACTCTGGTCTTAAGTCTCATCTTGGGCGCCTAGTTGGAGCTGGCCTTCAGACCTCAATGAGCGGGCTGAAGTGTAAATTTGGGTGAGGTCTGAGATGTATAGAGGGGCCAGCCCATTCAATGCCTTAAAAACAAACAGTAAAATCTTCAAATCAATTGTAAAACCAACAGACAGCCGGCGCAGGGAGGCTGGAATTGGGGATGCACCCTTTTTTTGGTTGCTGTCAAAAACCGTGCCGCAGAGTTCTGGACATTAAATATTACAGTAGTCCAGATGTGACGAAATAAAAGTATGCATGACTTGTTCAAAATGTTGCAATGATAAAAATGATTTGATATTAGATAAAAGCCAAACATAAGAACAGGATTTTACAACGGGGTTGATATGTTTATTGAGCTTCGGTGGAACGCACATGGTTGTGGAGGGGGCCCAAGTCCAACAGAGTACAGGTGTGATTGAGCAGGATCACCTCTGTCTTCTCCTCATTGAGCTTTAAGGAATTTTGAGCCAACCAGACCTTGACGACGCTTAAGCACTCGAGAAGGGATGTCAGGGGGGCATGGTCATTTTTTGTAAGCGGCAAATAAATTTGGCAGTCGTCTGCATGAGAGTGATAGGAGATGTCATGTTTTCTGAGTATTACGTACACTAAGTGGGACCAGGCACAGAGCAAATAGGATGGGCCCAAGAATTGATCCTTCATCTGATTTAAAAATGTGAATACTTTGACAGCACTGATGTGAAACTTTGACGAACGAATGCATTCCGTGTATTTCATGTGTGTAACACATGCTTTTCTCCGCTCACGCCGCAGGATTCCTCTTCATCCGATAGCTCCTCTTCTGACAGCGAGAAGGAAAAGAAAAAGAAGAAGAAAAAGGACAAGAAGAAAAAGAAAGACAAGAAGAAGAAAAAGAAGGTATGTCAAACTATATACAGTTGGAAGTTGGAAGTGCACACGTCACTACAGTCAAACCTCGCTTTTCGTACACCGCAGTTTTCATTTTCGTCTAAAATGTCGGCAAAATAGTTTTTTGTACAATATTGCACATAACAAACTAGTCTGTTTGCCCTGTACGCTATCGTTCCGCGAAATCGAATGCCCAAACAAAGCACCCTACGCATTTCTGACTCACTGCCTGTGCATTTTTTTTTTACTACTAAATAACCTGCCTTGGGGCCAAAGAAAGTTGCGAATGGGCAAACACTATAGAATTAAATGTTGCCAGGATGTACGGCAAGTCTGCATCAACAATAAGTTCTATCTGTTCGTCATTTATAATGATTTTCACATTCTTTTCTGCATGTAAAACTATAATTATTCTTTATCAAATGACGTTTTTTGATTTCCTATGTTAGAAAAATTGCCTCGATTTTTGTCAGACCATCTGGAACGAGTTAATAACGAACACATAGGAGCCACTGTAAATGATGAAGTCAAGAAAACCTTAAACATCCATTTTATCTTCTACTTCACAGGATTCCTCTTCCTCCTCATCTGACAGTTCTTCCTCTGATAGTGAAGATGAAAAGAAGAAGAAGAAGAAAAAGAAGAAGGTAGTGGAATTAGCAGTTGTACAGCTAATAGTACAAGTTTAAATTTTGTAAATACCCGTTTGGGGTTAAACATTTGGGGTTAATAGTTCCATCTTCTTTTACAGGACTCTGGTTCTTCCTCTTCCTCTTCCTCCTCTTCTTCATCTGACAGTGATGATGACAGGAAAAAGAAAAAGAAGAAAAAGGATAAAAAGAAAAAGAAAGCTAAGAAAAAGGTATGTGCAAAGACGTTTGTTGGACTTGATTTTCACAGATTATAATTTGGTACCCTTCAAAGATCCTAACTTAATCCAATACAAAAGCTGTATCCAAAATTCACTTAGTAGATACTGCCGCACTCCTCGACACAAATTGTGTGTTGCAATTGTGTAATCCCCCTCACAGACAAATGGAATCCAGCCTTGGATGCGGTCATCATGTTCATCTTTAATGCATCCAATCCCAGCCATTTTTCAAAAGACACTACTGGCCATTTTAGACGATTTTGAGTGATCTTTCAAGTGACGCAGAATATTGTGTTTTATGGCTATATCAACATGGAACCTACCAAAAGAAAGATTAGACACCCGTCTCTCATTAAAAAAAAAAAAGGTTGTTTGTACCTTTTTCCGTTGTTTAGTAATCAGCAGTAGAACATAGGTAAGTTTCAGGGAAATATCAGTTAGCATAACAAAACAACACAAAAAAGGGTTGTTTGACATCAAAATAACAATTTATGTACAAATATAACACCATGAACTAGTTACAATTTTCACATTCAAACTGAACTGTGTGTGTGTGCGCGTGTGTGTGCATGTGCGTGCGTTCAAATTCCCCTACAATGCGTAACCTTCTGCACGCTGCACGTTCTTCCACTTCCTCCTTGCTGGCGTGTATGTTTTTTCCGTTCAAATTCACATGCCGAGCTCTTATCAAATGCACTTCTGCCACCTTGTGGCTGTTTTTATGGCTTAAGTCAATCAAGCCAAACTTTATTTATGTAGCACATTTTAAAACAAACAGGGATAACCACAGTGCTGACAATGAGAAAATAAAATCAGACAGCGAGTTTGGCTAAAAGCTATAAAATAAATGTACACAATAAGATCAGTATGCTTGTTCAGTTTTTGTGGACTGCCAGTGAAAAGAGGCAGGTTTTCAGCAGGTTTTTAAAGTGCTCAAGTGTTCCACGTTTAGGCGCAGCCACAGAAAAGGCTCTGTCTCGAGCGGGGGACAAACAGGAGCAGGTAGGGCCCTACCTGGGGCTGCACGAGTTCAGACAGGTACATTGGAGCCGGTCCATGCAAGCATTTAAAAACCAGTAGTAGCATTTTGAAATGGACCCTTTTGTTTCACTGGGAGAAACAAAGTAGAGAATCACAAGCACAGGGGTTGCTGTTGTCCCTCAAAACTGCTTAAAAGTGTCATTCATTCATTAGTGTGCAGTTGTGTCATCACCTCTTTTTGTTCCTTGCGCAAAAAAACGTAAAAGATGTATAAATACGTCTTTGGGGTTGGGTGTGCGGGATTACAAAAACGTACAAAAAATACGTTTTTGACAGAGTCAAGTAACATTGTGAGACATTTTTAATTTAACAATATCTTTACTACTGTGGTTGCAGGGGTGTAGAACTGCACCGCATGCTCAGAGGTGTTCCTAATATTTTGGTTATGTGATTTAGCTCCATGACAGGGGCAACATATAAGAAAAACCTCTCTGTGTTGTGCGATATCTTCATAAAGACAGCATTGATACAGCTCGTGTATTGAGTATCATTCAATTGTGTGCTTAATTAAATGGCCCGTGTGTTTACATACGTACACAAGGTGTCTAAAAGTTGACTTCTAACAAATGTTCATTTATTTTTGCCACAGGATTCTAGCTCTTCATCTTCATCATTGTCATCGTCGTCCTGCTCCTCCTCTTCCTCCTCTGATAGCGATAAAGATAAGAAGAAGAAGAAGAAGAAGAAGAAGAAGAAGAAGAAGAAGAAGAAGAAGGATGATAAAAAGGTAAACTTTTTTTATCCTAAAGTCAACAAATGTTAGTTTTGTGAGCCTCTTGGGGCTTTTCTTTTGCTTAGGAATGTTGAGTCAGGACACTTTTTTTTTTTTTTATCACATAATGCAAAAAAACATGAAGAGTGATAAAACTGCCATTCGGGTTTTCCTACGCCAGCACAATTTGAATAACAAATGCATTTAATGGGTAATTACTGTCACTATTTTTCATTTCATATTCCCAGTTAATATCTGCAAACTAGTCAAGTGTACGGGAAACAGAATACAGTGGATCCACGCACATTTGTGATTCAGTATTCACGGCTTCACAGATTTATACATTTTTGTAAAAAATATATATATGCATTTTTATTTTTTCTCCAAAAATAGTTGTTTTTCCCAGAAAACACATCTTATTCACCATAAGTTGGTAAAAATGGACAATAAACATGATAATACAGCCAAAATGTGCAGCATACACACACCACTGTTAGAAAGCCCCCTTTATGATTGGCTGATAATGTTTTGTCATCAAGCACTGAGATTTTGCACTTCGTTCGTCGTCCTTGAACGCACCATAATTGTGAGCTGTGACTGGCAACAGTATGACTCCGATTCCATTTGTTCATCGATCAGCTGACATTATAATTTTTCTGAAAATAATACTAACTAGGGATGTCCGATAATATTGGCCTATAGGCTCCCGTACTTGCTGTCATCGAGGCATCCGGTGGTGCCAATACGTGGAAATACTTTGTCACGTCCTGTGTTATCCCTCGCAATCGGAACTGGGCTTAATATGTTGAAACCACGGGCGTGGGTGTGCCGCAGATAGCACCGATGTTAGCCGGCACGGTCTCGTTGTCTCTGCTGTCAGTCGCCATTTTTACCTACGTCAAGGCTCACCAAATGTGGAGATGCGATTCACAACGAGACAGGAGTCGAGGTAGGTGGCACCAATTAGTTTACTCTCCACTCAACTCAACAACAAGCAACTCTTTAGCAATAGCTAAGTGGCTACAACAACCTCATGACCCGGAAACGGAAGTACACTTGGTAGATATAGAGCCATATGTCAAAGGTAGACATTTTTATATCAATTACTCACAGTTTTTTTAATATTTGCTGGTGTTCCCATAATGTAACCCCATGAAAAAGCAGGGATCTACTCTAATATATTGAGGTATGCAGTCTTAGGAAATAATTAAAAAAAATGTATTGATTCTTGTTTACAGATTGACGAGCAAGAACTCAATGGTGCTTCACTTTCCACAGCTGGTGAGTTTTTGTTTCCTAGAATCGGTGCAACAAAACCTGTTTATGATGCTGATGGTTTGCTGCAGGTGGTGATGTCACAGCTTCAAGTGTTGCAGGAGAGACAAAGAAAGATACGGACGATGACAAGGTGACACACTCGCATTTAAAATGATGTCTGTCACCCGTGTTAGCAGCAGATGAACATGGTGTGTTGTTGGTCTTTTTCAGTCTAAAGTGGCAGAAGATGGATCTGTTGTCTCTTTACCAGGTGGTAGTCTGCAGCTCTTTTCAATCAAGCAGTATGTTTTCTAAGGTGTCAGGGTTGTGATTCTAACTCTTGCCCAGCAGGGGGAGGAGAGGTGTTCCCTTGTGGCACTGAGGAGGGCCACCTGAGTGATGACGAGGGAGAGGACGGGGATGAGAAGGAGGTGAAGAAGAAAAAGAAGCTGAAGAAGAAGAAAAAGGTGATCACAGTGTGTACGTGTTGATGAAATAAAATAATCAGGTATTATATGCGTTGTTGCTTAAACCTTGTCATTTGCTCCCAATAGCATTCCAGCTCATCTTCAGACAGTGATGATGACAAAAAAGACAAGAAGAAGAAGAAAAAGAAGAAGGTACAAATATTTACAGAAAATTAAAGAGCACACTTTATATAGAATATGAGATTATATACAGTATCTATACACACAGAACACATGCTGAGCCTAGGGGCCCACAAGCCATGGAGGGCCCCGTTTTGCAGAAGGGGGCGCTGCAAATGCACAAAGGATGCAAGAGGGGACAAAAGAAACAAATAATCTAGCACCGCCTTGTTGACGCAATGATTGATAGCACACAACACAAAAAGTGAATCATGTATCAGTCCATGGTGGTGTAATGGTACAGCTGCTGCCTTTTAAGGCCAAGGGCACAGTTTTGATCCTAGACCTGAATATTTTTTATCCTGTTAATCTGTTATTTTGCACAAAAAATAATTTATTGAACAAGCACGGGGAGAACATACAAACGCCACACAGAGATGGCCCCCGGGATGCACTTTGGATAAATGTGATCTAGAGGGTGAATGTTTGCTGCTCTCAGTAAAATGGTGTTTTGTTCGATGTTCAGGATTCCTCCAGCTCTTCTTCGTCATCATCATCTGATAGCTCTTCCTCAGACAGTGAGGATGAGAAGAAAAAGAAGAAGAAAAAGAAGACGAAGAAGAAGGTGATTTGTCTTGATGCTAATATTTGTATTTCACTACAGTATGCGATGTGGGCTGGTTTGTATTGGTTTTGCATAACGAAAATGCCGGTGTATAAGCCACTACTTTTTTCTTAAACTTTGAACCTTGCGGCTTACACAGCAGTGCGGCTAATTTATGGCTAAAAATTCTAATCTTGTGACATCTCCTTCACTTCGGAACTACTATTAATTGTTTAACTACTGTGCTGCTCGTGAGTCAGTGGGGAAAGAGTAGCTCTTTCTTGGGCAGAAGCCAAGGAGATTATTATATTTATATATTTATATATATATATATATATATATATATATATATATATATATATATATATATATATATATAAAACACTTTACCAACAACATTAAACTCATCACACAGCAACACACAAAAGGTATACCTCAGAAATATACAAACATGTACCAATAGTTTGAAATGAAAAAAACAACTCTTAAAGTTTTCCCCATAATACATTGTGTCTGAGCAACGAATTCATTGGGGTGCTTCAGTGAGGTCAGCCTCCTTCTGGGCTCTGGGCTCTGGGCTCAGGGGGCTGTGGCTCCCTCAATGGACAGAGGCAGCATAGTACTGCAGTGCCATTCAACATTTTCTATGCTGCTTGTCCTCCAGTGAAATGGTTTGCTCAAGCTAAATGCATTATGGAAAAACTGTATTGGTACATGTTTGTATATTTCGGGGTATATTTTTTTAGCCTCAAGTTGCCGCGTGATGACTTTAATGTTGGCTGTAAGATGACACCGTCAGTCAGACTTATATTGAGTAATGACCTCCTGCAATTTCCAGTGAGTTTCATAGGTCATGATTGGCTCCTGTTAAAGAGCTGCCTGGTCCTCACGGACTCGTGTGCTCCACAATATGCCATTTTATGAAGTGGCTTATACACTGGTGCAGCTGGTATACTGTATATACAAATCTGTTTTTTCCTCTAAGTTTAGTGGGTGTGGCTTTTACACCGGAATTTACAGTACTTTTACTGTATCGACAGGATTCCAGCTCTTCCTCCTCTTCCTCATCTGACAGTGATGATGACAAGAAGAAGAAAAAGAAGAAGAAGAAGAAGAAGGTTTGCTTCCCCCCCTCTCTTCTATGATCCAGTATTTGTGTTTTGTGTTTATTTATCTCATCATCTTAAACAGGACTCAAGTTCCTCCTCCTCTACCTCCTCATCTGACAGTGATGATGACAAGAAGAAGAAAAAGAAGTTGAAGAAGAAGAAAAAGAAGAAGAAGAAGAAGAAGAAGAAGAAGGTTTGCTTCCCCCCTCTCTCTTCTAAGGTCCAGTATTTGTGTTTTGTGTTTATTTGTCTCATCATCTTAAACAGGACACAAGTTCCTCCTCCTCTTCCTCCTCATCTGACAGTGATGATGACAAGAAGAAGAAGAAGAAGAAGAAAAAGAAGAAGTTGAAGAAGAAGGTTTGTTGTTTTCCTCTCTTACATACTCCAATATTAGTCTGCATGCTATTTGGTGATTTCTGTCATCTGTATGTTTTATATTCTTGTCGCAATCTCACCATTTTAACAGGACTCCAGTCCCTCCTCCTCCTCCTCCTCGTCCTCATCTGATAGTGACGATGACAAGAAGAAGAAGAAGAAAAAGAAGAAGAACAAGTTGAAGAAGAAGAAGGTTTGTTTTTTTTCCTCTCTTTTGGAATCCAGTATTAGTCTGCATGCTACTTGGTGTTTATTCTATAATCTCTATGATTTATATTCTTGTCGCATCTTAACAGGACTCTAGTTCCTCCTCCTCATCTGATAGTGACGACAGCAAGAAGAAGAAGAAGAAGAAAAAGAAGAAGAAGAAGGTAAATAAAGATGAGCATACCACTAGTAGTTATTTTTAGGGTATTTTTTATTTTGCTTCAGTCATCCTGTTGATGTAATTACTGATGTCTTCTTTAGAAGGATAGCTCTTCCGATGATAGCTCTTCCTCCTCGTCCTCGTCCTCGTCTTCGTCCTCCTCCTCTGATAGCGAGGATGACAAGGTGAAACGACACAATATTCACTATTCTATTGCTATGTATCCATTTGCACTGACAGAGCTTTATCTGCAAATCTTTTCTTTAGAAAAAAAAGAAAAAGGATAAAAAGAAAGATAAGAAGAAGAAGAAGAAGAAGGAGAAGAAAACGAAGAAGGTGCGCCATGTGACAACATGACAAAACTAATCAGAAGTAAATGGATAAGTGGGATAATAAAAGTTAAAAAGTCAAAGCCAGTAATGTTTCAGATTTTCACAATAAAATACACACTCGCCGGACATTTCATTAGGTACACCTGCACACTATGTGTCAACAATTCTGCCTTAGTAAAGATAACAATGCTCTATTGTCGGTGTGCAAGTATACATAATATGCTGTATTTATGATACATTTTCCTGTGCAGGATTCTTCCTCTTCCAGTGATTCTTCTAGTAGTGATGATGACAAAAAGAAGAAGAAGAAGAAGAAGAAAAAGAAAGACAAGAAGAAAGTATAGATAACGCCCTTAAGTTGCATCATACATTGTTGAAACTGAAACGTGCTAACACAGCGGTCATTATTTGCATCCAAGCATTCAGATTCTTCTAGCAGTGATGATGAGAAAAAGAAGAAGAAACACAAGAAGAAGAAAAAGAAGAAGGACAAAAAGGTTGGTTCAGTCAATGTGTAAGAATAATCTGGTGATGTTTTTTCTTCTCCCTGCCAAAATGGCATGTTTTGTGTTTGTTTAGGATTCAAGCTCCAGTTCATCAAGTTCTTCTGACAGTTCCAGTGACAGTGGCAAGGAAAACAAAAAGGCCAAGAAAGACAAGAAGAAAAAGAAGACGGTAAATAACTAACATCATCAGAACAAAATCTCATACCGTATTTCCCTGCGGAGTTTAAATTGCATCAGTCAAAAAATGTGTCATGAACAGGAAAAAAAACATATATAAGTCACAGGACTATAAGTCACATTTATGTAGAAATAAATTTCACAAAATGCAAGACCAAGAACAGACATTTGATCTGGAAAGGGAAGTTATTCAACTACACAACTGCATGCTGAACAACAGGCTGAATAGGTGTTTGGAATGTTAACGTAACACAGTAACAGTTATTCAGCTATGCAATAGCATACCGAACATATGTGGGAGGCTGTAAATTAACATAACAAGCCAGCAAGTCCAACAAGCAAATTACCGCTAAGCAAGTTCACCAAGCTCCCGATCTCATTCCATATCACTGAACCCATTGAATTCTGTATCCTTCAACCACAAGCCCAGAGTGCCTTCTCACGGCTGTCAATGGTAATGTTCACCTTTTGGTTCATGACAGTCAGTGTGAATTAACATTTAAAAAAACATGTCAAATTATATTCAGTGGTGTGAAAAAGCCCTTTATTTTTTAGTTTTTTGCATGTTTGTCACACTTAAATGTTTCAGATCATCAAACAAATGTAAATATTAAATGACAACACAACTGAACACAAAATGCAGTTTTTAAATTCAACTTTTTGTAATTAAGGGAGAAAAAAATACAAACCTACATGGCCCTGTGTGAAAAATTGATTACCTAGTCAAAGTCCTGACCTGAATCCTATTGAGATGCCGTAGCATGACCTTAAAAAGGAGGTTTATGCTGGAAAACCCTCCAATGTGGCTGAATTACAACAACTCTGCAAAGATGAGTGGGCCAAAATTCCTCCACAGCGCTGTAAGAGGCTCATTGCAAGTTATCAAGCTATCACAAACGCTTCATTGCAGTTGTTGCTGCTGAGGGTGGCCCAACCAGTTATTCGTTTTTTCACACAGGGCCATGTAGGTTTGGATTTTTTTTCCTCCCTTAATAATGAAGAGTTTCATTTAAAAACTGCATTTAGTGTTCAGTTGTGTTGTCATTGACTAATATTTAAATTTGTTTGATGATCTGAAACATCAAAGTGTGACAAACATGCAAAAAGAAAAAGACATCTGGAAGGGGGCAAACACTTTTCAGGACACGGAACCAGCCAAACTATGAAAAAAATATGAAACTATCAAAAAAGTGTGATACAGTTCGGAAGATATCGTAATATTTTCTGTGATTACCCCTACCACATAGAGTTCTGCTGGAAGTGAGGCTGCTGAGAAGAAGAAGAAGAAGAAGACAAAGACTGTGAGCTCACCTCTGTTACAAAAAGGACTGATCTCTACTTTCCTCCTATCACGTCATCATTTCTTCCTCTTTCTCCTTGCAGGAAATTCCCGGTGCTGAGCAAAGCAGCCCCCCACAAATGCAGGTGTTAGGCCCGGGTGCTGGCGGGTTCTCAGCATCCAGCAGCAGCTACAAACCCGGTGGTGCTCCAGTTATGACCTTTCCGTCTCTTCCCTCCAAACCTGTTGTAAACCTGGATTCTCTGAGTCCCCCCTTCCTTCCCAAGCCCTCAGTGTCCTCGCTCAGTGGTGGAGACAGGGCCTCTTTTCGCAGACCTCTGAGTCCTATGGAGTCTTTGATGGGGAATCCAAGTCGATACAGGGACACAGGGACCCGCTCCACCACACATCTCAGCTCTAGCGATCTAATCAGAGGCCCCAGGTCTTACAAGTGATTATATGTCAGAGTTTTACTGCGTTTTATAAATAGGATAAATGAAAAGTCACGCTGTGGCAATTCAATATGATGTCTCATTATGCTGAATTAAAGAACATATGTGTTTTGCGGGGTCATTGGGAGTTATCAAAAAAATGTTTTTTGGATCACAGGAAATAATTTAATGCTTTTTCATGCAATAAAACAATCTGATTCATTATTTTAAATGTCCAAATTGTGGCCGAAGTGGCAAGATTTTGTGTTGCTACCATTATTTTCCAGCGCTGCCTTAATCCTCTTTCACATGGAGTTTACCAGAGCTTCACAGGTAGCCTCTGGAATCGTCTTCCACTCCACCATGACATCACAGAGCCGGTGCGAGACCCTGCACTCCACCTTTCTTTTGAGGAGGCCCCAAAGATGCTCAATAAGGTTTAATATGACAATAATGACAGAGCCTCAACTGTCACGATGGGAAAAAAATGATAACATAAAATAAATATTAATATTTGTTCTTTGTGCTGCATTATAAATGTAGTGGTAATGGTTTATTTTATTTTGAACATTCATACACATTACATACATGTTACATTGGAATACATCACATAGTATAATTCACAATTCCACATTTCCAAAAAGGAGTAGGAAGAAGCAAAGTTTATTTAATCCTGCCCCCTCTCGGTTTCACATCAATTGCTAATACAATTGTTGGCTTCCTGTATTCCTGTATGCCAATTGCAGTGAATGTAATGCCAAATTTGAAATACATAAGAAAATTATAAGGCAGTATAACAATGTGGTACAATAGGACTCAAGGTTTATAGTCACTGGAAATAAATGATCTAACAGACATAATAAATATATAATAACTGATGAAAAGGTTAACAGCTGACAGACACAGTTGTTGAGTGAGTACTGACAATGTAATACTTCAAAGAGCCATCTCTTTAGAGCCGATTCGTTTGCGACCGACACATCACTATCTTGAAGGGAATAAAAACATGCTCGATTTAGACGCTCATTTCTTTTTAAATAAGAGTTGGAGGGTCGTGATGTGTTGGTCGTGAACGAATCGGCTCTAAGAGCTGGTTCTTTGAAATGAACGACAAGAGCCGGTTCGCGTCCTTGGTAGCCAATTGGGAGCCGATTAGTTTTTTGCTCGTCTTTTTTTCTGTTAAAGGCGAATGCCATTGGTCAAGATGTGTGGCCTTCTGTGTCCACACTGAGCAGGGTCCGGGTTAAACACGCTGTGGTGCTCTTAGAGCCAATTCGTTCGTGAGACATTTGCATGAAGAGGTTTGACCTATTTTGTCTATTGTGATGGGTGTTTGTTTTTGTATTTTCGAATATAACATAGCATAAAATAATATGGTAGTGTACACAAAATACACATAATTAGGTAAAAAGAAAAAGAACCAACTCTTTTAAATGAGCCGAGCAAAAAGAACCGGCTCTGAACGTCGATAAATTGACAACACTCTCGCTCCGACCATATTTAATGCACAGGAGTAAGTGGCCTCAGCATGTGGTTCTCATTCTGAAGAATTGGCGTAAAACAAACTACAACCTGAATACAGTCTGCAGTAAGTATTAAATCTCCAGCAAGTGCTTAGAGTCAACATTTGTGGCGTTATATGTCCTGAATTTTGTGACAGATCTTGTGAATTTACGGTAATTCTGGTTGTACTTGAATGCAACCCCGAGGCCCTTCGCTCGGCAGCTGCTGGGGGTGTAGTCAGGTTAGGTCACGTGGAGTGAGGTGCGGTCTGTGTGTCTGTTATTTCTTCCGAGGAGTTTTCTGCTGTTTGCGTCGTTGTTTGCTGGATCACGCTGACAGGATGTCCTTCGATCTCACTTCAGGTAAGTTTGCATAAACCAACACTTGGGTCCCATTGGGCAGCTTCGTGACGTAATATTGCGTCCATATTTTATGACTCGGACGCTGGTTCGTAAACGTTAGAGTTAAGGTATGTTATAAAGGCTGTGTGTTTTGTTTTTGAAAACATAGCCCTGGGCTGCGAGGACGAGGTGACGAAGACCGAGGCAAACAAGGATGAATTTAGCTGGCCTTGGAGTAAGAAAAAGGAAGGCAGGAAGGTACTTTATTCAAGTTCAACTTTATTTATATCGGACATAACATAACCTGCTTCACAATAAGTAAGTACATGTTTGCTTTAGTGATGCACCTTCCTCGATTTGGATTAAATTTCTGCCCTCACCTGTGCTTTAGTGAACAAAAATGGCAACTGCGAACTGATTATATTTAATGAAACTAACATGTCAGAAATGTACTAAAATGCACATTTGTGTATATTTTCTTAGGCTGACAGCAAAGACAAATGTGATGGCAAGGAGAAATGTGGCGGCAAAGACAAATCTGGGAGCAAAGACAAACATGGCGACCATCCAAAAGATGGAAAAAAGAAAAAGCACCACAAGGATGGAAATAAATCGGGCACTTCCTCATCTTCCTCTTCCTCCTCCTCCTCCTCCTCCTCGAGCAGTGATGAGGTGGGTTTGTTGTAGCAGATTTGCAAGACATTTCTCTGTTAGATTCTTGAAACACAGATAGAATGCTGCTCGGTGTGTGCAACATGCCTGTCACACCTCCTTTCAAAGGTCACTGCATGTATGGTACATTCGCAGCAGGTTTTACCAGCCGTGCCAGACTCAACCTCGCCTGGCACACCCGCTCCTCCTTTTGTCTTTGACACTATTAGCATTCTTGTCACAGTATGACAAACCTGTATATCTGCAGACATATTTGACTTCTGCACCCTTTTCTCACAGTAGCCAGTTTTTGCTTGCGTTCACTAGTCGTCACATGTTACATGAGCAGCGCAAACATCTGAACGAGTCAGCGAAAGCAGAGCGTGAGAGAAAGGACAAAGGTCATAGAGCAAAGTCACGTCGTCTAATACAAGCTTTATTGAGCCAATGCACGTGCACGTGCAGTGCAGTGGAACCTCTGTTGTCATCACTACAGCGGTTAATTGGTTCCAGACCCGACTTTGATGAGTGAATTTCCATGAAGTAGGATTTCTTATTTATAAATAAAATATTTCATAGTTAGAGCATAGAAAACCTGTTTACAACCCTGTAAATATGGGTTTTAACATTATTAGAGCCCTCTAGATATGAACTAGCACCCCTACAGTCACCTTTACACTCGTATTATCCAATATAGTAGACATAATAGGAGCACATAAGCCATTTAAGACATATAAAACACATTCTTGTGTGTGCTGATATAAATTTGTTCCCTAGGGGAGCTGAGTGAGTGGTGGACAGGAAGTGACATCAGGGGTTCAGAGTTGAGTTTTGGCTGGACGTGGGTTACTGCAGCAACTGTGTTTTTATTAGGGATTATTGTGCCTATTGTGAGATAAATCAAACTGGCCGGAATCTGCCTGTAGTGTACTAATTCTAAAAGAACCACGAACCATTCTTCACAGACACCAGGTGAGGCAATTATGTCCCTTCTGCCATCTAGTGGAAGAGCATTTAATTGTTTTGCCAGTCACTGTACATTGTTGGCAACTAGATAGATGAACACATTATTTGTAGTAAATAATGAAGTGAAATTGGATAATTGGTGGCCGGGAATCACGGGTCTAAAGTAGGCACCTTCTTCTCTGAGGCCTGGAAAGGCTTGACTTAACATAACCGCTCCAAATGGGGAAGTCATTTTGGGGCTTGTTGGGGCCGCTGCGGTTGCCAGAACCATTCATTCATAAAATATAGGAGCTGTGGCACTTAAGATGTTCTTTAATAAATCATCTCCTCTTCCTGGAGTAACAGCATTGTCCTTTTTGTCATTCCAGAACTGATGCTTCCTGAGGGACCAATCTGCTAATCTGCTGCACTTGGCTGTGTGTGTGTGTGTGTGTGTGTGTGTGTGTGCGTGTGCGTGTCGATGCAACCTTCCTTTTATCCTGTTGCCAGTAACGCTATGTTGAGGCGTGAACACATGTAATCATTCGAAACAGTCAATGATGTGACTCCAAGCAGCATACAGTAGGTAAGGTGTGTTGTCACCACAAGATGGCACTGTTTCCTTCCTCCCTTTTTATTCATAGCTAAAGAGATGTTGGCATTTTTTGGTTTCGCAAAGATTTATGAAATAAAACAATTTATTAATTAAATAAAATCATTAATTCATTCAGTTGCACTTATGGTCATCTCCAGGAAGCAGTAATAATATACATATACCAGCCACAATATTAGGCACACTTGCACAGGTTGATTTACAAAGATATAGTCATCATTTTTAGTTTTGAGTGATAGTCAGAGGGGAATTACAGTACGTAATTTACTATTTAAGCCGCACCCACCACATTTAGAGGAAAAATATATATTTGTACTTATATAAGCCACTTCACGACCAGTCCAGGGTGTACCCCGCCTGTCGCCCTATTGGCAGCTGGGATAGGCTCCAGCATACCCCCACCACCCCGATGAGGAGAAGCGGTATAGAAAATGGATGGATGGATAAGCCGCACCAGTCTATAAGCTGCACACGACCACATCATAAAATTGCATATTGTGGCACACACGAGTCTGTGGGGACCAGACAGCTCTTTGATAGGAACCAATCATGAGCTAAGAAAAAACCCAGTCAGCCTGACTCACGGTGTCATCTTACAAAGAACACGAAACTCATCACACAGCAACTTAGCACTCAAAAGGTATACAAACATGTACCAATGCAAGTTTAAAAATGGGATAAAAAACAAAACTATTTAAATTTTTTCCCATAATGCATTGCATCTGCGCAAAGCATTTCATTGGAGGACTTAACATAGAAAATGGAAGGATGGCGCTGCAATGCCGCCTCTGTCCACCAGAAGGAGCGAGAGGAGCTGAGAGGGAGGCTGACATAATTGCAGTGCTGTTGCCATTTTGAGTGCAACCCTTTGTGGCACCTAACCTGTTTTTTTTTTAATTGGCCGGCGACACATTTTAAACAAAACAGCAAAAAAAATTAGTAATTATTATCTAATTTACATTACATTGGTTTTTAACTTTTTAGCAAAATTAATAATATTAAAATGACCTACGCGTCCTTTGATTTCTTTTTTTTTTTTTTTTTTAAGTATGCGGCCCATGGTGGAAATCACCCGTGAACTAGAGAATCTTTGACTTGTGTTTTTGCAGTGGGTCCTTTAAAATCTGCAGAGCACTCCTGTCATATAATCTTTAACCAGCCTTAACATCTTGCCTTTGTTTTAATTTATCATTACAGCACATTAGTCATTTTGTGACTTAAAAAAATGTACGATATGGCAGAGTCTTGCATTAGCATAATACAAAAATAAGAATTACAGCGAAGGGAGATGTCCTTAGCTTTCTGCAAATGTGACCCACCGAACAATTTAGTTGAATAGCCCTGGCAACAATTCCTTTTCTCACATTCTCAGAGAGTTCTTTGCCATGAAGTGCCATGTTGAACTTCCAATGACCAGCATTAGACGGTGTTAGAGCGATAACACCAAATTTAACGCGCCTGCTCCCCATTCACACCTGAGACGGCTAATAAAATGGCTAATTGGGCCAATTTGGACATTTTCACTTAAGGGTGCACTCATGGTTTTTTTTCCATTAGACATTAATGGCTGTGTGTTGTTATTTTGAGGAGACAGTAAATTTACAGTTATTCAAGCTGTGCACAGACTACTTTAAATTGTATCAACGTTTCATTTCTTCAGTGCTGTCCCATGGAAATATATAATAAAATATTTGCTGAAATGTGAGGGGTGTAGTCACTTTAAGTGTAGAAAATGTATCAAAGTGGGCCCCGGCATTCTTCATTTTTTCTGTATGCGGCCGTTGGTGGAAAAGGTTTGGACACCCCTGTTGATGCAGTGAACTCTGTCCATATTTAGTATATTTAATGGGCTCAAATGTAGCATTATTATAAAGAAGTCAGTTTGAAATCATGAAAACACATGAAAAGCAATATACTGTATTGGCTATAGCTGAAGGACATATTGAATAATTGAACACATGTTGATTCTGTATGCTGTATTTACACTTTTCAAATGACTTTCAAATATTCCCTTTTATTTATCCTAGTTGATGTGCTGGGGTTTGATCACTTACACTTCGTTCCTTTCTTTTATCGTTGTTCGTTTGCCATATGGGAACAATGACGAATAAAAACAGGTCAATATAATCTCTTTTTATAAGGTAAACAAAATACTCAACACCACAGTGTAGTCCTACACCACCACAAACTACAGCTACACTAAATATACAGTAAAAATAATGAAAGTGCAAAGCATCTAATGGTATGATTATTGTTCAAGTAAATATCTACATTAGGTACACATAATTTAATGAAACTCGTGTATGTACACAACGAAAATACACAATGGAAATTCCTTTGTTTTCAAAGCGGTGTTGATCCCTAAACATACCGCAAGATGGCGTGAGGACGCTTCTTTTTCCTTACATGGCGTCAACGGTTTCCCAGCAACAGGCTGGTTCAAGATCCTTTGCAATTATCCGCTACACAGGACGGTCAAGCTCGCAGAAACATTCGCAATGTGACAGGAAGTAAGATGCAATGCTAAACAAAGTACAAAACCCAAGCGAGTAAAGTTGGTGGTGGTGGAAGTGAGAATAACAGAAACAGATGAAACATGTTAGGATGCCAATTTATTTGCCGACGACCATAATTTCATAGCTGCTAATCTCGTCATTTCCTCATGTAAAGATTGCATCAAAGTGGCTTTTACTTTAGTATGAGCTCATTTTGCCCCCAATACCAAGCCATATGTCTCCAGCTATCAAGGAATGTTTTCTTCATCTGGTTAGCTATGTATGTTTTATTTTGACATGCACTACCCGGAAGCTGGGTTAATACAACGTGCGTTTTACTCCCCGGTCCGCTGAGCTGCTGCATCTCAAGCGAGGAATCATGGAGCGCCAAAGGACCCCTTGGAGGCACTTGCCGAGGCGGCGGGGAAAAGAGTCACTTTGTGACGTGTTTCCAAATTAGAGACAACATTCAGACACAGCGCAGAGTTTCTACCCGCTCCAACTCGGGCTTTCTACTAACTGTGCGTCATTTGACAGGCTGACACAAACATTTGCCAGGCGACTTGGGCAGAGCTGCTGATCAAAGGACGGAGTGGGGCGTTAGACGTTGGACCAAACCGGACATGAATTGGGGGTGCTTTTGGGCCACACTCATGAACGTATTACCTCGTTTTGGGACAACAAAGTGTCTGGAGTGCGCTGCGTAAACAAAAAAAAGCCCCGACTTGTTCCATGTCACATGCCATTACAAGAAAGAGTTCTCTCCGTGGAAACTGAGCCTGGCACGGATCGGAACAGTTCGGAACCATGGTGAAATTTCATAACTCGGACCTATGGATAGCCTGGATGGTCATTTTCTGCATGGAGGGTGAGTTTTCGTACGAAACTTACTTTGTTTGCTTATCAAGTTACATTAAGGGACGTCACATGATCCTAATGCCGAAAAGGAGTCGGTAGAAGCAGATCTGATTTAATCCTACCCCTTCCCCATGCATGCTGCTGAGCAACACTTGCAATAATTCATGTGTCTACATTTTACCATTAAAAAATGGCAAAATTGCAATTAAAATGGTAAAAGAGTACATATTGACCACAGGAAGTGAGCACATTATGAGTCAGATGTGGCACATTTAAAAGAGCAGAGGTTGTGTATTGCAAGACCGTGACAGCTTATGCAGCAATGAACGATGGAAGAGTGTTGAAAAAAATACCAAAGAATGTAAATAATAATATCAGCAGCAATCATGTTTTTATGCACAAATGAAGTGCATCCCAAAAACTGGCGAATGTGGAATGAAACAGTTGCAGACGCTCCATCGCTCCTCACCGAGAGCACATGCAACAAGCATTTGATCCCTCCTTAATACTTGATGTTTAGACCAGGCGCTTAAATCCCTACATTTCCACCCAACTAAAGCACTCATTTGAAAAGACTTTTCCCCAGCAGGCCAAAGCACTTCTGATTGTGTACATTTGATCCCTAATGCACCATCTCTATATATCTCCAACACTTTGATCTATTCTTTCTACATCTGCAGCACACACAACTGTTGCAGATACACATGATGTGGGCGGGTTTGTGTATTTCAACTAGAAACTAAGGCAGACGGTTGGTAATCCTCCTGAATAACGACAAGCATGGTGACCAAGGCAGCACAGGGGCCATTTGTGTGTGTGTGTGTGTACGCGTGCGTGTGAGCGTGCGCATGAGTGAATGTTGACTTGCTGTCAGTCACCTGTCAAGTACCGCTCTCATAGTAAAGCACACGTAACCGTGACACTGTAGTGAGTTAGATATAGCAGATTGATACTTGAGCTCGACCGATATGGGATTTCTGGGGCCGATACCGATGTTGGGGGGGCTGAAAAAGCAGATGTCTGATACATATAGGGGGCCAGGTACTCGGGCAGGGAGCAGGAACCACACACAGGAAAAAAAGTTAATATATCAGTTACATATTCACCGATATCGATTCATCTGTGATACGTCATAATAGGCCCGATCGATAAATCGGTGGGGCTCTCACTGATACTGTGATAGAGTGAAACAAAAACAAACTACAAATTCATGTCATCGTTTTGAAGCGTGGAATTCTATGTGAGGATATGGGAGTCTAAATAACCAAACCAAAGACTATAAACCAGTGAGATTTATTCCTGACAAAAAGTTTCTAGTACAGACGTCCGGGCCTATAACAGTCCCCGTATGCCTACAAGTAAGCGGGTCTTACTACAGCGCAGCTGGAATAAGGCACCCATTCTTTCCCTGCCCTGCAATTTTATACATTTTGAGATTGTGTAGGATGCAGGAAGTCTGGCGATCGTGGACCAATCAGCTCGTGCAGGGGGTTGGCGATGAGATCTTTTGAAGTCCGCCAGATGCTGGATAAAGCTTGTCCATTGGAGTGAAACTGTCATCTGTGTGCACTCAACCGGTGGGGGTTTTGCCTGGGACATCCTGTTATCAACGTTGTCCTTCCTCCGAACACTGTAGGCTCACGAGAACAACACAGCATATAACATAGGATGTGTGTGCGTGAATATCTTAGGTATGGTGCCCAAGTAACTACTAAGTAACGTGAATATAAACTATAATGCATAGCAATGCAAATCAACTAAGTAATATAGATATATGTTAATTATGATGCATAATAATGTAAGTCAACTAAATAATGTAAATATATGTGAATTAGGCATAATGAAAATAATCTACTATATATTGAATCATCGGTACAAACAGCAATAGCGCATGAACAGTGACACGGTTTTAGTGCAAGATAAATGTAAACAGGATGTTGTTTTAGGGGTCTGACAAACAGTGGCGCTGTCATGTCGCTCAAGTCAATCAAATAATCAGTAGTAGTTTAACAAAAATAAACGTGTAGTGTAGCATAGCAGCGCTCCCGCGACCTTACTGAGGATAAGCGGCACAGAAGATGGATGGATGGAAGGATGGATGGATGGAAGGATGGATGGATGGTATAGTAGAGCTGCAACAATTAATGAATGGATCCATCGCCTGTCCTCGCGAGGGTCGCAGGGGTAAGCTGGAGCCTATCCCAGCTGATTTTGGGTGAGAGGCGGTGCACGGCCTGGACTGGTCAATCTCAGGGTTATTTCCAATAAATCGGCAGCTATCATGGTGTTCGATTAATCGTTTTTTTAATCCTACGATTGCAGCCACTAACTGTTTGTGTTTGGTTCGTTACGCAATGAATCCAAAACGCAAGCTTCAGATTAATCGACCAAAGAAGTTAATTAGTTAATAATCATTAGTTGCAGCACTATCGATAATCCATCGTAAAGTTAATTGTCATGATTCAATACACACAAGACGACAAAAAATACGTCTTTTCAATGGGGTAGTACCCTCAAAATACTTCTTTTGTACTCTTTGGGTATTTGGAAGTTATTATGCGGCCCATTAATAAGCTTTATGATGTATACAGTGGAACCACTAAGGCAGGGGTGTCGGAAGTGTGGCCTGGGAGCCATATGGGGCCCGTACCTCGATTCCTATTGGTCCCCAGGGAATATTCTATCCATAAAATGGAGGATTAAGGCCACATCGACAAGAGAAAATGTAGCAATATTGAATGTTTGAACGCTAGCCGTAGGAATGATTGAAATACATGCAGGATCTTAGCATATATTGACCTACACTGGAGTGGTTTATTGTGTTCAATAAAATGAAGAACACATTTTTTGGCCTAAAAGTTGGGCCAACCCTGTGGTAAGGTCGAAACAATCTGTGAGGGGACACTGGTCAGCTGGTTTGTTTGTATTTCCCAAAGGAAACATTGAAAAGACAACAATCAGTGCCCGAGTCAATCTGCCGCTCCTTCTAAATCTTTGCTAACTGTGAAGGCAATATTTTAGGTAACATTTTAACGTTCCGAATGGACACAGACTACAAAGACCATGCCTGGTAACCGTTATTGACTTTAAGACGTAAAAACAGTAAAATGCGTTTTTTGATATTGCAGATGCGCCCCCACACATGTCATTTTTAACATTGTTAATCATGACGAAAACAAGTTAAACACTGTCAAACACAGAAAACTCAAACCACTCTACCCCAACACAGAACATGCAGATGCTGGGCAAAAGTATTGGAACACCTACGGCGTTGAATGTGCAAAAAAACAAACAAACCCCAAAACAAATGCAATCCTCTTTTTCTCTTAGTCTTGTTTCTCGCTCTTGGTCAAAGTATTCTCAGAATTATTGGATTTCAGGGGTATTCGACTCTTCCATATTTGCAAAGACTCAATCATCTGTTATTATTAAGCTATACAGGGTTTCCGCTACATGCAATTGACAATGGTGCATGGCACGACAAAATAAAAGCCCCCACACTTTAAAAATGATTTTTTTTAACCTGAAAGCAATAATAAGTAATATAGTATAAATGGATATATACGTACATGCTATATAGATACATATATAGCTTATTATTTACGCACACATTGACCGCACTTTCAAAACCATTTAAAATATCATAAAAATGTAAATTTTTTAAAATTGTGATAAACATGCACACGAATCGCCTGTCTTCCCTGTCGGCGTTTGCGCATGTGTGACCAGATAAAAGTACGCGACCCATCTTGTGTTGACGTTCACATTGTAGAGTCGATTGTCAACAGCTTGTCACAGGCTAAGCCTGTCGATGCCAGCGTGTGTGATCGCTCTTTGTTTACACATTTTGCCTGGCTCTCACTGCCTCTCTGGCGGAAGCTTGCTAGCTCCTTTTGTGTCCCACGGGCGAGCTAGACGTGGCTATCACGTTCATGGGGTACATGCTAACTTACTTTTTTGAAGTGTCACTTGACAAGCTTGTTATCATCATAATACTTACGGCTTGTCTTCAAAACACGTAGTGTGTCCAGATTTAAAATAGTGACGCCATCACAGGGGTGATAGCGATGCTAACAGATGCTAACAGTCGGTCACCAGCTGATGTTGAGGAGTTGACCAAAGAATATTTGCTTCACCTCTTCGTGTTTTCTAAGTGTTCTATTCAAACATGACGCCTGCATTTGATGACAAATGAGCCCACTGAGTGGACCTGTGCTTTGTAAATAAACTACAATTTAAATGTTGGCAGTCACATAAAACACAAATAGCTCACCTCTCCTTTCTTTCTATCGAGGCAGCTTTAAGGAAGCTGCAAGTTGGATACACCCGCACTATCGTAACCCCGGACTCTGAGTTTATAGTGTTTATACGGGACAGATTTTTATAACAAAAATATTTAAATTGTTGTTTTATTTTGTTAATTGTGTTATTTTGAACTCATTTGAACTTATTTTGAAATGTATTATTGAACAGTTCATTTCCCATGCGTTCATATTACTCTAAAACAGGCATCAAATTGGATTTAGGTTTGTGTCAAATAGTTTTAAGTGCTCTCAGCAACTTTGCCGTTAAGGTAGCAGTTTTGCAACGTTCTCGTTTCATGTTCTGCTGCTTGTTAAAAGTTGAAAAGTAAATAAGTTAATAAATAAGCCATAAAAATTATTTGTCATAATAATAATAATAATAAAACGCTGCAGACGAAGCAGCAGCACGACACAGCGGCGGCCCAAGCAGCCCACCACCACAGCTTCAAAAAATCCTATGGGAAACCCTGACTACAGAATACAAATTTGTAAGGATAGCACTTTAATTGAAAGCTTTAAAAGGCAAGTTATTTCTTCCTCCCGGACGAAAGCTATGCAAAATGCTGCCTTAGAGTGGCTGACCAAGTCCCAACTCCCTGTCAGGAAACAAAAGAAACACACACAGACGCACACACGCACACACGCACACACACACACACACACAAGACACACACTCCCCTCACCAACCTGACTCGTCAATTTGGATGTGACAGGCCTGGTGTGAGATTGAATTTAGCTGTGATTGTCAAAGTGTTTCACTTGGCTGCTCGCTTATTTAGCTGTGGTCCTGCGCACTGAGAGGACGTATGGTGTCTCGTCACTTTCACTCAGCTTCAGACGCGCACACACACGGACACAAGACTGCTAGATTGGTACAGTCCATTGTTGAACCCAACGGTCCAGATTAAAAGTGCTACACTGTATCCAGTCGTCATCCGCCCGCCTTGCCCGTGCTGGAAAGCAAGCGGCCGAGTGAAAATGAACACAAACCGTCAGAGGGACAGTTTCTCCTCTTTCTGTGGTTTTTTGCGTCTCAGTGGGGAGTCGCAAGTCTTTCTATAAATAAATTCCAATGCAGCGTATTGATTGCGGTTGCTTGTTGTGGCAGCGTGTACTGACCTCAACGCTTTGCATGCCACAATTTGTCAGCAGATTGATGGTTTGGTTACGTCAGCAGAGGCTGGATTGTTTCTAGCGCTATTTTGCGACCTTTATTTCAAGTCAGTTGCAACTCTGCATGGGGGGGTTTGGGGGGGACGGCAGTGTTCTACCAAATGTACTTTTCTTTCTAATACAGAGTGAGACACTTCAAAATTTTGATGTACTAAATTGCCTTTAATCTTTACTATGGAACCTCTAAAGTTGATTGGCTCTGTTTTTGTACATTCTGTAATTTTATCAATATTTTCGGGAAAAACCTTTGTCAAATTCATGTTCATATTCATATTTGGACATCTTGACTCTGGATTATTTTTTATTTCCTGTGTTTCAAATGGGAAAAAATGGTCACAAATCGGAACCATCCACCATCACCGCAATGGATTTACATGAGAGTTCTTTCCCAGTGCTATTTTGGGTGTGTTTGCCTGACGTAATGTTCCGTCAACCCCCAGTTTGCCATTCTTAAAGCCTAAAGCAAATGTTTTTATGTCAGTTAATTATCAGGCTGATATGAGGAATTATGACGTCATACCGATACATCCGATAACATTTAAAAATACCTCTGGCAATCGATTAAAAAAAAAATTTAAAAAATGCTCCAATGAGGCTAGATTGCCCGTACTGTGCTATGGGTGGGTTAGCGTGAGCAAATCGAGCACTCCTTTTCTGTGACGTGCTGCAAATGGCCTGTCGTAACTTCCCTGAGCTCGCTTGTATACAAACATGGCGTCGATCAGGACATGTCACTCTTTCAAAGGAAGGCAAATGCCACAAATGCTTCAACACATCAAACCTAATCAGCCACCTGAAACGGCTGAATCACTAAGACGCACGGAGCCTGGGGCTTGTTCCTATCGCCGCGGCTTTTGAAAAGTGCAAACAAGTGTGCCCGAGGGCTAAAGTGATCTGTGAGTTCATCATGGAAACGATGGTGCTGGACGACCAGCCCTTTGCCATTATCGAAGATAGCGACTTTTGTTGGCTGGCAAACCCCTTGGAGCCACGGGTTGTACTTCTGGGCCGCTAACATGCTAACTCCACACAGAGATGCCCAACGGAGATTCGAACCCAGGTCTTTCCGATCTCCTGACTGATGCTAACCACTCGTCCACCGTGCGGCCCCGCACCAACTACAGTTAAACATAAATAAATACAAAAATAATATAAAAAGGGTTATCGGTTATCAGTATCGATCCTAAGAAGCAGGAAGTTTTCGGAAAAAATCGTGCGTCCCTAATTATTACTTTTTTTTGTTCATATGAATCATGGGTATTTTTTTCCTAACGCTGCATTTGAAAGAGAAAGGGGAATTCAAAAAAAGCTCATCCGATGGTAAATGATAGCGTGTTTCTGGTGCGTCGCCTACCTCAGCCAACGGTGCCCCAACACTTTTCTTTCAGTTTTCTTTCCAATCAGTTCGATCGACAGATGTGTTGTGTTGTTGTTTTGTTGTCTCAAGGGAAGTTTCCAGACGTTCAAAGACAAAAACAGTGGCGGCTCTATGCTCATAAGCTGATTTGTTCAGCTGCTGTCACAATGAACCCCCCTGGCGGTATCAGCACAGAGCTGGTCTGTGTGTACCCCTGATGCCTTCATTCCACCCCGAACAACCCCCCAGGGTGCGGCCCAAGCCAGTATGGAAGTTCAATCAATTCAACACCAATAAAGCAGAGGTGGTGGCGCTGCTAAACTTTTCAACTACTGTTCTAAATCCCGTAAACGCTGTCCGTCTCTTTAAACGGTAGAGACAACTGTTGGTCGTTTGACATTCAGGGAGTGCATTCTGGCATCAAGCTGAACTTGCTCTTTTATTGTGAACCTCATAACCTTTGCAATGACACATCATCATCTCAGTAGTTTTTACTTAGAATACTATTTTGTTGTGTTGAGGGCACAGACATCCGTATCCTAAAAACGTTTTGTTTCTAGGATGTTAACGCAGCAGTTAAATGTTCATTTGTACATCTTCCCATGTGTAAATTGGTTACCTGGTCTGGAGCAACTGATGGATTGTGAATTGCACCGCCTACGTAACTTACAGTGGCATCTGTCAGACCAAAGGTATAAAGTATAGGGATAAACTTTTCATGTGATTGAACTGCTTTGGTGACGTTATGCATCAAAATGCTTGTTTAGGTTCCTACAACTATACCACATTGTTCTATACAGTCTTTGTGGAACCAGTGTAGTATGAACCCACCCTTAAAGTGGAACCTCGGTTCACGTGGATGTACGGAAAACCCCAGTTAGCGCACAATGTGCTTTATATACTGCGTGAATCCAACTGTTATTAATGTTTTTTTATACTAAAACGTCCCTGTTAGCAAGCTGTTAGCATGGAAAGCGGAACCGGAAGTCATTGCCCGCCAGCTTTGTTGCCCACGTAATGACGTCAGCAGAGGTTGACTCTGTAGTTCGTCGCTAACACAGTTACGCCACAAGCCTTTGCCTTTCTCATTGGTCACGGTTGCAAAACAACCCACAATGGAGCCAAAGAAAGTTGCGTTTTAAGGTGAGAAACACGATTGAATTCAAGAAATAACTGACAGCAAAACACTGAGGTGGCGTCCGTGTGGATCTCGCTGCCTCATAGCCGTCTTTGTCAGCAATCAAGTCTTCAATCAAGGTAACGGTGACGTTAAATGTCCATTCATCCCTTTTCTTCATCATTGATCTGCATTTTGAATTGTTTTCTGCATGTAAAACTGTAATTGTAAAACTAGAAAAAAAAGTGTTTGTGTTAACATTTTTGGATGTCGGGAACAAATGAATTGGATTTACATGACGGTTGGAGTACGTTGCAGCTTGAGTTGGACCTTCTGGAACACATTAATGACGCCAGCCGAGGTTCCACTGTATTTATTCTTTAACCGTCATTGAAAAAGTGAAAAATTCAAGTGAAAAATAAAATTAAAAGTCAAAACTGATTAGAGACCACGGGAACAAAACAACCAGCGCTTTGAGAAGTGACAAATGAGCGGCACACACGTTCCTTTAACTTCCCACGGCTCCGTGACTGCAGGTGAGCATGCTTGGCACATTTTTCCGAACCATCCGACGGAGAAGGTGGCTCTCCCTCCGTAAATCCTGCTTAAGCAGAATACATGTGAGAAATAAATCCTCTCTGTTTCAGTTTTATCTGATAAGCAGCATTTTTTTCCCCCACTGCTCTTTCTGCCTGCTGCTAAAAAGGAGCAGCTGGAACATGAGTGTCGGACAGATGGAACTTTCCACCTCGATTATTTTTCTCACTAAAAATAGCCTCTCAAAAAATTAAAAGACCGCTGGGACCGTTCGCAAAGTGCATGTTCGTGTGTGTGCCTGCGTATGTTTTGAGCGACAGAGGCGTGGAAAACTTCAGACGACGCGGCCCTCAGATGACGGTGGCAGCAGCCATCCTGGGAGCGTGAATGAATAAATGATGGCAGATATTCGGAAGAGAGCGAGCTCGGCAGTGGCCCAGTCCCACGGCCTCTAAAGCACACATGAAACCAGGCCCCAAAGGCTGCTCGGCAGTTGGCCAAGCATCTGGGGCAAACATCTGACGTGGTCACTCAGGTTTGGGCATTTGAGGTTTTCAGATGGTTATCCCTTTTGTTCGGAGTCACACGAGGAAGGCGTGAGCATTTAGCGTTTTTTTTTAACGATCTCCTGTAATGCAACTCCCATTTTAGGTCATGTATTAAGACAATTGGACCATCTGTTTTGAGACCGATTCAGGCTTGTTGCTGTCTAAACCGTACCACAAATCTGTGAAAGCTCAGTCAGCAGCCGCTTGTTAGTCTTGGCTGGACGACAAACGCACGCGGGGCGAGACGGCAGCCGGCGACATCATCGCGTCTAAGCTGAAGTTTGAAGAAGATGATTTCTGCAATCTTCTAGGAACGCTTTGCATTCAGATGAGATCTCATCTTGGATTGATGTTACTCCTCAGCTGAGCGTGCGCGTGCACGCGTGAACGCTGTGGTCTCATAAATATTGAGAGCCATCTCCCTTATGTCGTTCACACCTTGGTGGTTCTGAAGCTTTGACGGGATCTTTGCAGATGGGACCTCAACATTACATCACTAACTCGGGGGACATTTTGGCACGTAAAATGTTAAGGTGGACTTGTTGAAAAACTGTTTTTGTCAAAGCCTCTTTTCCTTTGCAGTTCCCTGTGGGGGGATTCCTCAATGTTACCCGTACTCTTGCTCTAAATAGACCATTTGGTTTTCGGTAGTTAAGATCCAGACACGGTTTACATATCAGAAATAGCGGCGCATCGGAAGTTCTTTTCTGTGTTTCGAGCTCGAGCAGAGTTCAACTTCTACCTGTCATTTCTGTCTCTAAAAGGCCACCCGTCTGCAATTGTTCTTGTCTGCTATTTGTATCACACATCATGCATCCCCACCCCCCCACCCCTCACACACAGGTGAACACACTCCCACCAGCGTCCGAAAATATGTCGCGTCAGCATCGATCTGACTGCTGTCATTAACAGAAAGACCTGAACCACCATCGAAGCTGTTATGTGTCAGTGTTGGTCAAGCGGCCAAAAGTTGTTGAACACCCCAATTTTCCAGTTATTTATTCAAATTCAAGTCTAATGAATAGCTTGAAATGATACAAAGGGAAGGTTGCCCAAAACTGTAAAATAATGTGTATTTCACAACTATACAAAAAGGCCTGTTTCAGGGACCACAAAATGGGCCAACAATCGAAAGCTTTTCTGCAGAAATGGAGGCTGATCAAGCCCTGGCATTTGGTGCAACTACTTCCTTCGGGTGTTCCGACTTTTGGAGTACTTACTACCTCCTCTGTCTGCATAAAAACAGTGTTGGGAGCTCACTGTGGCACTATACCCTCGTGAACATCAGTTGAACAGCATTGCACCGGAGACAGTAATTTGATGCTACAAAAATGGCAAGAAAAAGGCAATTAAGCGGTAGTGTACAGGTTTATGTGTAGTACTTTGAACGTGGCCATATGGGGAACCACTAACACTCGCGTTCAAACCTATGGGCAATTCTGAATCCAGCATGCATGTGATGGAAGTATGGGAGGATATCAAGTACCTCACAAGCAATCAAACGCTATAGAGAGAGGCGAGGTTTGAACTCAGAACCACCCGGCTGTGAAGCAGCTATTCTAACCATACGCTCCGTGCTTACCATCCTGCAGCATGAATCCATGAAAGTTACTGGCTATATGATGCAACGACCCTCCACATTCACAGTGGGCCAAAACCCCTGCTGGACCATTTATTGTACATCCGTATGTGCAGGCTGGATTGCAGCTCTCAATCTGCTTCTGACAGTTGATCTCTGGAATGACTAAGTATAGTTGCAGTGTTTATCATTGTAAGCTTTGAGCTCAGATCAATGGCCAAGGAAACGCTTCTGTGCACTCATTAATCCCACAAGTGTGTGCTAACCGATAGATTGTGTCCCTCGGTTCACGTATTCCTCCAGAAAGTAAATTACAGCGGATCCCAAAGGATCAAGGGCTCACTGGATTGTATTGACTGAGCCCAGATAGATCCACCAGTCCCAGTTCCCAATGCTAACTATGACATTGTGTTTGTGGTTTGTTGGGCAGTGTGAGGCTATTGTTTATTGTGTATGAGGACAAATTGCTAAATAATCTTGGAAATTGGTCAAAAATTGGTCAAAACTGGGGTTGGTTGGAAAAAAAAATAATGAATACACTGGAAAGACGTGTTGGGACTACAAATTTTTTATGATCTTTCACTGCAGCGTCTGCCTGCTAAGGAAATTCACAAGTGGAATGTGTTCTTCTTATTGTTTGCTTGATTAGTAATTTTAAGGTTAGTCATGCTTAAGTAAATGCATGGTCTTTTTATGCAAATTACAGGCGTTCTTCGTGTTGCAACGTTTGGTGGTTACATCATAGTATGGTAATGGGTGGGCGCCACACACGAGAGGTGACTTCGCCTCTCCTCCATTCATTTTCAATGGAACGTGCGCGATAGAGTGATTATCAGGAGTCACAGACCAGCCAAGCGTACACACGATCCCAGAAAGTTGAACTTCTCAACGCTGTCGCCCGGACGAGGACCAATCAGCAGGAGTTTCATTGATGGACCAGTGAGAGGACTGGATGCTAATCAGTACGCTCTCGCAGGTAAACACGGAGGTAAAAGTAATACTTGCCGTGTCAGATTTCCCGGGGCTATCTGACATTTCTAAAAAAAAATAGCGATATAAAGAAAAAACTTATTTATGTAAGTTTATCTTCATTACCAGCAAGATCCGGTACTAGCAAGAGTACTCGATCAACACCAGACGGTCTTCCTCCTCTGAACTACTTTGATACCCCCAAATTCCCTCCACATCTGACAGCCAATCAAAACCGCGAGAGACTCATACAATTCGCTCTGGATGTGAACGTGTCGCTCGCTGGTGGAGCTGGCCACGGCCGCTCGTCGCCGCCCGTGTGCAGGGTTCGCTACGTGTCGCCGATGACTTACGCCAATTGCAGTTTTTTGTCGCCTCCCCTGTAAATGAATAGCGCTTTTCTACCTTCAAGGTACAGCACTCAAAGCACTTTATCAATGTCTCCTCATTTCCTCGGCAGCTGGAGTTTCAGTGTCTTGCTCGAGGCTCAAACTGAGGTTCAAATCTGCAACCTTCAGGTTGTGAGACGACCATTCCGACCATGTCAACGATTACCACGGAGCGTAACCAGCGACCACATATGAGTGTTTTAAACTCTAGTCCCTGGATCAGTGCAGTCTGCATCACTAATTTGAAATGGATTGTTCATTGATCTATACAAGGACTAAATGACCTGGCAGCACTTGATGAACCCCCAAGGCTGAGCTCACTGGTCTGTCAAACAGGGAAACGATGTGACCTCCACTGTGTGTCATTGGCCGTTTCTGGTGCTAGCGGCGGTTCCGTAGATATAGACAAGGTTTTGTACAGCTTACCCAAACTCTGTATCATAATGGCACCGGTGCCGACGCAAACGGTAACTGGACTGGAAAATAAAGCAGCCGTCGGTGCCTCACTTTGGTGCTAAATGAATGCAGACTCAGCCACCTGCAACAGGTGCTTGAAGGTGATATTGTGCAAGTAATGTCTTGTAAGTAATAAGATTTATTTAGATTACTATTCTGTTGCATGTGACAAAATTCCACAAAAATGAGAAGTCATTGTATTTGGACAAAATATGTATGATTTACATCTTTAAAGTACTAGTTTAAAGTGCTCACGACGCCAAAAAAAGATAATAACAAAATGAAAGAACTCACTTAATCAAACATTTTTGTCATCTGCTGTCGTACATAAATAAACAACGATGAAATAGGAGCGAAATGAAGTGGTGATTTTGACACGATTTTGACACGCTCCCCCCCGGCGAGTTTTCTGAACCGACACCATCTTGGCTGTGAAGTCACAACCAGAACACGTTTGAGGAACCAGATTCAAACACATGCAGCCATGAACAAGAAAGTGACACATGAACAACAATAACACAATAACATGATATCACTGATATCGTGTTGTGATAACTTTGAGATAACACACAAAGAAATGGCCACCAGTATATTTCTTTGACTGCAAGTAAGAGGCACTGGCAGCTCTATGCACACTGCAGAAAAAAAGACCACAGAGCAGCGATCGCTGCTTATTTAGCCCTGGAATGAGCCCCCATTCCTAAAATAGATCTAGGGGGTACACGGCGAAGCGAGTTTAGTGGGTTAGCGAGCTGTGTTGAGTTGAAAGCTGGACTTGCGTTTTCAGCGAAGGTAGCTTTCTTTTAAAACAGCTGTATCACCATGGTAACCTAGGCTGAACTCATAACCTGGTCGGGACCAGGATATGTCCAGACTTCCAGCTTAAAATCGGCTATGAAAGCGCCACTGGTTCACTGTTTAACTAATTCGGAGACGGCCTCACCATTCATTCAGAACCTACGAGGTTCCTTCCAGATACAACAAGAAGACATACTGCAAAGGTTTTAAAAAATACGTTTGTGCTCCAATTTTTTTATTTTTTAAATGGGTAAGTGTTAAAATGTCAAAGTTGTGCAATATTGAGCGCTGATAAATGAAAAGAAGTGTTAACTTGCTCAGCATTATTCTGTCAGCGGTCCTTCCTTGCTCTATTGGCGGCGACCGTGTTGCTTTTATTGGTCATAGCGCTCCATAATAATAACGTACTAATTTTTTGGAAAAGACTGGCTGGGATCGCTTTACCTTTCAGCGGAAGTAGAATAATATGACGTCAAACGCCCCTTTCATTTGAACGCACACTTAGCACAAAGCCGAAACCCGGACTTGACAAAGTAAGTTGATGACCACCATCGCAGGACCAGTTAAGTCTGATTGGGGATGTCAGGTTTTGTCGAGTTGCATCTTGATAACAAAGCCTGGGTTTGCTGAGCCACTTTTGCTGTAAACTGACAGGTGAACTGCAAGATAGGCCAGAAAGACGAGTGTCAGCAAGCCATGGTTTGCTAACAATTCAGGTCTAGAACACTTCTGGGTGACACCGGCAACCAGGAGCAAACAAATGCAGCCATGAACGCATGCAAAGGAAGTGACATATTTACAACAATGATAACATTCACTAATATTGTGTTGTGAGTACGACGAGATGTTTTACTGGCAGTGATGGCCACTGACAGCTACCAGCTTGCTCTCTGCACACTGCGCAGAGCTAAACATGATAAACTAACATGTTTCGCAAGCAATTTGGCATGAAAACCCATATTATTATTCTAAGATTCGTAGTGACGCTGCAATCAAAGACGACCATTTGGATTTATCGTTGCATGCTGTCGCTGCTGACGAGGCGGAGGGTGTCTGTGAACAAGCTCACTCAGTCTCTTCGAGTGTTACAGCGAAAACCTTCCACCCAACGAGCGGGCATAATATAAATAAATATATTTATACAACAGAAATGAACAGAGAAGTGCGTTGTAGTGGAGCAGAAGTTCCGGGTGGGACTGTCCAGACCTGACGTCACTTGCTCCGCCTCCTCCATACACGGAAGAAGTGACGGAAATTCTAAAAATAAATAAATATTTAAACATTCGAGCACACATCTAACAGAGGAAATATGCATTTTGATGTTATTTTCCACGGCGGAAATAACATGACTAAGATGTTTTGGTGTCATGAGCACTTGAAGCACCGGCACCGTTTCAAAAGCACTGATTCGGCACCAGTATTGGATAATATGTAAACAAAACCCAACCCTTGTTAAACATTATTATTTTATGTTCCCTGAGCTTCATTTGCATAGCAGCAGGAGTTGCATTCTTGTTGTATGCACGAGTGAAAGCTGCTTTTGGAAAAGAGCTGCAAAGCCCGATGTATCTGGACATGAGCTGCAGAAGCCCCAATCATTCAAACCAGGCATTAGCAGGCATTAAACCTGTCATCTCCCCAGTGCAACATCCGCATTAGGTCCAATTGATTCTATTTGTGAACCGAGCAGGTCATTGTCTGGAGAATTTACAGCCAGCGAGTGGGAATCTTGATGACGTCTCTATTATTTGAGTTGCGCGGAAGTGTTCGATATGTTCATGCAGGGGAGAAGAAAGGGTCATTTATTGAAAAATGCACGGATGGCAACATTCATCCATTTTTTTACGGTATAAATGCCTGTGTTGAAACAGTGTGGTCAAGGCGGGTGAATAAAATGGAAATTGTCTTCCTGTTACAAATGCAGATCCCAACAAAAGGCATGTTCTTTCAAATAAGGGGGTCATATAATCCTACTTTCAGGATGCCTGAGGCTTTTTCACTGCTATGTTGAAAAAAAGACCATTGTATTGGGACTTTTCTCCTTCTCTCAAGTTCAATTGCATCTTTGCATCCCCAAGAACTACAGAGTGGAAGGCCGCAGGTTGGCAGAGACGCTTAAAAGCAAAGTCCAATGGTTCAACATCAGAACTTCTTTTATATTTCATGACTAAAGCGACAAAAAGATTGAGTGAAATGTATCTGGACGGACCCCTGAGTCCAAAACAATTGCACAAATGCCTTTTATTTTGTAGTACAATGCAATAATGGTGGACACATTCAACATGAGGATGAATTTGGTTAACACACCCATGTTGTATATATTGGATCTTAAAATGGGACTGTGTATGTGTCACTAATTTTGAGTACATCAAGTGTATTTTATTTTTTATTGATATCCATCCATTGGTTGTATGCGATTGTTAAGATGTTTGGTGTTACAATAGAACCTGCTGAAGTCGGTCCCGCTTGAGTTGCGAACTCGTCTATGTGGAACTCTTCATCAAATCCTGGATGGTCCAAAAGAGTGACGTTATTCCTCTGGAAGAAGTTCCACCTGTCAGGTGGGCGTTGTGAACTGCAGCGTTGTCCTGTTGAGAAACCCAGTCACTGCCACACAGACTTCAGTCATGAGGGCTTCCCCCTGCAACGTCTCCACATAGCCAGCTGCCGTTTTGCCGCCCCTGCACAACCTGTAGCTGCATTGTTCCATTGAAAGAAAAAGCACCCCAGATCATGATGGCGCCCCCTCCACTGTGCCGTGTGGAAAACATCTCAGGTGGGATCTCCTTGTCATGGCAGTAACGTTGGAAGCCATCAGGACCGTCACGGTTACATTTTTTCTCATCAGAGAATAAAACTTTCTTCCACCTTTCAATGTCCCATGCTTGGTGCCCTCATGGAGTCGAGACCTTTAAAGATGTTTGTTGTTCTTAAAACCCTTCTCTCGCAGATGCTGTCGGATGGCTATCGGACTGCACTCGGCACCAGTAACCTTCATTCGGGCCGAGGATCATCCTTTGTCTTGACGGACAGCCAATCAGATCCACAAGGCTGTTGAATATTTTTTTTTGGTCGAGCACGTGACTTTTTTGTTCCATAACGCTCAGGATCTTTGAAGAAGCTTCAAGTTCATCCAACCCCCAGCAGCAGTGTTGCGCTGCGAGAGGCCTTGCCTATGCAGCTCAACAATCCGACCGCATTTCAAAGAGAGAACGCTGTTTTGCCTTTGCCGTCAAAAGATCATGACAGTGTGAATGAATGCCTGATACAAAATGACACTGAATTCAGATTTTTGATGACCAAGATTTTGGTTTGATTAGGTTTGGCTGTGGTCTTAAACCTCTGATCCGCTTATGAACAGCATAATTCCTTTTCTTTTCCTTTCCTTTTCTTTTGTCGCCTTGTCGTTTTCTCTCGCCTCTTCCGTCTTCTTGCTCCTTCAGCTAAACATACGCTTCTTTCTTCTTCCTCTGCACGGGTAGCGTAAGTGATTCCTCAAGGCAGAAAAGAATCTCCAGGGCACTCGAAAATTTGAATTTTTTCACCCCTCGATCCAACATCCTATTTGTATGCCAATGTCGGACGATAATATTCGTCATTTATAGATTAAAGTTTTAATCCAGCAGGTTATTTAGGTTATCTTATCTAAGTCAACAGTGGCGGTGAGGAATCATACGGAACAATGAAAACAATGTAACCAACTTGTCATGAACTCAAATAATGATTAAAAAAGGGCAGCGACATCAGCGTTTGCTACAGGAATGGGGGACGTGTGTTATGTGTGACCCCCCCCCCCTTCTTCAAGTGTGCTACTTGAGGATTAGTTCCTGGTGGCAGCTCAGCATACTTTCATTATGAGTTTCTTAATGGGCCGTGTATTCTCTCCCTGGGAGGTGTCTTTGTGTCGATCCACAATGTCATTTAACTTCCCGTGGTGTCTGTATTTGTCGAGCTTTCTCCGTCCTCTCTGTGCCCTCTTTCACTCTCGTTTGATCTCTGGGACTTTCTTTCTGCACAATCCCGCATCTCTTCCTTCTTCGGTGTCCACCGTCCCATACCTACCGTTGACACCCTTCACAACCTGAGACTGAAAAGTGTCCGCCGCTCGTCCTTATTAAATCTGATGCGTGTTAACAGGAAGAACGGTGCACTCAGGCACCCTTGGAGAGAATGAGAGGATGGATCCCATCTGTGTGCTGTTACAGTAGACTTCACCGTAACACTGTTGCTTTTGTTTCCAGTGGGGGGTGCGCGGCAGGGCGCAGGTTAGCTGGCATAAGCACAAATACACAAATGCATTGAAAAACACATTTTGCACACACAAACATGTGCCATTTTCATTGCAATTTCTACATTCACACAAATTCAGAAAGTATGGATGCTTGTTTGAGTTTCTAAAGACACGCCTTGCTGCGGAATAGCAGATTCATTGTAGTATCATTTATCGCATTCATTTGCACAGGGGTAAGGAAGTTGTTGTTGCACAAGGACTTTAACCAAAAGTTAAGCCTTATGCCACATTCATACCAGGACATGAGTGTCAGTGCCCCTTGGCGAGCTCCATGTGCGTGCTCAAATCCCTGCAGTGACGCACATCAAAAACAACAGTGGACATCCCATGAGAGCTCAATTGAAGTGACAGCTGTTATTTCTGGCGGTATTTTTCTTTTTAAAATGTTACACCACTTTTTGGATTTTGTTTTTGAATGATTTTTTATTATTTTTACATAATTTCAGAGCCTTTTGCTACGGATGTCGATAGGCACTCAATCAGTAGCATTGCTTTGTGCGTAAGGGGGCTTACAAGTCAAGGATTTATGTTCACGTGTGCACTGTGTGGATAGACTGGAAACTGTGAGTTCCAGAAGTGTGTTATTGTATGGAGTTTTTGCTTCTGCTTCTGTCCACTAACACAAGTTTGAAGTGACACAAGCAATATCTGACTTCAATTTACAGCTACAAGGAGTCCCAAAAATATGATCTTTTCCCTTTAAGAATTCCAGACACTTTCTTTATGTAGGATACCGTATTACAGGGATCTTCAATTAAAATGCAATTTTTTTCCACAGCGAAGGTCCGAACCTTATTTAGCCTCAAATTGCATCAAACAGGCTAGCTCAACGAATATCAAATGTAATGAAACCCTGCACATCGCCCTACAACACAATTATTTTGGCAACAAAATTGCATTTAAAAGAAAACAAGACCAAACTTCACATAAATAACTAGAAAAGCACTCAGAGTGCAGACCTCCTCCAAGCGCCATAGTTCACCCCATATTGTGATTTATACCATAGATATTTGTCTACATATTTATATTGCTAATGTTATCATAACACTTAGCGTAATAGTGGTGTTTAAGTGTCTAGCTATGACCATGACTAAAAATGCTACGATGGTAATGTTAATATGCTAGCAATGCTAATGTTAGCATGCTAACATGTAGAATAATAGTGCTCAGTGTTTATATATGTGTCTAGCTATAAAAATGGCTAAAAATGCTACTATGCTAATGTTATCATACTAGAAATGCTAACATGCTAACACCTAGCATGATAGTGCTAAGTCTTTATATAAGTGTCTACCAATGAAAATGCCTAAAAATGCTACTATGCTAATGTTAACATGGTAGCAATGATGACATGCTAATGTTAGCATGTTAACACCTAGCATGATAGCGCATACTAGGTGTTTACGTATGTGTCTACCCGTGAAATAGATAAAAATGATAGTATGTTAGCATGATAGCGCAATGTACCAAGAATGCTCAATGTCCCGAATGAGTTGAGGAGTTTGACTTTGGAACGGTCTAAATTGGTTGAGAAATGTGGACGTCTTTAGAACTCTTTAGATCAAAGGCATTTTGCATTCTGAAAAATGGGAATGTCAAGAAAAGTGAGAATTCTTGGTCTGTGGAAAATGGCGTGAATGTCCTTATTAGTTTAATGCTTTGATGTTGGAACGGTCTGAATCGGTTGAGAAATGTGGAAGTACCTAGAACTCTTTAGATCAAAGGCATTTTGTGTTTCAAACGAAAAAATGTGGTCATTTTTGTGCTGTGGCTAATAGCATGCATATCCAGACTTTGTTGAATGCTTTGATGTTGGAATGGTCTGAATTGGTTGAGCAATGTGGAAATAGTTGGAACTCTTTAGATCAAAGGCATTTTGCGTTCCAGAAGAAAAAATGTGGGCATTTTTGTGCTGTGGCTAATAGCATGAATGTCCTGACTTTATTGAATGCTTTGACGTTGGAATGGTCTGAATTGGTTGAAAAATGTGGAAATAGTTGGAACTCTTTAGATCAAAGGCATTTTGCGTTCCGGAAGAAAAAATGTCGTGAACGTGTTGAACAGTGTGATGTCGGCATGGCGTGAATCGGTTGAGAAATGTGAGTGGCAGTAGTAGCAGGCAATAATTAGATGTTGGGAAAATTTGGGATTTTGGATCACCCCCAAAATTTAGTCATCTCTTCCATATCCCGTTTTCGACAATTCCTGATAATTTCATCCAAGTCCGTTCAGAACTTTTGAAGTTATTTTGAATACAGACAGACAAACGTTGGCAACGTTGGCGGAGGTAATAAAAAGTTTGACTATGCAAACAATGATGGAGCACAAGTGAATACGGCCTCATATTAGTCAAAAATATGCATATTTAGGCAAATATTATGCATTTTTTTGACACTTACGAAGATGACGAAATGTAGTATACTTGACTGGTCACTAGATGTCAGTAGTGTTACTGTAATGTTCGGTGTGACACACAAGGATGAGACTTGATTGCTGGAACAACAGGCTTTTATTGCAGGTTTAAATTATGTCACAACAGACACAACAATCTTCAGTCAAAATCCCTGATAATATTTTACCCATGCGAAGCTGAAACTCAACTCTGAACCCTCTACGTCACTTCCTGTCCACCTCTATTTCCTCTACCTTGAGGAACACGTTTATAGTAACACACATGAGCGAGCCTTTTCATGCCATAAATGGCTAACTTACGTTTATTATCTCTAATAAGCGCTAATAATGTTAAAAAAAAAACGTATTTAAACAGGTTTTCTATGCTCTCACTACAAAAATATTCAATTTATAAGTAAGAAATCCTACTTTGTGGACATTCACTGATCACAGCCTGGTCTGGAACCAATTAACTGCGATAAACGAGGGATTATTGTATTAATAATTCATGGAACGACGTAAACTGAGGTAAACAAAGACATGGAGATCTCATTTGACTTCCAGTGATATTTACTGTAGCGGTACACGCTCAAGACAGGAAGTGGAAGTTCTTCAAGATGCAATGCTCTTAGACAAGATCGTCAATGCACTGAATGGATGCATTTTCGTAAGGTTTGCTGGTCGTAGTGTCAGAGATATGGAACTTGGTATAAAATGCCCCACCGCTTGCTAATTTCTTTTTGATTGTTGGAAGCCGACACTGTGTGATTGAAAGGCATGGCGAGGTACATAAGGCTTGTTGCAATCAGATAAGATGTGATGGTGGGAGCTTGTGGGAGCTATTTGAAATCATATCGGGTTTCAAGTGGGCGGGGGTAAGGAGCTGTATAGACGACCACATCTGGCGATGTGATTTAATGCTGTATTTTTAATGCGGTTTGTGCTTGGTAGTCTGAAGAACATGCCATGATAGCGCATGAACATCAAGACATGCAGTCCATAAAGCATTGCATTTATTGTTAAAAGTATTGCTGGAATGAGCATACATTACTGGGATTCCATTCAGCACAGCGCTGTCCTTTCCTGAGGATATTAGTGCTTGTCTGTCCAGTTGTTGATTAGTTTGGAGACTACGGTGGTCCTATTGTGATTCTTGGGGATGAACGGGTCCAAAAAAAGAAATGAAAATGTATCTTTTTTTTGGACCGTTATGCTTATTTACACATTTTCACGGCACTTGGTGTATTTTTTGCACAATCACGGCAACGACTTAATTGTAATGAAGTGTATGTGTTTTATATCTTGTTCATTGGATGTATCATTGGAATCATTTTAAGTACAGAATATGTTTACTGCACATAAAAAGCACACACACCCATACACACACGTCACAATGCACATTCACTCAATGTCAAACACTCCAATTAGCCACCATCCATTCAATTTGGGTAATTACCCAGAGACTATTAAGTTGTTAATGCCTGTGCACTATCAGAGCTGTAATTACGGCCGAGCAACAATGACATGCAATTCCACTTGGCTATCGTACTTCTATTGTGATGTGATGAAACAAGGCGTGCGAGAATGATAGCGGTTCGCGGCGTATAGAATATTGATGGACAGTGAAGAGAGGGGAGCTTGTGAATCTTATAAACATATCTCATAATCAATGGCACAACATCAGGTGATCTATCTTCTCTGGCCTGTAAACGGTTGACATTTTCTTTTTATTAAAGCGGTGAGATGAAACATGGTGTTTTAATGATGACACGTGATGATCAATGATGCCATTGTGCTCGGGAGGAGGCTGCTTCATTAACGCAGGCCTTTGTCCTGAACGATTTCCTTGTATTTAAAAGATAATTTGGGAATAGAATGTGGGTCTCTCATGACCAAAGTTGAACATATTCCTATTATTGTAAAGCAATATAATATGGGACAGTACAAAAATATTATTGAATATAAAGTATGGACCGTAGATGAATGAACAATAGACTTTACACTGATCTGATCTGGCCAGTGATTAGCATAAATGTGTCATCTGTGTCATCTATGAGTTTATAATGTCCAGTTTACTGATCTGATCAGTAAACATCGTAAACAAACCGCTGGACGCTTTATAAAATACATTTGCAATTTGGGGGGAACTAAATGCAAATGGATTATTTTCGGGCAATAGTTTGGTGATTTATTATGGTTGACGCTAGGGGCGGGCGGTCATTTTTATATACCGGTAAATTCTTCCAATGATAAGAAAATAACTTACACCGTCATAAATGATCAACGGAAACAGGCCGACTTGATGACTGCGCGCCGCGACGCACGTATGGACGTATTGGAGCCTCACGTGTACCACAGCATGGGGACCTATGAGTTCCGTGCTAACGGATTCGCGGAATTGCCCAATAAGAACGGAATTTACTATTAAAACGCGGAATCTTGTGGGAGTTGACATTATGTGAATGATGTTGGAATGTATCGTGATACATTCCAAAAATGTTGTGATACATGCCAAGGTCCATATTGCCCAACCCTAGTTGATACAACTTAACGAAATTTTGTAAATCGCGAGAAACATTCCAGAATCATGTCAACATTGTATCTTCTGCCGAAGGTGATCATGATTATTTCATGTTTTTCTCTGAGGTCAGGTTTCTACAGATGTTGCTCAGTGGAGAAGATGATAGCCGGGGTTGCTAATTCATTTCATTCTTACTTAAATGCTAAAAAACATTTCCCTTGGAATGGGCGGCGGGCGACTAAGTGCTGCTCAGCTGACCTAAAATGGGAACGTGATGGTGATGTAAACCACATAGAAGGTTTCATCTTCTGGAACAGGTGGTCTGCAGCATGAGCAGGCTGATGCGGGAGACCAGAAAGCTCTGAGATGAACCTGAAGAGAATACAGTGAGAATCGGGGTCACCTTAGTTGGATGCAAATGAGCTTGTGGACGACAGATAAATAGCCACAGCTGTCTTTTAAAACGTGTTTCCAGATTTACTTAGCTCTGTAATTGGTGCTTGGCATAGCACAGATCCCTCCGGTCTTCAACCATTTCACATTTGCTGACTTTGTTCAGAAGACATGGGGGCTCTTGACAACCTCATCCAGTGGAACCTCGCTTTTTGTCATTAATCCATTCCAAAGGGTCAGACGAAAACCGAAACATGCAAAAACGGAGGCAAATTTTTGCATACTGTCTGTTGCAGACAAAAAATACATTATTATAGGGAATTATATGTTTACACACAGAAAACAATGCAAAATAATTATAAATGACGAATAGCTGTAACTTATTGTTGATGTGGACTTCTCATACAACCTGGTGAGATGGAATTCAATTGCGTTTCTCGGGTTCTTTATCAGGTTGCTGTGACTGGCAGGTTTTTTTTGGCCCCGTGGCAGGTTATTTAGCTGTCACGTGTGTTTTGTCTGGGCGCTTGAGTTCACGGACGATACTGCACAGGGCAAACGGACAACTTGCTACGTGCAAACCGAGACACTGTATGTAAAACCGAGGCAAACTGGGGTGTATGAAAACCGAGGTTTGACTGTAGTGGCGTTCCTGTCTTTTCCCATCCTTTCCCCTCCCATCCCAAGCCTCTTTCGCTCATCAAATTGCATACATATAAATCAAAGCAATGGAAAAAAAAATTTACAGTTCATTTGCACTGCATTTCTCCCCCCCAGCCTGGTGGAGACTCAGGTGGGCTCGGGTATTAATAGAATCCCTCGTTTATGACGTCAGCTGATATTCACACATGCCTCTTAAAGCTCAAATGGGTTTTTATGTTAGACAAATTACTCAGTGGTTCTACAGTCAGCATTGCAAAGGAGAAAAAGCATCTCTTGACTTTTACTTCCTGTCTTTCTTTCTCCAGCTGTGTTTGCACCTCGTCGATCTGTTGCAAACCTGCCCGCTTCCCCCTCATGCTTGCTATTGTGATTGCCAAATGGTCATTCATTCGTTCCTATTTCTCTCTGTGACTAATGCATCGCCGCTCTGTGTTTCACTTTCTCTGTATTGGAAAAAATGCCTCCATTCTCTGCCTGTAAGCTTTGTGGGGTCCTAAATGCTAAATGGCAGTCTGTCTCTGCCAGGCGCCCGCTTAGTGATGGTCTCCTTGGTGATGAGACTGATCAGGTGGTTCTGCTCCAGACAGCGAGCAGTCTGTTTGTGGCTGCATGTCAGTTACTGTACATGAGAGACGTGTGTGCGTGCGTGTGACTTTATATAGACGTGAACTGTGCATTGGAGACCAGAAGGTGCTATGCGGGTCATGTATTCACTGGCTCATTAGCATTTGAATCATTATGTTTCCCGTCAGCAGGCCCATGCCAAACAAGCAGGCCTTGTTCTCTCTGCCAGGGACTTCAGCGGACAGCAGAGGCCGGGGCCCAACGTGGTGTCGCTCTGCACTGGCACCATTCACCCCGAGTTAAACTCTGCAGACATTGCTGTTGGCCTCTTAAGCATTCAGTCCATCTGTACTGGCATCTCAACAGAATCGGTCCTCAGGAATTAAAACGGGAGACCGGAGACTCCAGGAACATTTAATGCATGGTTGACTGGGGGCCTGTTAAGCAGCTGATTCACTTACCTGGTGGTGGAACAGTGCTGATTTTAATGAAAGCATTTTGAGGTATAACATACTCCACCTCATGCCTGCTTATTGCAGATTTTAAAAAAAGATCAACTTTGAATTGATTTTCTGGATCAGTTCTATACGATTCCTTTACTTGAATCATTTATGTGCAGATATAGGCAGGATATACACTCGCTTGGCACTGCATTCGTGCACCTGCTGAATCTAATGGGATCCAGAATAAAAGCTGTTTGAAACACCAAAAAAAGAATAACCTTTAATGCAGCAGTTTTATTGGATGTGAATATATTATGCTGGGCTGTCCACGGATGGAGTTATTTACAAAATGACTGCTTGGAGGGCATGCACTTGTTTGTATTGATCATTAAAGTAAATGTGATTGTATTGAAAGATTCCGGGCAGGTCATGCTGTGAGGGCATTACGTCTGAGTTTGCAGGACGTGTGCCCAGTGTGGCTCGTTATCATATTGTGTAAATGCGCCTTTTAACGATGTACAACATTATAGCCATTTTATGACTTTATGAAAATGCTCAGTTAGCCAGCTGCGGACCTAAAATATTCCTTGCTCCCATAAGAAACACCGAGTTGGAAGATGCGCAGTGTTTATTTACTTTTTGAAGGACGTGTTGCATATAATGTAATAATGATGAGCATCCTGGAATTGGATTTTTCTTCATTTGAATCCACCTTGAACCAGGATCTGTGTCGACAACTCATTTGCACGGAGACGATTAGACGACTTTTCCGCACAACATGACAAAATATAGGTGACTTAGTTGGGAACCGATTTTGTAGAGATGATGACGTAAAGAGCAACTTAGAGGACAATTTGAGTGAACTGAAGCACCTATCGGGTGGCCTTTTCCATTATTATCATCATCTGTCCACTCCCCTATTACATTCTACACATGCGCTTGAGCTATTGATCGGCGTGACAAAGACGAACACTTTGAAACACAAATGAAGAGTTAGAGGTCATCCATGTGCTCACCGCCCTCACATCTCAGTGGGACCAATTTAGAGGCCTGAATCCCTACGCGTCTAATAGCATGACTCTGCACGCTGCCGCAACGTGTTTTGCTGCTTTATTTGCTGTGTTTCAAGGTGTGTGATAAGTGTGTTTAGAGGCATGCGACTTTAGGCATGTGCTTCAGCTTGCATTTGTGAGTATTATATATTGTATAGTCAAGCAGCAGATGTGCAGCCTGTATAAATGAACGTACAGTCAAACCTTGGTTTTGTACGCCTCAGTTTTGTATGATTGACTTTTTGTCTAAAATGTTCACGTACAGTGTTGCACATAACAAACTAGTCCGTTTGCCCTGCACTGTATCATTTCGCGAAACCGAGTGCTCAAACAAAGCAGTACAGTTTATTACTGTTTATTGAGCGTGACCTCTAAATAACCCGACATGGGGCCAGAGAAACTTGCAAGCGTCCTCACTTTGATAAAGAAGGTGAGACACAATTTTGTATTGGATCTCTCAGCGATGTACGGGAAGTCCGCATCAACAATAACTTGCATCCATTCGTTGTTTACTATTATTTTACATTGTTTAGGCCGTACTCGGGCCGTACTCAACCAAGAAACAGCGATGATTTATTAATATATTTTGAAAAACTGTGATAGTGAAGCGGTGAAATTGGAGGCGCTATATGGTGAGGGACGCCTGTAATTGGATTTACACAATATTCCGTTTTGCCTCCGTTTTTGTATGCTCCGTTTTTTCATTTAACTGGAATGAATTAATATCAGAAAATGAAGTACCACTGTACTGTACTGTACAGTACGCTTACATTAGCTGCGATGGGGTAAAACCTTGTGTCAGCACTTTCAGAACTTGGAGTTGAGCCGTTAAGAGCTGATTCCCTTTAGAAATCACTGGTACATATCACAAGGAATAAAACAGTGAACGAGCCTGGGGTAAGGTGTTTTGATCGGTTTTTGATCTGCGTGATCCTCTCCAGGACAGCTCAGTCAAGCGATGTCAGATAAGACGAGAGACAGACGAGAAGCACACTAAACATACACTGTCATAGACAATGCACATTCATATGCTTGTGAGTCACAACACATACACTCACCGGATGTGTGATTGAGTAGACTTGCGCAATTTTGCCTCTGACTGGCACCGTGCAAGATGTTTGATTGTGCTTCACTGTGTTTGCTGTCATGTTTGCGGTGCACTTCATTGCACGTAACAATGCTGTGATCTGTTTGACGCGTTCCATAATTGTCCCACCAAGTAGCATAACACGGCACATGCAAGACGGATCTTGAGCAAGCTTGTCAAACAATTAAAGACTAGTTTGGTGTCTGACATGTGATGATGTGATGAAGGCACAAACGAGATCAAGCAACTTGACTGTAAAGTGACCTCATGATAAAAGCGTATGTGATTCCACCAAACAGTGTGGCTGGCGCTCTCATCTCATTGTGCCAGACTCAGCCACTCAAACAGCTCCTGCTTCCTTCACACTTACTCCAATTAAAACATGCCTTGTGATTAAAGGACAGCAGTCGGCGAGAATACGTGTGTCTGCGTGTGTGCTAATAAAGGCAGACGAGGTGTGTGTGTGCTTTCGGATGTGTTGAACGGTGTTTGCAACCTTTTGTTTTATTGTAATGTTAGCCTTTTTTGTGTGGATTATGCCCGCTGATGTTTCTGTGTGTGCGCGTTCATTATTTTGTCTTACTGGACATCTGGGGCAGGAGTTGTCGGCTCACACATTGAGTTAATTGATCTCAGGAGGCAGTTCTCTCGCCTATTATAATGAATATCTGCCTGTTATGACTATTTTTCATTTGACTCAGATGCAAGATTTGCTATGGCTGTGAGTTCTGGCTTGTTATTTTTTCATAAGACCTTTGAACACATCGTTTCTCGTGTTTTAAACAAACACTGCACATGTTAAGCAGCCGGTGGCCACCAGAAACGACCTTTCGAATATGATTATCCAAGGTTTCAGCAATATTGCAGAAATAGTTTCATTAAGTGAGATCAGTTAAACACTGGTAACCAAATTTAGAAAAAAATAACTCTGAATAATCACATATTTGATCATTTACAGGCAATAATACTCCTCTGACGTTTCTATCCGTCTAGTGTTTTGTACCTGAACAGTACATTTGTTTATTCAGGTGCAGATGAATTTTATATGAGCAATATTAAAAAGGTCTGATCATCAATGATTAATAGTCTTTGTGCTGTAATGTAGGCTAGGTCCCATGAGGCTTGCAAGCTGGAATGTAAAACAAACAAATCACTCTCCATTGAAGAAAAGACATTTGAATACCCTCGTCACTGCAGCCTGCACGGTAATGAGCTGTATTTTCAATGACACAAACAGCCAATGATGAAAAATGATCAGTCTAATAAAGTCACGAGGAGCTTTTGCTATTTTTGTTTTTATTCGGTTTGGGAATTCCCAAGGACAAAGTGTGTTTGTGTTGAGTGTTACATCCACCTGAGCAGGCACACACTCTCACTCAAAGGCATTCGCACTTAAACAACCACACAAAGTTCTAATTAGCCTCTGCAAAGCTAACATCTTGATTAAGACTCAAGAGGGAGCGGAGAATCAGGTGTGAGCACTGTGGGTCATGAAACCATGTGTGAAAGCATGCCAAGGATGTGCGTTAAACAATGCAGTCCGATTTGTTTTAAGAAACACTCCGCCTCCTGAGGGAGTGTGTTCTTTCAGCATGTTCCATGTCCAACAATGCTGCTCACTACCTGGTGAACATCCTCTTGCTGAATGTTGTGGATTTGCCTCTGGGATGAACATTTCTGTTCTTCTTGAAACTGCATTTCTTCTACGTCCACTGAGCTTTTTCTTTTGTAACAAAACAAAACAGGGATAGCTGTGAGGCATGAAGAAACTCAGCCAAACTGCATCATATACTCAAAAATATAAATGCATCACTTGGTTTTCCCATTTTCCTAGTACTTATATGCAAATGAAAGGCTCGCTCTGAAATGTTTACCTGACCTTAGCGTGATTGAGTTGAGGCGATAAAGCAATCGGACCGTGATTCACTCCAACCGGCAAATAAATCAATCAGGTTTGACCATAAACAGCATAATGGTGACATAAGAAGAGGTGGTGAACACATGAAATCGTCCTAGATCAAAGGTCGGCAACATTTACTCTCTGAATCCGCATAAGAAAACACAGCTCGTAAACTTTGATTAAACTCGTAGTCTTTCTTCTTTTCACCTGCTACATTAGTGCAGTGTGCATGTTGGGACATTGTGAGCCTCGCTACCTTGACACCTTAAGAAACGGGCAGCACAGTGGCCAGCCTGTTCCTTTTAGCTCGCTCTGCGACTTAACTCTCAATCAGTGGACGTGTGGTCGCCGGTTCGAGTCCGGTGTGTGCGAGGCTAGACTGCGGGGATGACTACTGTTACACATGAGTTGGCCTACTTTGAATGCATCACTGGCAAATAAGACGACGCGATCTGTCTATGCAGAATTAAACTCTCTATTTTCTTCTGAGATGTTTCTTTTTTGAGGTGTAATCACGGTTCGCTTACAGCGGTAGAAAAAGTTGTCGCTGTCATGCTCACCGAACACAAGCAGGCACACACTGGCTCCTCCTCCCTTTCCCGCGCTCATCCAAGTCAGAATTCAGCCAGGATGCATTCAGGGTCCAACAGACAGTCAGATTTTTTGTGCTCGCCGAAGGGAGCCACAGCAAGGAGGCTGGCGATGCACACTTGTTACTTGTACTTGTTGGTGTGTATTTCCGTGCAGTTGTGTTAGCGTTCACGCTTGTATTTCTCTCAGCAGCCCAATAAATCCTCACGTAACCCCGGTTTGGCGTGTTTGCCGAATTGCCTTTACCTTTCTTTTCGCTTTAGTTCTTTCATAAACCCATTTGTTTGTCTAGTTTGTAAAACCTGTCTGTCCAAAAAGGTCACACCACACTTCGTGGATCCTGAGTTCAAGCTCCACATATGCTCACCAAAATACCATGTGAATTCCTATTACCCCTTTGGATGAAAATTGTTCATCTGGCTCCTGGACGACGGAAATTATGTTGAAGAAGGTGAAGGTGGAAATGAAGGTCCTGCGGGGGGGACAGATGGGGAATGATGATAATGATAGTGATGGTGGGGACCCCAGAGGCAGATGATGGGAACTCAACACTGATGGCAGTTAGAAATGTCCGTTAACAGTTCACTAATTGTCTTTTTCAATATTCACACTTGACCAAACGAACCATACTAGCAGAGTAAACAGACTAAAGTTTGTCCGAACACACCCTAAGCCACCCTAAGTCACATGTGGCGAAGATGCTAACAAACGGGGAAGCTATACCCAAGGGACGATGTAATCAATGTGGAGTACTTACAACAATAACATATGGAAAAAAGTACAGCAAAGGAAATGTGTTTCACACATGAAAAACATGAAAGGAATATCTGGCAAAGACTCGCGTGGAGAGGACACAAAAGCAGTCTGGCGTCTTTGTGCAATAGCAGCATGGCTTATGAAAGCCTGATAACAACAGCTGCCATCAGGTGTGGACCTGTGGCACCAATGTGAGCGCAACGAGACACGGGAGAGGCACGGCAACAAACAGGTGTGACATTTTAGTTTGTTTGGATGTTTTTCTACGGGAAAACAGGCCAAACCAGAGGGGAACTCACTAGAGAGAACAAACTATAGACGTATGAACACCCTGAACTTCAGTTTGTGTGTGAATGTTCCACACACCAAAAACATGGACAAATGTTGAAATGACAGTGGAGGGTATGATAGTTATGTCTGGTACTGCCGCTGAATGCACTTGCAGCACCTTACAACCACAGTGATCTTTGAATTTCACAGCTTCACTCTCCCACGGTTTTGAAAAATCTATTCATTAATAAATAATCATAGTGTTTCATAGTATTTCCAAGCATAAAAATGGCTAAATTAACTCAAACATAAATATAAGGCATTCAGAAGACGCATTCAAAGACGTTGTGATTTGTAGTATTCTACAGTCGTCACTAGGTGTTAGTACTGTTATACTGATGAGATAACAGATGGCGTAGTACTGTACAGAAACCAAAAGTAACAAGAAAGTAACAGGAAACTCTCGTAATGCTAGCGCGTGAGTTTATATTATGTCTTCTTTATGCCTTATATGGCTTATTTTCTCATTATGTTGACTACAGTGGGTAGTACGAGTGTAACGTTGACTGTAGGGGTGTTATTCCATGTCTAGAGGGCTCTAATAATGTTAAAACCCGTATTTAGAAGGTCATAAACAGGTTTTTATGCTCTAATTATGAAAATATTTAGTTTATAAGTATGGAATCATACTTTGCGGAAATTCTCTTATCACGGTCTGTTCTGGATCCAATTAACTGCAATGAACGAGGGATTACTGCACATAAAACAATGTGCGGACGTAATCGAGCAGTACTGTTTTGAAAGTTCGAGTTGCGTCACATTTAATTATTTCATGCGGGTGCTAGTCAAAGCACAACAAAACAAAACACATAAGATTGTCATGATGATAAAGTAAAATCATTAAATATGAATGTATCTTTACGTCCAGATAGTCCACCAATGCGTCATGGTGGCTAAAAATAGCAATACTTCCCACAAATGGTTTTAAATGAACGACGTGATGTTGTCATGCAAAGGTGGATCAATCTTTACTGGCTTCCATGGCATGTTTATTTCGATTAAATGATTTCACTTCACCACTTAAAATGCACGTCGCCTTTCGCCACGTCTCCAAAAAGCGTGTACGCCAGCTACAAAGGCGCACATTCTCACGTCAGGTTGTGTTTTTGTAGATCAATACTGGACTTAGCGTGGAAAATGGCGCGTGCCCCTTTTCGGCCCCGTTTTGTGCGTAAGCAAGCTTTATAGATCAGACCCCTGGCGACGGACTCACTGGTTAGTCTCTACTGTTGTTGGGAAATAAATGTGTGGTTTAGCTGCTGGATTGTTTTGTTAGGTGGCTCTGTCCACCTCCATCTAAGATTCAATATACATTGATTGCTATTCATTTCTTGCTTCTGTGGGTTGCATTATTTTCACATGTATTCAAGCCATGTTGTTCCATCAACAGTGGGAATAGAAGCAGTCAAAGAGGCAGATATTTGCAGTAAGAGCAAACATAAAAACCATGAGACAAAACAGCGGATCTGTGAGCGAGATCAGGGTGAAGACAATGCTTGGAGAATCACAGGGCTGCATGTGACTTCGATGCACTCAATAAATGGCGTTTACTATGTTTTTCCACATGGTGGTGGTGGGGGTTTGGGGGCTTGGTTATTTGCTCTCTTGATCGCCATGGAAACTGACATTCCCTTGAAGAAGCTTGGCAGTCGCCACCAATTTGAGTGCGGGTAATGGTTCAAAATTTTCTGTAAAGTGCCTCGGAGGCTAGATTATATTGAACCTGCTTGTGGTAGTCTGCTTTTTACACAACAGCTGTGTTTTACAGAGACAGAAAAAGACGCTTAATGGAACCCCCAAAGGGAAGTAAATAGCATGTCGCTCACATCAGAAATGTTCATTTTAGCTCTTTTGTTCCAGGTTGCCAATTATCAAATACCTCTTTACATCAATGGGGAAAAAGCGCGTGGGCATTCTGAGACTTAAGGAGGGAAGTAATGAACCATCACTACAGCGTTCACTTCAAGCCTCGCTTCCACCAAGCTTTACGGTTTAGTTCTGTTTGGCATTGTGTGCATTCTTTTGCGTTAACAGCTTACCTCTACCGTGTCACAGTGTGGGTACGAGGTAGGTGGGGCGTTCAGAGGGCTGCGATTCAATTCGATGAGCGCTTATCATCGCAGATCCATAACGCTATGGTCGCTATGGCCGCACGGTGGCCTAGTGGTTAGCATGTTGGCCACACAGTCAGGAGATCGGGAAGTTGGGCATCTCTGCGTGGAGTTTGCATGTGCGTGGATTTTCTCTGGTTTCCTCCCACATTCCACGGTTAATTGGCGACTCTAAATTGTGAGAGTGTGTTATGAATGTGAGAGTGAATGGTTGTTTGTCTATATGTGCCCTGCGATTGACTGTGGGATAGGCTCCAGCATGCCCGCGATCCTAGTGAGGATAAGCGGCATAGAAGATGGATGGATGTGCCCATAACACGAAAAGAATCCTTGTATTATCGTGATCATGTATGCGTTCTGTATTTACAGAGGTCTCTCTCTAGAGCTCTTTCTCCTTTCTGTGCGTTGTGAAGACACAACAGCGAAAAAGAGGCAGCTAATTCATGTGTGTAATGGGACACACCTATTCGGCCTACAAAGACCGCTATTAAAACACCTCCAACAAGGTGTTATGGTTTTATATACATGATGTAACCATGTAGCAACAGGCACACTCATGATAACATGTAATATTTACAGTATTTTGCTGTACTTTGGTCATTTTAAGCATTACCGGAACTTTTCCAAAATCAAAACCAGAAACACAGCAGTAGTGGCGGCAGCGCCAATATGTAGGGTTACCTTGCGGTACTGGCTTGAGGCGTCGTGAGCGCGGCGCTCTGAGAGTGTGTGGCTAGTACCTAGCTGGTGTGTTGTGGCGAGGTGAAACTACGCCAGCAAAGTCGTTCACTGGGGTAACAATGTTAATAACAATAAGAATAACAATATCGCTGTAGCTTGGTTAATATGCAGGTCACGTTATGTAAATGGAGCGGTGTTGGCAGTTTTTGGAGGGTTTTTTTCGGAAGACGTAATAGTGGCGTGCCATTACGTTCATTCCTAGCTGCCTCTTTTTATCTGTTTTTATGTCTTTAGAACACACAGAAAAGAGAAAGACGTGTGTTCGTGTCTCACATAAGGATTGCGGATGATGGGCAAAATTCCCCAAAAAAGTGCAGTTTTCCTCTCAGCCAGTGGTTCGTGTCGTGCCCCACCGATTTGAAATTCTATTGAGAAACGGATAATATTTATTTATATATTTACGTGTACTGTACAGACTGACCTCGAAACTGAAACCAGCGAAATGCAACAAAACGGAGAGCAGTGAAACATCCAAGCGTATTCAGGAGTCAAACTGCATGCCGAGTACGACAAATTCATACATGTTGGCAGGTCTGCACTAGTAACTGCTCTAAAAACACAATAAAAGCACTGCAGGTGGTCCTTGGGTTATGATGTGTAAGTTGAGTTTTAGGCCCTGTTCGCACTGAAACGTTCCTGGGATTTCTTTCATGCCGGGTTGAAAATAATTCACCACATGATAAATTTGATAAATGTTGCATCCAGACGGAAGGAGAATGGCAACTGGGGTGAGTCATGCCGGTTGGAGTATTGTGATATTTTGTCAGCTTGCCACTTGTGGTCACGTGACGCTTTCCCTATCATCTCAGCCAACACATCAGGAAGCTCTCACCTTGAACCTTAAGGTTATGCAAATCAGCACACGAGCCTCGAACCGCTCAAACCATCCATTATTGGCCGTAAACACTTCACTCCCTTCCCCCTTTTTACTTTTAAATGTTTAAACAATCGTTTAGCCTTCTCCCAAAGCAACATAAGACTCACTGGGCTAAAGCTTTGATTCCATGCAATAATGAGACCACAGTGCTGCTTCATTATTACCGTCACTTTCATTGGTGCAGATCCTTGAACATGCTCAAGGATACGATCTTTATCCTTAATGATGGTTGCGACAGTGAAGCGGTTCAGACCAAGTGTGGCCAACATCGGCGGGTGTTTCACCTCGCTCGGAACTTTTTATGATGCTCATTTTCACTTCCATGGTTTCCTTTTCTTTGGCGCACGGCCACCAGAAGAGCCTGCCTTATGCTTAGGACACATAATGACGTAGAGCTGCAACAATGAATCGATGAATTGATGATTAATGGATTATCCAATTCATGGACAACTATTTAGGTATTGGATTCATTGTTTTGGGATTTAAACATGTAAATATTGTCTGATTTCAGTCTCTCAAATGTGAATATGTTTTAACATTTCTTTAGTCATCCATGGATGCTGAACTATTATCTTTGTCATTTAGGCACACATCAGCTTTGACGATGGAAAACACTGATTGGCACCTTTGCCTTTTTTCTGATATGTTGCGGACCAAAGCACAACCTGTTTGTGTTTGGTTCAGATTGATTTGGTCCGCCCAGGCCAATGTTGTCTTTCCTCAGTATAGATGTGCATGTGCTGGAACTCAGTCTTTCATATGGAATGAGACCAGCACTTTTGCTCTAATGCAAATTGCTTTGCTTAGCCTGGCTGTACTCCGTGGCATGATTTTGCTTTTTTTTTCTCTTGTTTTGCTCTTTGTTACGCTGCTATGGTCTTTTTATGTAGCTGATGCAGTTATCACCTACCTACACAGCCTACATTGGAGATGCAGCTTTAAACGAGGGACTTTGTTTTTTCTAGTCAATTTACATAGCAACAGCTTGAAATCTGCTACATGCATGTTTTTATTTTCCTTCCCTTCCTATCCCAGGAGCCTTTGCTGTAACTGGCAGCTCTTTTTGATTGAGAACGATCAGGCATCGGCGCTCAACCACTGGAGAAATGGTTGCTTCTTTCTGTATATGACTGTAGATCACTTAAGTCATTCGTAGCAGGTAGTGTGAGGAATCAGCAACTGATGGCACCATGAACAGCAGGATCAGCCAGGCGGAGCATCTGCCTCACACCTCTGCCCGTTCACAACTCAACTCAGTCAGAAAATGTGGAGGGTGATTGCTTGGGCTCGCTGCTGCTTCTGATATCTTTCTATGTCTATCTTGTGACATATGAAGGGGTTAAAATTGAACTCAAGCGTTGTTTGCCTCAGCAACTTGCTTGAAACATTGCCTGTGACTGTTTTGTGATGTCATTGCAATGCCGAGAGACAATTAAATGTCAAGTAATATAAAAAAGCTGACATGATTCTGTATGTCTGTGTTGGTATGCATTTAAGAAAGACAGAGATAGTGCATATAATCAAATTTTCATGTACATATGCAAGATTTTTGCGAGTGGCTAAAGTGATTTAAAGTACAGTAACAATAACCTTTTGACAGAAAAGGAGAGAAGAAGTAATAAATAAAAATAAAAATCATGTGCACTTGATAGAGCCATGAATTTGGGGAGATGGCTTTAGTGCTAAAGTGCCTAAGTGCTAAAGTGCTAGGCGTTCAGAGGTATCAGAAACCATATTTGGCATAAACCATATTTCAACATGCAGACACACAAAAAAGAAAAAGGCGAACCTGACTAACTAACAATGACTGTAGTGAACACTGTATAATAATATAGCAAACTCTTTTAAAAGAAGTTGTAAGATGTAAGATGCTGCCACACACACGGGTGCGTACAAATGTGATAGGTCAAATGGTTGATTGCTGCCAGCTTGAATGACGACAGCATTAATGATGATATTGGCTGCCTGCCGGGTGCAAATCAATGAGGGCACATCCAGCTACTATGTGATTTTATTTCCTTGGCAAAGAGAGCGAAAAGAAGTTGTTCTACCATGATCCTGCTGAGGGTAGAAGTTAAAAAAGTTTGTCTTTTTTGCCCAAAATGAAAATAATGATGTAAAAAAGTTGTAATCAGAGCACTACTGCGTTTGTGTACCATAACTACTGCCTGCCGATTGCCAGGGAAGGATTTGATTAACTGTCCCATGTCAGAACAGATGACTAGTCAATAAGACATGCAAACTCACAGCTGTTTCCATCATTGACTTCCATCAACCTCATGGAAAGCAATTCTAATTAGCACACTACTTGTAACCGATTCAGCCTAGTCGAAGGCTGTAGATTGGGTAAGCGACAATACCTGCTGGTCACCAACATCGTAACATGAAAATGAGGTCCACCATGTTCTGTGCTTTTAAATATCAAATAAGCATTCCCAAGCTTGAGTAATGAACAATTACAAGCTACAAGAACAAAAAACAAGGTTGTGAGTGACTTGGCTCAATAGGCAATTACAGAGGAGCAATGGATGGTAAACGACGGATCCGAGCAAGCGTGTGTGAAGCTCATGTTGTTGATGGATGTTTAACTGACTGCATTTGCAGTTAACTTTATATGCACATTTACTCTGACTGGTCTCGACGCTGCACTGCATACTGAAGGGTTGTCCCTTCCATAAATAAGGTCATTCAAATACAAATACACCGTTACAAACTAGAAACATATTGTTATTAATACCTTTATGACAGTGTCATTCAAAACTGACTGGTAGAATCTTAGACTGCGTTTACACTGCAGGTCAGTTCCGATTTGTTTGCTCATGTTTGTCAGTGCGAACAGTACAATGCCAATTTTTTCCAATGTGACTCAGCCGTCTTCCGTATGCGGACATAAATCCAATATGTATCCGGTGCTCCTGCAGTCTGAATGTTCAGGTCTCGTATATACGACTTATACATCAGCGAAAGGCGTGTTTTGTTGTGTGAGAGTTTGGGAAAGGTACTCACAGATGTAGGTAAAAGTTCTTCTTGTCATCTGAATATTATTTTAAAAATCTGGGTCAGTGAAGCGACTCACGTCAATGTCTCACCACTCCTGGCTCCGACACCCAGTGTTCGACATGGACGTTGCAGCGAGTTCCCTATGAACTGCCAAAGCCAAAACCCTTCCTCTTCCTTCTTAATCTTTGACGCAAAAAAATTTGGTTAAGAAAATTCAGTTGCACAAAATCCTTGAAATTAGCTCAAATGTGCCAGGCCTAGATGGCATGTTTACGTCCATAAACAAACTCACGCGTGTGACGTCGTGTTTCGTGCGCATGCGTGTCACTTCCTGAATGCACAAACACAAGTCACATTTTTTTGGTAATGTGAACAACTACATAAAAAATGGGATTTGAACAAAAAAATCCTAATCGGGTGTCATACACTGCAGTGTGAAAGTAGCCTTATTACGGTGTTAAGGCATAATTTGAATAAAGTCGTGATGACTGTGTTGTTGCATCTAACGTGTGGTGGATGATTGTATGGCCGAGCCTGACAGTGATGCTATTTTATCCTCCTGTTTTGCAGGTTCATGGTTTTACACACACACTGGAAAAGGTAATCACACACACACACAGTCCTACAACTTTTCCCTCCACCTCCCGTCTGTCTGTTTGTCTCGACACAATTAAGCGAATATCAGCATGCAAACAACGCAACGTAAAACATGGATTAGGGATGTTGTGTTGGCAGTCACAATCACATTCAGCATATACACCCAAACAGGCACCTGCTGATGCAGTGTACATCCACTACATGTAGCGTATCCTGTTAAGCCTGTGTCACGTTTTTATGTCGTCTATGTCACTTTTTTGTTGCATGTGTGAAACGTTCTAGAAGGTCAACTCCAGTACTGCATACTTAGTTTTTTCCCTTCTTGCCATTATGGTAATTGGGAACCTGCAGCTTCTTCTGGTATATTTGTGGCAGATGGACTGGACTGGTTTTATGTCTGTGGCCTTCCCTCTGTAGGGCCCAGAGTATTTTAGTCCAGAATAATCCCGACCATCTGCTGTCTCCTTTACTACGTTTGAGTGCTCTGTAACTCCTTCTCTTATATTGTTTACTGTTTATATTCTCCTGCGGTTCCTCTTCTTTCCCCTTTCAGTCTGCCATGACAGACCATGCCCCCCCGCCCCAACTTTACACCACTCAATCTCAGTCTGGCAATTCCCTTGTCCCCCTCTTCCACTCCTCTCCATCGCCTCGTCGTCACGAGCGCCTTGCAGCTCATTCTACTCTATTTCTTTACTTCTTTACACTTTGGTTGCCACCACACACACATTTCCTCTTTGTGCCTTTTGCTGTAGCCTTCTTTTAATTCATACAAGCACACAAACCCGACAGATTCCCAACAACCTGTAAAACCCTAATCCGGGTTTCGACACAGACTTTGCGGAGAAAATCCTTTGGTACGCGTAGTAAGCGTATAGGCTGCACATTATTCTCAGGAAGAAATACTCATCAGGACTGTAAACCTGCTGATTGGAGCAGAATTTCAATTCCTTGTGACAAGAGTTCATGTGGTTTTTGCTGGAATAACACTGGTTATGTTTACGAGTGGTTGACCCCGTCTGGCTTTTGTGGTATGAGTAGTAGAGCTGCAACAATTAACGGATGAAACGTTGATATATCAATTATCCAATTAAATGACAGCTATTTTGTGTTTTTTATGTTTTATGTAAATATCCGCTGATTTCAGCTTCTCAAATGTGAATATTTTTTATATAAAAGTAGACCTACAATCTTCTAATGGAGATATTCGCACACATCATCTTTGACTTTGGAAAACAGCGATTGACATTTTTATTATTATTTAACAATTTTGCATAAGCTTAAAACATTAAAGAAAAATAACTTAAGACACATTTTAACAACCTCTGTTGCAAAACTGCTGCCAAAAACGGGATGTCATGAAGTGAGATTAAGTTGTACGCAGCAGACAGTGTTTCCTGGTGTTCCCCTGAAGCGTTAGCATCTATTTAAAGCTAGAGCAGCATAAAATACAAAACGTGCTCTCAATTTAAAGATAAAGTTATTTTTTTGTTGGAAGTCCCCAGTTGACTTTCATCAATTTTGTGTGAATGCGTCCCTTCTTTTTCTACTGTCCTCCCACAGTGTGGTGACCGTGGTGCATGATGAAAGACCCGGACCACATGCGCCTGAGAGACTCCCGCTGCACTCGTATGCAGTATAATAGCCACCAAAATACGGACTGCTATGACATCATCACCTCCATGACGTGGTCGTCGCCCATGTTGAGCATATAGCTGGATTAACAATGACCGCGTGGATTAGTGAGCGTGAAAGGGGGTCAGACAGGAACAGACTGAGGAAACACAGTGACGCCTGTGTTGGATGGGCATTTGGTAAAGCCTGGGACTTTAAACAGATACTGATAATACTCGGAAATCATCACGTCTTGGATGCTAATGACATCACAAAAAACAGTCAGCGTGCACACAAGGTCACGCACATGCAGCAGTGAAATCAACCTCCTTCGCCCAGTCATCTGCCTCGTTTCTTCCCATGATTGCCAGCTGTTCCATTTATACTAAAACTGCATGTCTCTGCTGCTCTAAACCGCTGTCAATTGCAGTTAATAGCTACTTTTGCTATTTCCATCAGAGCCTCGGTTTGCCGTGATGTCATTATTCTGCAGATCCTCCATCCTTTCTGCTGCTGCAGTGGTTTTCAGGGATTAACGTATTTGAACATTATGACATGCTCGAAGAATGTCAGTAATGTATTATAAGGCATTTAGCGTGCTCGACTACTTGAAATTTGTTCTTTCGTTCATAATTGAAATGTTGAATAGACAGCTCGGGCTAATCAGCTTAGAAATGCAGTCCGCAGTTGACGGATAATAAAGAGGATCTTGGCGCTCAAGAGTCTATTAACACCCCTGTAATGAGAGTTCACATACTATGATCTGACGGCAATGGATGGGTGGGGAAATTAGGAGGAAAAGAGAGCAGCAGAAAGAGAGATAGATGGTTCTTACTGTCCGTGAGAAGCGTTTTAAAAGAAAGGCATCAAAAATAGAAGCTTGTGAAAATATTTAAACAATCAAAATGCTCAGGAAAAGTCATGTTCAGCGTATGATGACTGAGATTGAGTCAGGAGCTCATGCCTTGCTTGGACATGTCTTCCTTTTTTTTACAGTGTTAAATCAAAACTGTGCATTTTTATCTTCATAAAGGCAGAACAGCTCATTTCCTGAGTTCACGCTATCATGGTTTTCCAAAAATATATTCATTAATAAATCATGCTGTAGTTCAATACTGTCTTTTATTTTTTTTTAAGTATGCATATTTTACATATTTGTTGCCTAAATTAAGCAATTTCAAGCATAAAAATGTTTAAATCACATTAAGAAAACAACAGGCTTCTATTGCAGCTTTGAATGATCACACAACAGGCACAATAATGATAACATAATAATCATAAAACATGATAAACATAATAATAAGACGATCTACTGCTGTGGCCATAATCCAGCTAAAACTCAACTCTCAACTCACTTCCTGTCCACACGTCAGGAATATATTTATTGCAACACACATGAGCACGAGTTTTATTTATGTCTTAAGTAGCTTATTTTCTCTGATTATATCAATTATACTGAGTAATACAAGTATATAAGGTGCCTATCGGGGTGTTATTTAATGTCCAGAGGGCTCTAATAATGTTAAAACACATATTTAGAAGGTCATAATCAGGTAAATTTCCCCCCAAAAATGTGCCTTATGTAACTTTGTTGCTAGTGTTTCTTGGTGTTTCATTCTCTCTCGTGTAAAATGGTCCAGCAGAAAAATGTTATTCTTGTTATTGAGTTGCTATAAAAATACTAAGTTTTGTACTTTGGTTCCGTTTCTGCCGCAGCTTGTTTAGGCAATAAACTAGTTGAGCATGAATTATTTTCACTTTCAGCTCGTTGCTGCTGAAATCTTTCAGCGCCTGCTTTACTTCAAGACATAACGATTTCACAACCTAACCTTCTTGTTACAAATGTTTGAAAATAATCGAGCAACATTTGCAAACTATACATTCTTTTATCGTGCCCATCCCTACATATCACGGATTACATTGCTAAATCATCTAATAGCGTTTTGTGATTGCTGCCCTTTGTACTTTGGTGTTGTGTGGCTCAGGCAGCAGTCAGCATCACGGCGCATGTAAAGGTCCGCTGGAAGGAATAACATGTCAGATGACCGTCGGTCAATCATCTCTCAATTTCACTCTCTCCCATTCCCTTTCTGACCTTACAACCTCTGCTTTTCCACACAGTTCCTGAGCCTGCTATTATGAGCATGCTGGTGCCCGTATTTATGCAGCACGAGTGGAATGGTACGGGGCACGCGCACACCTTCCCAAGCAGCTCCTCCATACATAAAAGCATTAAAACAAACTACTGCAGCCGGGCCTGAACAATGCAATGCACAAACATCCGCCTCCATTTGTTTGTCCTGCAACTGAGAGAAACACATACAGTCAAACCTTGTTTGGTTTTCATCACAATTGTTTTGCTAAAATTTTGTACGCTCTCGATTTTGCCTGAACAAAAGCGTCATGCGTCTTGCTGACTCACTGTCCGTGCATTTTTTTATTGAGCAGAACTGCTAAATAACCCAACATCCGGGCAAAGAAAGTTGTGCGTGCCAGCAATTTGATAACGATTGTGACAGTTGATCTCGCCAGGATGTACGGGAAGTCCACAACACAAAGCTGCGTCCATTCATCATTTAAGAATATCTTGCTTTGTTTTCGGCATGTAAAACTACAATTATTTTCTATAAAATGTATTTTTTGTTCATCTTTTTGGATGTCTGGAATGGATTAATTGGACTTACATAATTGCCTTGGCTTTCATACGTTTCGGTTTTCGTGTGACCTTTTGGAACGAATTAATCACGAAAACCGAGGTACCTTTATTTTGTCAACCAATTAAATTTGAAACGAACACCACTTGGAATTAACCGGATGCCATGCAGTTATAAGGGCAGCAGTGAGATCAGATTTCCAGTTCAATTTAGTCTGTCCTTGCGCTGTTGTTCTGTGAAATCTGTGTACAGCATTTACAGTATTTACAGCTGTGGGAAAATCTAAGCTACCACTGCGAAATTAGTATTTTCTCATATTTTATTGTGTATTTGAGAAGCAATGAATATTTGTTTTATTCTATAAACTATTGACACCATTACCTCCATTACTTTAGTATAAAAATATTGTCATTTAGATTTATTTACAGAAAATGAAAAATAGTCAAAACACAACAAAAAACTTTTTCTTTTCATTTTCATTTTTAAACAATCCAATACTAATGTTTCCACTTACAGAGTTCAGGAAGCAATGGTTGGTGGACTAACCCTGATTTGTAATCACAGCTTTCTTGCTCTCCACCAGTCCAAATTTGAGTTGCCGTCCATTCATTTTCTATGCCGCTTATCCTCACAAGGGTCGCGGGTATGCTGGAGCCTATCCTGACTAGCGGACTTTGAGTGGACCAGTGGCCTCTGCTGGTCATTCAAGGACGGAAGGTCATTTTTTTCCGGCCTACATCTTAAATGTGTTTTGATAAATATAAATTCTAGTATCTGCCATGATGCGCAGCTTGCTAGCAGCTGGAGCTCGCTACTGGCTGTGAGTGTGAGTGATCGTGATGGGGGGGAGAAGCGCCGCAGCTGCCGCTGCTCGGTGGGAAAACAAACCGCAGAGTGACAGAAGAGAGTCGCCAAACACAACGCTAATCGTTTTTAACAAAGACGCTGGGGATCGGTAAAGTCTCCGGATCAGTTCAGAACAACGGAATGAAAAACTTTATACTTCAGTTTATACTTCAAGATCGCTAATTTGCTCATTTCACTGTCAATCAAAAAGGGATTCCGCCTCAGACAGATCAACAATCATCATGCAGAAGCCGAGCGTCCGGGCCAGCCCACTTCCCCATGGACCCTCAGAGACGCTAAGCGTCCAATGGCCCAGCATTTATCCAATGCTTTATCCACGCAGTGGAACAACCCAGACTTCGCTTCCCCATCGAAGTCAGTAGACGCTCTGCATCCGACTGTGTGAAAGCGCGTGGCGCTGCGGGGATAAATGAGAAGGAAGTCGTGTTAGTTACCTGTGATAAGTAGCTGATTCTGGACAAAAGTTGAAGGTATTCTGGTGCATATTAATCAATGAAATGTACACACAGCAGTACATATTTCACCACTTCTTTTTTTTACATTTTAGGGGAGCTGAGCTTCCTTTGCAGTCTTAGAGCGATTGCTACTGCCTTGGACTGGTCAAAATGTTGAGGTGGTCTCTCAGATTTCTCCAGAGTGGTATTTTGTTGTCTTTGTATGTACACCATTTTTAGTGCCTTTAAATCCATGCACAATGTTTTAATGCCATAACGTTAAAACAACTTGTACAACATTTTATGACAATGCATTACGTCCCCTTTCATTCCTGAGTTTATTCAACTTTTTTATGAGGAAATTATTCAATTGTTGAGTTATTTTCCATTTTTAAAATTTTGAAAACTGATTCTCTTATGCAAGCGTGCCTCTGTATTGCTACCAGTTGTATGTCATTAGCAGCAGCCCTGCTTATCTGACCCCCCCCCCCCCCCCCCCCAATCACCTGTTTCTTGTTGTTGTGTTAGCCATGATATGGGTGCATATTTAGCTTGCTGCTCAAGCCTGTTCATGTTCCTCATCAAAGAATAAAAACTAATAACATGAAACAGAATTGAAATAAATACAATGAAAGACAAACCAAAAAATGGTTGCCAAGCATTTGATTTTCATTCGATGACAGAAAATCTTTGATTTCAACATACTCAACGCAGAAGATGCTCCATATAAAGCCTCATCTTGGATCAGTGATGAAAACAAATAACGTCTTTATTGTAACATGTAATGTTTTTTTTCCAAATTATGGTTTACATATACAATGTAACTGAAAATGAAATCCCGCCTCCACCACAGGTTAAATAAAGGCAGACTTAGGGCAGGACTCAGTGGTCAGCAAACAATATGAATTATAACAGGGCAGAATGATTACATTCTGTCCTATTACACTTATTAAAGATATAGTGGGTTTTTTTAGAATAGTACATTAATTGTTATGGAATGTTCCCAGAATTATTATGTGATTTCTCCAAAGTACCTCAATGGCCCTTCAGCCACCGAAGGACTACTTTCCTTCTCTTTGTGTAAGGTAGGAAGTTGCCGGCCTCAGGAAGAGAAGACAAAGAGCACAGCTCAAGCCGTGTTGCTCATTACCATCTCCAACACTCTTATTGATCATCCTCACACCCTCCAGCAAAGGAAATCTGCAAGCTAAAGTGTGACTTGATTCCAAAGGTTAGAGGCAATTAGTTATGGACCAGCGTCACACTCTGTGAGCAGTCATGTTGTTTTTGTGTCCATGATCAGTCGCAGAAGTGGGTGAATGATTTTGCCTGTGTTGTTGTATAGCGTTACATTTATTGTGTTGTGTTACTTTTGCGTAATCTAAGGTGTGTGTATAATGTGAGCCAGACAAGCATCAAGGCTCAGGCAGCTGATTTATGTCACTTTTCCACTCCACAGTGCAGGTTGATGCTGTCATTTGTCCACTTCAAAATAGTACAATAGAGAAAAACCAGTCAGAAGAAGACACACTAACAGACAACAATAAAGGGAAACAAGCGTCTCCTGTACTGGTCAACCCATGAATGGAGTTTTGGAGTAAAAGGAGCTCAAAAGAAGGTTGTAACAACACAAATATACACTTGCTGCTTGTCGACTCACCGTCCTCAGTTAAACAATTATTCATTGAAAGCAAAAGACGAGAGTGGACGGCAGCGGTAGTTTAGAGGAGAGAGCAGATGGAGTGGAATGGTGATGAGCTGGAAGAGGTGAGGGTGGGAGGTTGGACATGTTTCTGTGATTGACAAGAGAGAGAGGAGTTGATGGGCTCAACCAGGACACATCCTTTGAGTCTGGCATTCGGACACCCAAAGGAGTGTCTTAGAGCCAATTGCATGGGCTCCCAGATGGAGAATGTGGTCCGTGTTGTGTAAATTCCGACTTGAATTATCTTTTAGAAGTGTATTCATTAAAGCGATTTAGGGTTTGTAAGGCCCTGTCTTCACAGGAATGTTCCTGGGTTTTTGGGGCGGGGGTTTTGGTGGATTGAAAACAAATCATGTCCACACAGTGTCGGATCCACACGGGGATGTATTACTGGGTGAAAATGATGTAATACCTAAGGCACACCTGCATGTGGCGCTGTAAGCAGACACACTGACGAAGCCACGTAACACACCAAAACAATAAGAAAGAATGCATGTGCACAAGGTCCGTCGTCTGCTTGTCCGGCTTAAGGGGGAAGTACTTCTACTTTGGTGTGTAACACCAAAAAATACCAGGAGGATGTCAACTGGGAGTCATGGCAGTCGAAATATTCTGATATTACGTTTGCTTTTCGGCGGCAGTGCACAGCCATTCACTTCTGGTCACGTGACGGCGGTGGGGTGGTGACATCATCGTTTTCAGAAAGTAGCAGTTTGCTTGTCCATACGACGGAAAAATACCGTTTAAGACCACCAAGAACGGCGTGTGGATAAAAGGCTGAAACGATAAAATATGTTACCGTTTTGACGGGAAAACATTCCCGTGTGGACAGGCTCTGAAGCATCTAAAACTGTATTCAGTAGAGCTCAGACCGCCTCCTTCTTGCAAGTAAAATATGAAATATAAGCGCACTTTTGTTTTGCTCCCATCTTTCATGAGCTGGACTCAAATATCTGAACATTTTTCTATGTACACAAAACGCCGTACACGCTGTCTGCCATCTGCCCTGTGCAGTGAAACCGGAAGAGAACACCTCGAGCCAGACGTCATTGATGTTGAGCATTTTGCAACTCAAGTCGGTTGAGGACAAAGAGCATGCAGATGAGCTTCCCTGAGTCGCTTTTTGACAGTTTGTGGAGAAATTATTTCACTGTGCAAACCAATTTTTGCTGCAGCTGTTCGGGTGGCTGGTCTCAGACAATCTTGGAGGTGGAGATGCTGGATGTGGTGGTCCTAGGCTGATGTGGTTACACGCGGTTGTGGTTGTGAGGCTGTTTGGATTTACTGCCAAATTCCCTGAAACACCTTTGAAGATGGCTTATCGAGGAGAAGTGAACATTCAATTCACGGCAACAGCTCTGGTGGACATTCCTGCAGTCAGCATGTCTATTGCACGCTCCCGCTACGCTTGCAACGTCTGTGTGCTGGATGACAACAGTACACATTTTGGAGTGGCCTTTTATTGTGGCCAGCCTAAGGCACATCTGTGCAAAAATCATCTTGTCGGGTGGATGTGTTATCTCAGCAAAAGAGAAGTACTTGCTAACAGATTTGGACAGATTTGTGAACAATGTTTGAGGGAAATAGGCCTTTTGTTTACAGAGAGAAAGTTTTAGATTTTTAAAATTCAGTTCATGAAAGATGGGAGCAAAAAGTGGATTTTTGTATTTTGTTTAAGATCCCTGCATCATTGATAGGGGAAAAACTGGTTAAAAATGCCCTGTCTGTTAATGATAACTCAGAAGTATGGATTTACAGAATTCTTTTTGTAATTCTCCTTGGCCCAAGAACTCCTCTCCATAGTTTAGAAATCCATTGAGTATCGCATAATCTTTACTTAATAACTGTTCAATGCAAGGACGGGAACATTGCTTTTTAATTACAAGATGCACTTTGACTGTTTTGTGCTGTACTAAATTCAACATTTCGGGGTTGATCCTCCTAAAACAGGTATCAGAGAGGGTGCCGTCACTTCGAGGGTCATGATGCACAGGCTACAGTGATTTGAAGCTATAGCCATGTCAAGATATACTGCAAGCACATTGAATAAATGGGGGAAAACAGTGTTGAATAACTTATAAAAGTTATGTATAAGACATGTATAAAACACATCTGATGTCAATATCAGCTCGTTTGTGACATACGAAGTGCGTCACAAAGATGATGACAGAAATAATTATGGCTGTCAAAAGATCTCGCGAGATGACAAGAAGCACTAGGCCTGGGACGATAATAAATGAATTAATCGCGCAATAAATAAAAAAATGAACTTGATAATTTTGCCTGCCTCAATATACTTGTATTGCCATGTGCATGCGTGTCTGTTTTCGTAATTTTAACAATGTCTGTTGACTGGCCTTTTTGAAATCAAACACGTATTTGTGTACCAGATGCAACATCCTTGAGCTTGTTGAGTAAGATAATCCATGGCCAAATCGCCGTGATTGTCATGCTCAGGCGGCGCAATGAGGGTTCGGCCAAGACAATATTGATTTGTACTCAATCTCTATTGTGGGGGGGCGACGGCACAACAGAGCGTGTTGACACTGTACCACTAGTGGGACAAGTTATCTAATCTACCGCTAACTGGATTGTGATTTATTGCCTTTCCAAATCTGCCTCCCACTGCTTCTGGACATAAGTCTTGGGACACACTGCTTAACGGTAAATGGTAAATGAACTTTCACTCGTACAGAACTTTTCTACCTTCAATGTACTCAAAGCGCTTTGACGGCGTTACCACATTTACCTACCGGTGACGCAACGTAAGCAGCAACTGGGACTTCAGTATGGAGGATTGAACCAGCATCCTTAAGGTTGGGAGACGACCGCTCTACTGCCTGAGTCATGGTGTCCCAAAATTAAATATTTATTCTTAGACATTTTTGGGTTATTCAGTACTTCCAACAAAAGCAAGTATGGAGGGTTTGCGTGGAAGAACTCTTAACCCCAACACCACCTTTGGGATAATTAAGAACATATTGTAGATTTTGATTCGGGTCGTCTCATCCAACATTGGTGGTCTCTGACCTTCTGCGCGAGTGGACCAAAAAATCCTGCAGATCCTCCCGGAGGCTTCCTACAGGAATACAAGTTGGATGTTTTTAACCAAAATACAGTACACAGCGTGCAGCTTCATTGACCACAGAGCTATTTGTTTTCAAAATGATCCAGGCCATGCTGTTGTTCTCATGCATTATTCAGAAAATATCACACTCTTCCCTGCTGGAGAGAAGCAATAAATGTGCACTATCTGTTGTTCTGGGAGAATTAAAGGATAGTAATTCTCCTGCCAATCTTCGATCAATGGGTTGCTATGTTCCCAGGAGTTGAGTGTGCGTTACTTTTCACAGAAGTGCAATCACTGCTGTTTGGATCCTGAATTTCAGAGTACCATTATCATTAATAATGGGAGATACATTGAAAAAAGTGGGTTTCATATCAAACACCACCAAGGATGCCTTGAATATCTTTGTGAATAATTGACATTTGAGGTGAGGTCCTTTTTTTTTATGTTTTGCATCTGCTTGCGTGTCACATAAACTCCGCTGCTCGCTCAAGAAGAACTCATTACTCAGTGTGGCAGCTATCTTGTTTCTAATTTTTTTGAGGTGAAGGCCACTGGATATATTTTATTTACACCTCTGTGAATTATTCAGAGAAAGGGTTTCTAGATGGAGCGAGCTCGCTAACTGTCTACCAGCTGTGAATGGTTGAGTTATTCTAATGATCCTGCTCGCCACTGTATGCATTAGTGCGTGCCTGCAGGCTTGGCTTTTTGGATCGAGAGAAAGAACATTCGCTTGAAGATCTCTCTGGAACATGTGAAGATGGAGTTCGGGATTTTGTTTTTTCAATCCCAACCATTCAGCTCCCGCAAGGCAGGGTGTGTGATGTGTATGCACGTTACCATGCAGCAAAACAGGCGTGTGTAACATTACTTTTCCCATGCAAAACATGTCTCCTTTTCTTTTTGCAGCGTTAATCCCTTCCTGCATGTCTCTCATCCTACCCACGCATCGTTCAGACCATCTTTTTATCTCCTCACTGCATCGTCTCTGTGTAACCGGTGGTGTTTGTCTCTCTGCGTTGCGGATGAGGAGTGATGACAGACACAACTTCGTTTTACTGATGGAAGTAACACACAAATGACGCAGTCACAATGTGGCCGAATAACGTCCCCCTACACAAGACAAGAAAGGATGAGAAATAATAAAGTTCTAAACAAAATTTAAACACAAATGTCTGGAGCCATACGAACATCTACCTCTCACGTGGAGATCACAAACAAAAAGGGAAGTACAAAGGTGTGGCCCAAACTTATAATGAAAGGTGTCACACTAATTAGAGCAGTAAGGGGTACACAGCAACAGACGTTATTGACGTTCCACATTAATGACATGACAATGCAAATCAGGTACTTGAACTTGAACATCCATTTTGTGTAATTATATCACACGTTTACATAACATACACTCAACAAAAATATAAACGCAACATTCAAAGATCTAAAACTTTTTCCACATACGCAATATCACCATTTCTCTCAAACAGTGCACTAATCATGATGTCTCATCAGCATCTCGATATGCACACCTGTGAGAGGGGATGGATGATCTCAGCCAAGGAGAAGTGCTCACTATCACAGATTTAGACACATTTGTGAACAATATTTGAGAGGGATGGTGAGATTGTGCATGTGGAAAAAGATTGTCTCATAGAGTTGAACTCAAAGAGTTCATGTCATAAAAAATGGGAGCGAAAACAAAAGTGTTGTTGGGTGTATTGACAGTGACTTAACTGACCTTGTTACATCTGCTTTGAACTGACCACAGGAATGTTATCAGAAGGACTTAAGGACCCCGTGTGTGCGTTTGTGCGAGGCATGGCTGTGTAAATCATCCCGGATAAAATGTTCAAGACAATATCCACTTGTGAAATATTTGACTTTAGGCACCAGAGAAAAAAGACATTTTTTCCTACGTAGGAAGGGATTGAACCCACAAATTTGAGAGTGTTGGAAGTTTGTCTCTCTTTTTTTTTTGGACCCCTACTTTGTTCTTTGAGTTGTGGGAACCAAAATGATTCTACCTGGACTTCAGCCAGCAGACCTGGGCCTCAACGAAACAGTAGTTACAGAGACACACACACATATTATTCTCCTCTCACCATGCCTCGAAGATCCTCTCCTTACTTTCTCTGATCTTCTGAACATCAATCGCTCATCCCTCTGAGCAAAAACGAGGGGAAGGGAGATGACAAAAATGAAATGACAGATTACCCGCTATATATAGAGGCACTCTTACGCTGCTTCCCTTATTCATCTTCTCCCATTGCCCCCAAGACATTGGATACACCTTTTGGTTTGCGACCGGTGATGCAAATAGACCCTCTCTCTCGTCACAGCATTTTGGAAAATTCAACAACTTGTCTTTGTAAATGGAACTGGACTTGGTGGTGCAACAGGCGAGTAGGTGAAGTCATAGAGTGGCCAACTGCCGTTGTCTGTTGTTCGAAATAAAGCATTTCAGATGAGAGTCTTTATTTTATATTGCAGTGGTACCTCGTTTTTGTTAATTTGGGGGAAACAAACAACAATACAGTAATGCCTTGTTTATTGTGGTTAATTGGTTCCAGACCAGTCTCCGAAGTAGGATTCCTTATTTATAAATTTAATATTGTTGTAGTTGGAGCATGGAAAACCTTTTTACGACCTTCTAAATACATTTTATAACATTATTAGAGCCCTCTAAACAGGAACTAGCACTTTATTCATCATCTTTACACTTGTATTAGCCAATATAGTAGACATAGTACGAGTAAATAAGCCATTTAAGACATAGCTAAAACTTTTGGTCGTGTGTGCTATGAATATGTTCACTAGGGGTGGCGACCCCTGAAGGGAAAAGCCCAAAGTAAAAGAAGAAGAAGGGGTGGTGAGTGGCGGACGGACAGGAAGTGATGTTGAGGGTTCAGAGGTGAGTTTTAGCTTGCTGTGGGTTACGGCCGCAACAGTAACCCGTGTTTGTATTATTATTATTATTATTATTATTATTATTATTATTATTATTATTATTATTATTATCATGCCTGTTGTGAGATAATTCAAACCTGCAATAAAAGCCTGTTGTTCCAGCGATCAAGGCTGGTGTTCTGTATGTGTCTCTCACTGAACATTACAGTGACATTAGTGACAACCAGTGACCGGTGGAGAATACTACATATCATTCACAGCGTCTTTGAATACGTCCTCTGTATGCCTTATGGATGTATTTTAGTTCCTTTTGCTGTTTTTATGCTTGAAAATGCTTAATTTAGGCAAAAAAAGGAACTGTTTCTTCAATATGCATATTATAAATATGGGGTGTACGAAAACCGAGGTGCCGCTGTATTTGTGTTACTTCAGAAAGCACCACAATAACTGTCAAGATAATCTTTGACATCTTTTGCCTTTAAGCAACACACATTGAAGGTTTTAGAAGGAGAGAGATTTCCACAGGCCACAGTGTAATATCCTTTGTTCCCACCTGTTTTTATTTTTATTTTTTTTTTTTAAGTGTTCCCATAGATTGTGCCATGTAGATTTATGCTCTCCTGGTTCAGGCCAACAATATTGTAAAGTATGGATTAAAGTGCGTTGGAGGGCCACAGATAATCACACTTTCTTTTGCTGCCAATCTCCCTACGCTGTAAATCAGGATTCTTTCACTAAAAAGACTAGCACAAAGTATGACTCTTTTTGCTGATTTTAATTGTGACAGTTCCAAAAAACACGGAAGCATCGGTGTTGTTCAATGAATGCTAATCTTAGCATTTCACATACCAAAGAAGAGATGAAAAATTGTCATTTTATACCAAATGGTGCATGTCAAATTTAATAATGACTATCAATTTGGGTCGATGGGATTTTGGCAAAGACGACAATGCAAACGGGCTGTAATTTAAATATATGGTTTAGTTTGGGGTATTTGCATCAAACAAAATGGAACCCTATTTTAGATATGAATAAAGAGTTATCTTATCTTTCATTCCTTACATCCGTGCCTTCATTTATGCTTCATTTTTTGATGAATTGCAAAAATGCGTCAGCAAGTGCAGGGAAATTGGAGCTGTGATGCCATCCCTTTCATGCTGAGAGAAGAAGGAGAGCTCGGTTAGCCCAGCTGACATTTCACTTAATTTGATTCATTACTGCATTGGAATGCTATATCACAGCCAGATGCATGGAACTGGGCCAGACGTACATTCAGATGGTGGGCACATTAACGCCAAAATGCCCCTCACCACAATTTGTTACTGTATTTTATACCAATATCCAAAATGTTAGCAAAGGAGAGCAACCATCAGTGAGTAGGTTGGGTTAATTAAAGTTGAACACCCCAGCAGTGTGGCTTATGTGTAAATGTATAAGAAAGATAATCCGTTATAGTGGCTTGACGGGTGAGCCCATAAAAAGATGCAGGGTCTTTAGTACTTGGTTCAGGGCCAAGAACGTGTGTTCAGCGGCGGTAAAAGCCAAGTGTCAAGGGTACAAAGAAAGTTTTTTAAGCATGCCACCCCGCTGATGAGCCATTGCTCCCTGAGAGGTGCAGGGATCTACTTTGTTTCAATATAATGATAAGGTTGTGCACGTGAAAGAGATTCATTTTAGCCTTAAACTCCGCCTTTAATCTCCATCCATGCCAGTTGCCAGTAGTTTCAGAAGCTCGAAACAGAAACCATAGCTGACTTATCAGTGCCCATATTCACAAAGCATCCTAAGGCTAAAAGTAGCTCTTAGTTACGTCAATCTTAGAAAAATCGTAGAATTCCTCGGATTCCAAGATTTTTCTTAGAATTTTTACTTGCTAAGATAAACGTCATAGCGCCAAAGTCGCAAACTTGCGACACGCAACATTGCTCAATTTTACAAGCCATTTCTACAAATAATGTGCCTTATGTAATTAGTACTTTATACCAGGAGATGGCGTAACTTTAATCTGAGCAACATTTGTGGGCGTGGTTTTATGCAAAGTGCTGGAGTTTCTAGACTTTCAACCACCGTGCATGTGCGACAGCGGGTCTGCCTGTCGCAGTCCACAAGCAGCATATACTTTCGCCGATGCTTTGCGTAACCATGTTTGGGGTGGCGGGGGTGGGGGGCGTGGTGGGTTGTCAAAACACCACTAATTGTGAGGGGGGTAGCGGTAATGTAAAAAAAAAAAAGAAAACAGGAATATCCACGGGAGAGTCCACTTCTAATCGACAAATAAGAATACAATGACCTGGATGAATGATAATATTCACAGGCATAATAGATATACAATATATATATCTATGTATTTAATAATAGTGGTGTATAATAGCGGTTGAGGCAGCAGTAGTGTTAAAGATCCCGCTGTAAGAGACGATGATGATGGCTGGGTTTGCTTGAGAGATGAGATGAACGGTATCACAAGGTATCATGGAGACGGGGGTCTGACAAACTGTGAGCCTGGTGACGTCATAAAATGCGAATTAGATGAGTAAAATGTATTTCCATTACAACTTTGGGTCATAGTGATGATATTTCAAATTTACAGTATGCCTTAATTGCTAACCATTTTTAAGTTGCGACCTTTTGAACGCCTTAAGAGAGCTCATAAGGCGGCAAAATGTTAGGAGTGGTGAGGAGGACTTTTAAGAAGCGGAAGAGTCAGCCATCACTGATGGCTGACAGCTAAGTCTGCGTCCACCATTACGTCTTAAGTCGTAAAATTACCAGCATGGACAGTAAACACAACATGAAGCATACCAACGTAATGGGCAATTTGGACGTGCAAACATTTTGAAGCTGAGTCATAATTTTATTTTACTGAGTTTTGTTATCATGACATAAAATTAATGTCACGATTCTACATTTTTTAAGGCGGTCCACGTTATAAGTGATTGGTTGGTTTTACTGTTCATTCATTACAAGGACAGCGGTGCACGTTTTTTCTTTCTTTTTTGGTTTTTCCCCCTTTTTGTAACAACCAATCACAGCTCTTGGAAGACTGCGTCATACCTAGCAACGGGGTCAACCACACTTCCCCACGAAGGTAAAAGTTTCTGTCCCTTCCTCGCTCTCAGGAACTTCCTTAATCACTCTTAAGCTACGAGTCCTTGCTGGGATTTTTTAGGCTAAGTTAGGAGCTTTCTGAGAGGACTCTGAGAAGCTCAAGTCTCATCAGTGTTCGTCAGTGATGTGCGGTGAGGTTCATGGCGGGTGAGGCACTGACTCCTTTTTAAAATCGGTTTCTCATTAAGAGGATAACAAAAAAGAGGACAATAATTCACTTTGGTTAAAAAGAAATATTTTGAAAATATTTTCAGATACTTCTGAGACCTATTTTTTATATAAACTGAAAAACATTTGTGTTCTTACTTTAAGCCTTTCAAACTCATGGACCGGAGCTTCAGGACAGGATAAAAGATATTTAGGATATAAATTCACTTCAGTATCTATCGGCAGATGAAATTTCATTCAAATCTGATGTGTTCATTTTGGCCCGGAATGACTGTGTACATGCAGTTTGTAGTGTGGCGTGGAAGCTAATACAGCGTGCTAAGCCATGAAAATGATCACACTTGATTTTCTTCCCTGGACTTTTTGATGAGCAAAACAATGTAAATGTCCTTACTGACCCATTAAATGTTGACTTTAATCGCAAGTATTTCTCAGACATTTTACGACGCTGTACAATGTTGTTCACGGCTGAGGCTGTGTCCATTACCTTCACAACAGATATGTGTTAATTCCACCACAGGAGATATGTGATGTTACACATGTCGGTGTTGGCTGATATCGGTATCAGAAATTGAACAAAAAGTCAATATCAGACATCCCTCGTTATGACACAAACCAAAAAGTTCAGTTTTACCCGTCCATACACGCACACGTTGAAGCCAGAGTTTTTGAAAATCTCCAAATTTCCAAAAGCATTGTTTCTAAGGGCAAAAACCTACATTTGCGTGTGGACGAGAGGCCAAGAAAACAATGTGTTTTAAAAATATCTGTATTTGTGTGGATTGCCGACGCTTTTTTAAAGCTAAGTTACGCCACTTACTTTTCCTCTTCAGGGTCTTGTGCGTCTTCACTTGTCTTCGATACAAAGTCAATGGGGGAGGTGTCGTCTATAGTAAAAGTACGTGTTTTGGAGGACAGTTCTGACTGTTTTCATTGGTGGGTTGACATTCAAAAGAACATGGAGACGTTAACAATGTTAAAAAGTCATATTTATAAAATAGGGAGGCTTTAAGGGCAGCAAGATCTTTCATCTAGTTGCTGCAAGGGTTCAGAAAACCTTCTGCTGCATTTATTGACCAATCATGCCATTTTTCAACCTTAATTTGTGGATCTCCAGTTTCCCTCCACTGTCAATATGTTCAGTGGGATATGGTTCAAAAGAGCAAAATTATGTAGATGTGATATTCCTGACATATGAACGCGCTCAGATGGTCCCCGAGGGACAATCTGTTTGTGCGCCTTGCCGTTGAACGGCTCATGCGGCATGTATACACGGAGGACATCTGGTCAATGACTCCACAGTTTTGCCGACTACAAGTTGGCAAGTCCTGCAGCTCACTGTTGTAGTTCAGACACACGAGAAGTGATTGATGATTCATGCTGCATTCTGTTGGCTTTTTTTATTGCAAAGATTAACTTAATTTTAATGTGGTGATGTCTTCATCTCACCCTTCATTTTCATGTAGCCATAAAACAAGTGTGTATTGCTTGTAGCAGTGCAGTGACTGTGACTGCTTTACAAAAGGAAGTAATAATAAAAGCAAATAGGACAGTAAATCACGAGGCTACTCCACATTTATTATTTGAATTACACAATCTGCACTCGATGCATTTAATTCTGGTAACCATGAATATACTGTACTCTGCTAGCCCTCATTTGAAGAAACCTTTCAGCCTTTCTTTCTGTCTACCCCACTAATCCACTGTGTTTAATCTTAGCGGCTCTCATAAAGCTAACGGTTCTTTTCCCTACAGGGATCTCGTGTTAAAACAGGAAGTGTTTCTTCATTCTTGGAAGTTTTCTTGAAGTTCGCTTGATGTTGTTGCCAGGGCTGTCCCTGGACAAATTGGGGCTCAAAAGCCATGTTGACACGTGCACAAATTTTGCCTCCACATTGTACCGCAATTTGCCACGGCAATGCCTGTCATTTAGGTCGGTGGTTCTCCTCTGGTTTGGCTGTGGGACCCAACGTGAACCTTCAGTGACAAGCGGCGACCCGAATTGCGAAAATGTTTGAACGTAAACTTCTCAAATATTTTAATTGTTTAATATATCACAATTATTTATGTACATTTTAAAGGAAAAAGACAGTATGCAACGGTTACAGGGCTACCTAGAGGGCGCTAACTTTTGAATGTGTTGCAAGCATTTTCTCTCTTCCTGCTCCGAGAATGTAAGCTGCACCCCAAGTAACACACACGTGCAGGAAGTAGCCTTCGCCAAGCGCTGCCGGTGTCATTTTGAGCCAGTGGCAAACAGTCCTTTTAATGAAAACACATTAAAGTGCAGTTTGAAATTGAGTAGCGCAAAATAACACGGTGTGCCGGCACAATACAAGTTTCACGATCCCCTTCAGCAACAATACGTTTTTATCCACAAATTCAAACATATTTTGAAAACCAGCGTGTGCGTAAAGGTTTTCAGTGCATGTTACATCTGGGGAGTTGGAACAGAGCATTTGCACATGGACCTGGATGAGAAGTGAAACACTGATTTAGATGGTACGCCTGAAAAGCGTGAAGACTAATTGGCGCACTGTTTGCGTTATGTTCATTAAGATATGCACTTGACACACAATTCGTGACCGAAAATAGTGCGCACTGGCACAAAATGGCACGCTTCCACACAACGTATTTACACCTAGTCTAGTGCAGCCATCACCAAATGGCGATCCGGATCTGGACCCGGTGATGGCCCTTTACGGACCGTGACCAATTCAAGTGAATGGAAAATATAATAACATCTAATCATGCTCGCGGACTGATGGCAGCGGCAGTTTGCGGGCGTAATTACTTCAGTTATTATGGTTAACGTGATAGAAAACGCGGTGACGGCATTCAAAAATGAGCCAATGAAATCCATGTCTCTCATGTGCCTCGAAACGGTAGCAGCCAGTATGAAAAAGGGGCACGAAGATTATGCTTGCCAGAAGCCCTTCGCAGTTTACACACACTTCACACCAGTTTACGATGAATTTACTCATTGGCACGCAAATTTGCATACCACTGGGGGGACAAAACTCATTCAATTGTGAAGTTGGCACAAACATCAATGCAGCGCTGCCAGGAATTCTGGGCCCCATGAAAAGGAAAACATATCTCTTGGACCTTACTGACCCATTAAAAGCTATTTTTATACTCCTTGATTTGAACCTGAGTTTAGTTCAAGATGAACCAAAAAGTGTTTTAGATTTGTTGTATTCTTGTGCAAAATAATAAACAAGACTATTAAAAAACAAACTGTCCGGGGCTGTGACCGAATCCACACGCTCAGCCTTAAGAGGCAGCAGCTGTACTATTACACCACCAGGGACTGATTACTAGATTTGATTATTTTCTCTCCTGCCTCGGGTTGACTTGATGCTGTATGCCTCACGGCACCGATGCGCATCCTCTTGCGCTTTTGCAGAGAATGTGGAGAGTGCGCCACCTTGTGGGGACCTATGCACAGCGTGTGTACTGCGTGGAGGAAGGGGCGGTCCTGATTGTTGTAAGACGGAACACGAGTGGTTTCTGAAGATACAGTAGTCCCATGAGACACATGTTCTTTGGTATGCGGAGCGTCACTCAGGTTATTCATTCAACTGAAGGGGGCAGGTCCCTCTGGGGCCCACACATCCATGTATGTATGATTTTATTCATATGAATCACCGTCCTTCTTGATGCATTTAAATGAGAAATTGTTATCTTGTGTAACACAGAAGGTAAAGGTATGCTATTACTGCATCGGTATTTGATGCCCAGCTATACTACTGAGATGCACGCGTGCGTATGACGTTTACCTCTGCTTATTTGTACCTCTGTATTCTGCTTATCATTCTTACAAATTCAGGTGCTTTCTGTGATGTGTGGCAAGGGGGAAAAATAAGTTCATAAAAGGGAGGCAAAAGAGCCCGGAGCTTCTGGAGTGATCCGAAAGCGACTGTCCACTGCATTCTTACACTTTCCACATGTGATTGTAAACCTAGTCATCCACCAACCTCATCTCGCAACCGCCCTGGTTTCCTCTGCTATTAATCATCATCTTGCCACAAGCAGTTGAGTGCAGCGCAAGGTGACACTCCACACCAAGACCAACACCGCTGCAGGTGGGAAATGAAGAAAGAGCGAGGGAGGGCTGAAGGAAAAAAACGCAGGAGTGAAGGGCAGTAGGTTGAGGCAGCAGCAAGAAAGCGAGAGGGGGAAACTGTGAGTGCATATCTACGGGACTCTCTCAGTGGGTGGGAAATCTTAAATATAAATGCGCTCCCACGTGAGTGAAACCTACAGAGGTTCATGCCATCCCAGCCTGGAGAGCCTGGCCTAGAAGAAACAGTTGTGGACCCTATTGTTGCTAGGAAGAACTTGTTTGAAAGTATAAAATGAAGTACGTCTTCTTCAGCCACAGGGGATATGAAGTGGGATCATTGAAGGAATAGTTTCGTTTGTAGGAATTGTCCTTCCAATACCCAAGGCCAGAGGAAGGCAATTACTTACACTCACACACAACCTCTCCTTGTTATGAGCTCAGGAAGTGAGATTTAAACGTGACGTTATCGAGCAGCCGAGTGAGGCGATGAGAGAAGCACTGGTGTAGGTTGCCTGTGTGCAAAAGCTACGACGATGCCCGCCACTATATGTGCTTGTCCAGGGTAATGAGGCCATCACTCATGCTGGAGGCCGCTGGTTTTAATTGTGAGCACCCCAACACCGCCCCCACCCCGAGCATGAAGCGCCATAAAGCAGGTGTGCCCTTTTACTGGAGTGTTTCTTCAATCAGACGGTAAAATCCCAGTTTTGTTTGTATTGCAGAAGCTCACCGAGGACATTGTGAACTTCTCGAGATTCTCCCATGTGAAGCATGGCTTTGTATTGGATGTAACAATACCAATAATTTAAACTCCCTTCTTTTATCAGTATTCAGATGTACTACAGAGGAGGTTATGGTAGCAGCTTGGCGAACTTAACCTATGCTGCACCGGGCCTGATATTTTACACAATACCGTACAGACAGAAAATCATTTCATTTTCTTTTTAAACCAATGGCCTGCTCCAGTTTAATGACCCATGTGTATTGGAGTAGAGGAGCCACTACTTTCATCATACGACATTCAAAGTATTTGCACCGCTTGCAGCATCAGTCATTTTGTGATATTTGTAGCAGAAAGGCAGCATGCAGGTGGTACGGTACAAGACTGTTCCTGCAAGCGCCACAAGAAAGGTTCAACAGTGGTTTGGTAGTTTTATTCCCGAGTTTAAAAGAGAGGCACAGGAGGGCGAGACCAGCCATCTATCAGGCCTGTGTGGTAACGAGGCTACCCTTGTGCGGCGTTATGGGAACAGCACAGCAAGGGGGAGGAAAGAGTAGCAATATGTGCTATTCGGTCGCTGCCTTCACTCCCTTTACACACAACAGTAATAGGCAGTTTGACAAACAATTTATATGTTTTATAGCCATAGTGAAGGTGAACAGTATTTTATGCAATTTGCAGTCTGTTTATATGCATGGGATTTTTGCAAGGACATTGTTTCATTTCACTTTATCGCATAGAAATAACAATTGATATGTTTATTCTTCATGTTAACGCCTCATGTCAACACAATGTACAGTACAATCGTCACTCACCACTTTGCGGGTCGAATTTTAGGGCTTCACTGCATCACATTTTTTCCAAAATATATGAATGAATAAATTATGCTGTCTCGTGAGTGAATATAGTCTATTAGTAGAAAAATACATTGAATGCGTATAGAAGCAAATTTTTTACATATTTCTTGCCTAAATTAAGCATTTTCAAGAATAAAAATGGCTAAATTAACAAACACATATTCAGGAGTCACATTCAAAGACATTGTGAGTGATACGTAGTATTCTACACCGGTCACTAGGTGTCAGTAATGTTGAGAGTGTGAGACACACAAACGGCAGACTTGATCGCCAGAACAACAGGATTTTATTGCAGGTTTGAATTATCTCACAACAGGCACAATAATCCCTAATAAAAAGAGTGGGCTTCTGTTTCGTCAGTATCCCACGCCAAGCTAAATCTCAAATCTGAACCGCCAATGTCACTTCCTGTCCGCCTGCCTATTTATGTGAAAGTATGCCTTATTTACTCTTGTTATGTTTACTATATTGGTTAATGTGAGTGTCAAGGTGACTTTGTGCAAACGTTTTTTTTGTGGTCTAACTACGAAAACATTTGATTTATAGACCATGAATCCTACTTTGTGGAAATTCACTTATCATGGTGGGGTCTGATTATTATTAACCACGATAAATGAAGGATTACTGTGCTCCATAAGACGTGCAGATTCTTGTTACGGTTTGTTCTGCAAAATGATTGTAAATTTTGAATTTAGACATAATCCGATTGAGAAGGGATTTAGACGAGAGTTAGAAGTTGAACTAAAATGGCTTTCAGCAAACGTCTATGTTGATGAATGTTTTTTTTTTCATCTATTTTACAAGATGCAAGTGAAGTCGAGCCACTGATCTCGCCTTTGCCCTGCAGTGTAACTCCACAGTCCAACACAGACACACAGACGGCGTATGAGCAGCCATTTCCTGATGTCAGCCACAGATGGCCTCTGCCATGCTTAGATTATTCCATTATTTGGAAGTGAAACAAAACACACAATCTGGTCACAAAATTGTCAAGTTTACAACACACCAAACTGTTGTGTAGGTTTTAAGCAGCGCTAACATGTTTTGTGATTGTTATGTACAGTACATGGTACTGTACTGTGAAGTGTTCTTTAGGCTCCTGACGAAAGTGCGCAGACATGTTTGTGTGTCTTGGCTTTGTGTGTGTGATGAAAGGATGTGAATAACAAGTGGATGTGTGATAACAAGAGGGCAACGATGGAGCGTGGAGAGATAAATGGATTGATAGATGTGGAGAAGAAAGGACGGCTTGAAGCCTTTTGTTTTGTCAGAGACTGCTCTGCATCAGCTTATCCACCGGTCTCCTCCTCCTAACCAATTAGAGTGAGCCCCCATTCAGCCTCCCATCAAATCCGAAGAACTTAGTTAAATAATATACAGTAGAGGTTAGATGTTCACGGAGACTAATTTCTGCCATATCACAGACTTTGTGTTGCATGTTTGCTTGCTCACAAGGCTGTCTAGAGCGCTGTGTGGGATACCCAACACAGTCACACACACACACACACCTACATATACACAAAATACATCGCCATCTCTCTCGCTCCAGGCACTTCTTCTGCTTGGCTTGCAGTGCTTGTCCTCTTGTTGGCTAAATGGCTGTGGGTCGCGTCTGTGATAACAGCTCTTCTTCGCTGTCCCTCCGCAACTTGCGCTGTCCATTGCTCAGCTGTGGCTTTCTTTTGATTTTTGGCCCATCCACAAACATGAGCATGACTTCATATTTGGCAGCAGATGAAGTGTGGCAACAGCACCAATTGATATGCATGCATACATGCGCTGTCCACCGGATGATTGTTACATGGTTGCCTCACACTAAGGTTATTGTTTCTCCAACACTTCCTCCACCCCCAATGATCACACCTTCTGTATGACTGTTTCAGCTCAAACTAAAAAACACTTTCCCTTAAACATGATCAAACAAGAGGCCTGTTTTTTCCTGCAGTTTGGACTTGCTTGTATTGAATGTTGCCTGCCTACAGTGCATAAATCCTCACTGGGTTTTGGCACCCAGTGGTGGAATTAGCAGTTAACACTTTAAGTTGTTAGTTGTCATCACTTTATATGTACTTCCACAGCTAACAGATGCTGGAGTCTATTTGCAGCTAGTCCCATGCTGGTCTCCTAACTTGAGATGCTGTGTGAAGTTTGCCATCAAAGTCAAGGGAAGTGGGCCGTAGTGCATTAAGCCAATATACTGTTGAGTTGTACTATAGGGTTATAACGTTGTATAAAAACATTCTAGAGAACTGATTTCTGTCGTGGATGTTCCTTATGGTATTTGTTTCTGTTTTTTCCTTTGGAGTCTGGAGATGCAGATTGAAAGCGCCGACGTGCATGCGAGTTATTGCATGTCATGGCATCAGCAGAGATGAGTCCAAGCTGCTAGTTTTGAGTGAATGCTTAATTGGGTGTCTGCACACATGCAAAAAAAAAGGTCGTACTCATATTGTGGGTAAAGTCTGACTGCTTTTTTTAGATACGTTAGATCTAATTATGTACGATGGAACCTCAGTTTTCATTATCAATGCGCTCCAAACACACATTATCCCATAAGAAATCATGTAAATCCAATGAATCCGTTTGAGACACCCAAAAATATTAACACACAACAGTTCCATCTGCAACCTGTGTTCACTTAGGAGCCTTTACGCGATCGGCGCAATTGTCATACTTTGTGTTTCTCACCTTCTTTATCAAAGTTGTGACACTTGCAACTTTTTTTGCACCGTTCCTCAATAAAAAAAAAAAAAGTCATCTAACTTTCAGAAATACACAGCGCGGTTCATCGGTGCAGGGCGGAGTGCCTAAAATGAGGAAGAACGGAGACAGGTATAGAGTAACCAATGCGTGGGCTTGGTTTGGTCGTACGAGACACATTTGTGGCAGCAATTTCTTGGAAACCGAATCCCACGAAAACCGAGGCGGACGAAAACTGTATTAAATACTTCCTGTTTTTGTTTTTTTTTAATAAACTTGGAAAAAGCACATAGATCCTTTCTGACATTGATTTGATTTCTCCAAAATCATTTGTGTGTCCCTCAATAAAATAATATGCAATGATACTATGAGAATTACAGGTTAGTCTTCTGTCCTGCAGCTGATAGTGATGCTGATAGGTCGTTGTGGCAGTCGGGTTCTCCTGCATGTGGTGTGACTCTGTTGCTCTGTTCTGCAGCATGGATAAAGGGCTGCTGGCAGTGCTTACAGGTTGTGACCTTACCCAGCTGTTCCCTGGCTATGGCATGTTGAAAACACACACACACACACACACACACACACACACACACACACACAGTAAATGTAAAACATAAAACTGCTTAGCTTTTGTGTAAATAGCTTGAATTATTTTGTTTACCTGTCTCCAAAGGTTCAGTTATGTATGGTACTTTGCTTTTTCACATGGAATGATTCAAATTGCATACCTGTCCATGAAAGATGTTGGCATTGTTTGGTTGCAATAATGTTTCAGATGACAACATTACGAAAAACATTGGTGCTTCCCGGATACAGTACAATACAAGTGGCACCCTGCTGTTTTTATGTTTGGCAAAGGGAGATTACAGAGGAAGAGGAGCTAATAAAAACAAAAATCACAGTGGAAATGAACAAAGCAAAGAAGGGGTTTGAAAAGAACAGGCAATAACATCTTTAAACTCGGGATACATGATATTTTTCGACACCGATAACGTCCTGCTTCTCAAGACCGATACCAACACTGATTGCCCATAACCTTTTTAAATATATTATTTTTTTGTTTAGATTTAACTGTAATTTGAGCACACCTGGAGGTAAGAACGATTCAAACAAAGTTGGATTTGATAAACTGTTCCTGTAGATTTGTCCTTACCAAATATCATACAAACCATGGCTTGCAAGGTTTACTCCCTGACAAAAGCCAGTGCTTCAATGATCATAAAGGTCTGGTCATCCGGCGCTATCATTTCCATTATAAAATCACAGATCACTTTAGCCCTCGGGTCATCTCTGGCAAACATTTTTGCACTATTCAAATGCTGTGGTAATAGGAACAAACCCTGGGCATCGAAGCGATGCTGGCGTTTCAATGCTGGCTGCTAAGATTTGATGTGCAGAGCGTTTGGGGAATTTGTCTGGATGTCTTCCTCTGAAACGGTTTGTTTGATTTGTTCGCGCTTACCCACATACAGCACAGTACGGGTAATCTCACCTCATTGGAGTCTTTTATAATCAGAGTGTGGTGACTATCGAGGTGTTAGCTCATGTCTACAGAGCTCTAATAATGTTATAAACCATATTTAGAAGGTTGGAAATGGGTTTTCTATGCTCTAACTATGAAACTACTTAGCAAGGAATCTGACTTCCCATATAGAATCCATCCATATGCTGGAGCCTATGCCAGCTGTCTTCAGGCGAGAGGTGGGGTATACCCTCACATTCACACCTACAGTATGGACAATTTAGAGTCCCCAATTAACCTAACATGCAAATTTTTGGAATGTGAGAAGAAGCCGGAGAGAACATTAAGAACCCAAATACTGATAATTTAGTCGTCTAATGTTATAGTAAAGCTGTGATTTGATTTCCTGTATAAAGGGTACTTTGTATCCAAGTGACTGTGACTGTGCTAAAATCAAATGATCCAAAAGTACTAAGTGCTAATCCACAGTCACATGTACACACTGAGGAGATCATTGTTCTAGCATTGGGCAGCATTTTATTAGTAGAGTATTTGTTTGCACCCGCATGCACTTCTTTTTAGCAGCAGTATGCTTGCATGGCATTCATGTAAATTCACTTGTCCAGAAAAGCATGTGATTAACAAGATATGACATGAAAAGAGGGGAGTTTCTGAATGGAACCATCCATACTGATAAAGCTGATGGATGAATCTCTTGTGGGTCATAAATAACCTCCTATTTGCTTTTCAGGTTTCAGGTTGCCTTACGATCTCACTTGTCTTTGCCACTCATCAGTGTGCAAACCTCCGTACATTCGCCACTAGCACTCAAGTTGACAACTATCTTGAGAGTGTGTAAGAGGGAATATTATAGTCACGTACTAAATAAGAACAAAAATAACATGAGAGCAACTTGGGGCATCTTAAATAGTATTATAAAGAACAACGTTAAGAAAGCAGACTATCCTCCCTATTTCATGGTTGGAAACACTTACAGGAATGACATGAATGCGGTAGCTGAAATGTTTAATGAATATTTTGTAAATATTGGACAAAAACTGGAAGAGGAAATTCCAAAACAAGACACAATTGATGAAGGGATTGATATTATTGATAGGAATCTTAATTCTATGTTTCTCACTGCTGTAACCAAAAAGGAGATCACTGACATTGTTAACCATTTTAAGGCAAAAACATCAACTGATTGTCATGGAATCGAAATGGAAACAATTAAAAGGGTCATCAATGAGATCGCAGACCCGTTAACATATATTAGTAACTTATCATTTCAGACTGGAATATTTCCAAGCAAAATGAAAACAGCCAAGGTGGTTCCAATTTTCAAAAAAGGAGACAAACACCAATTTACAAATTATCGACCAGTTTCTTTGTTACCACAATTCTCGAAAATTGTGGAGAAGCTATTTAATAATAGGTTGGACAAATTTATTAATAAGAATGAATTATTGGCAAGTAGTCAATATGGTTACAGAGCCAACATTTCAACTTCTATGGCACTGACGGAAATCACGGAGGAAATCACTACTGCCATAGACAACAGAAGATGCGCAGTAGCAGTATTCATGGATCTGACAAAAGCCTTCGATACAATTAATCACACTATTTTAATTTCAAAATTAGAAAGGTACGGAATTAGAGGTTTAGTCTTAAATTGGGTTAAAAGCTACCTAGCAAAGAGGAAACAATTTGTAAAGCTAGGAGAATATACATCTGGGAGTCTACACAATACGTGTGGAGTACCACAGGGGTCCATACTGGGACCAAAACTGTTTAACTTGTACATTAACGACATTTGCAAAGTAACTAACAACTTAAAATTGGTCTTATTCGCCGATGATACCACCGCTTTCTGTTCTGGTGAAAGCACACAAGAACTCATTAAAAAGGTCAAGGATGAAATGGTCATATTAAAGTCATGGTTTGACAAGAATAGATTATCTCTGAATTTAAGTAAAACTAAAATAATGCTATTTGGTAATAGTAGAAAGGACACGTACGACCAAATACAAATTAATGGAACGGATATTGAAAAAGTGGAAGAATATAAATTCCTTGGGGTTATAATAGATGAAAAAATGAGTTGGAAATCTCATATTAAATATATACAACAAAAGGTGGCGAGAAATATCTCTATATTGAATAAAGCAAAATATGTTCTTGATCAAAAATCACTCCACACTCTGTACTGTTCCTTAGTATTACCATATCTAACGTATTGTGTGGAGATATGGGGAAATAATTACAAAAGCAATCTTCACTCACTCACTGTACTGCAAAAAAGATCTGTGAGGATAATTCATAATGCCAAGTATAGAGAACATACAAACCCTTTATTTTTAAAATCACAGATATTAAAATTCGCAGATTTAGTACACTTTCAAACCGCTAGAATAATGTATAAAGTTAATAATAACTCGTTACCCAAAAATCTAATCAAGTATTTCTCAATTAGAGAGGAGAAATATGATCTTAGAGGAAAATTAAACCTAAAACATTTATATGCGAGAACAACGCTGAAAACCCACAGCATTTCCGTGTGTGGAATTAAATTATGGAACGGATTGAGTAAAGAACTCAAACAATGTACAGAGATGAGCAAATTCAAAAAACAATACAAGCAGTTGATGTTTGCTAAATACAAGGCAGAAGAGTCCTGATTGTTCTGTCAGGTTTGTTATTTTATTTTATTTTATTTTATTTTATTTTTTTTCTATTTTATTTTATTTTATTTTATTTTTTATTTATTTAATTAAATTTTATTTTTTATTTATTTATTTTTATTTATTTATTTATTTATTTATTTATTTTTATAATTTTCTTTGTTGTGCTTAAAAAAAAAAAAAAAAAAAAAAAAAAAAGGTCATTATTATTATTATTATTATTAATGTTCTTTCTTTTTTTGGGGGGAGGGCTATCTCACCGTTATCTATTATGTGTTATCCTGACTATCACTGAAAACATGACATGGAATCCAGGAAGTGAACTACATGTACTGTACTAGATGTAGAATGGATGGGGGGTAGGATTAAATAAGCTTTGCTTCTTCCTACTCCTTTTGGACATGTGGAACTGTCAAAGAATGATTCACGAGATGTATTCCATTGTAACCTTCATGTTCAAATAAACTAAACCAAACCAAACCAAACCAAACCAATCTTATCACTTATTAGCACTTTGCATCTGACTGCATAATTTCTTGTGAGACACCTTAAGACGTCAGTGCTATTTCCAGACAGCAGCTGTGGCATCTGATTGGGTATTTTGAGAGTTTCACGCACTGGGGCGGGTAAAATACCAGTACACCAAGTTAGTGTAGATGTGAGGGAGATTTGTGCGAAAGAAGAAGAGAAGGTGTGAGAGGCTTCTTTCACCCCAGTGAAAGTGTGCAGGAGATCGAGTTGCGGGTGCCGCTAAGTGAGGGGCTATTCCGAGAAACAGTGTACAATTTCATCTTTGTAATGTTCAAATGCCAAGAAGGCATGGTCTGTGTGTCTTTCAAAGCCTCTGTTCTAAATATGAACCTTCTTCCAGATGCCTCCACATGCCTCGAGATTAATGTGTCCCTAATGTTTCGTCCTCTTTTTGGCCTGTTTTAAGAGGGATGAGGTGGACCTGGATATGTGCAGAAGCACACTAGTATATACAAGGTACAATATCAGACCCAAAATCAAGGTAAAAAAATACTTCTTGCAATCAACAACTTTACAATTTCCACTCTGCTACACACCACACACATGCATTCATGGCGCGTGTGTGTGGGGGCACACAAATGGTGACTGAGTCCTTCCTTAATAATGATAATTATTCTCTGAGGAGTATTAACTTCCCAGTACAGTGGAGCCTCTGAAGCAGGGGCAATTCATGTTTGGCCCTGGCGTCATTTGTGGCCCGCAGCTTTTGTGTTATTGGTTCGCGGAAAAATCTTGATCTACACTGGATTGGTTTTAGCAGTGTTCTAAAGTTGAATGCCCCAGAAGCCGTGCAATTTGGAAGCCGACAGAGCTTTTTCTGGAAAAATATCCGTCTATAGTCACCGATTCAAATGTCCAATCACTGTCAATCATGACAATTTAAAATCATCTCTCTCTGAACTTCACAGTGTGCATCTGTTGCTTGTCATTAAAGTTAGCGTTCTATTGTATATTTTTCTCACACATCTTTAATTTTAAAACAGTCGTGAACATCTTTGTATGCTTGTATGGCAGTTAAAAATGTTACTTAACATGTACATGTAATGTTTTATTATGGCTACAGCTTGAACATAATGTTATAATTCTATTTTCATTATTTTCCTTTGTAAAAAAAATATTTCCTTTGTTTTCTGACTACGAACAAACACAGGTCAACCAGCAAGGGGCGCTACCAGGAATCGGCCCATGAAAAAAATCACATTGAGTAGGGATGGCCAAGCTTTTTTCCAACGAGGGCCCCATGCAGAGAAATATGTTGGTCAGTAAATGCTAAACAAAACAACATCTTAGCTTTGTGTTCTAGCTGACACAGCATATTAGTGGAATATCTAAGATAATATATCATTAGTAATTAATTTATTTTATTTTTACAATATGCCAAGGCCCAATAAAAAATTAGCTGCGGGCCCAAAATGGCCCCCGGACCGCAATTTGGACATCACAGCCTTAGCAAGTCCATGGTATGTTTACTGATGTGGTTGTCATTTTTATATTTACAAAACCCATGTTCAAGTTTGAGTAGAAACTGTATTAACTGTATTAAGTGCCGAAAATACCGGACCGGATTGAGGGCACCTGAATATAAGCCTCACCCACCGAATTTAAAGAGAAAAAACCTTTTAGAACAGGTGTCCACGTTGTAACATGGGATATTTCCACAGAAAGACACACTATAAACCTTGCCATCTACCTACACTCGGTGTTCCCAGCATTGCTCGTTAGCTTCGATGAGTGAGACGTGAGGCGCTTTTTTCAACAGCTCATGCTGTCCAAGAAGGCAAAGCAGAAGCTGTAGTAAGTCTACACTTGATCAAACTTACTTAAGATTTGTTAGATCAAAACATGATCACTGCATAAGACTTTAAACTGTGATATTAGCATCCACTTCACCACTTCCTCAATCTGCACTCTCAAAAGTATTTATTTTAGCCAGAAATGACCTGCATGATAATTTCAGCCGCAGGGTTCAAAGCGTGTGAAAAAAGTAGATGCTTATAGTCCGGAATTTACCATAATTTCTGTATCTTTATTGTGATGAATCATCTTGTTTTAAGGAGGCCCTCTAAGCACAAACACAGCTAATTTCATCCTACAAACAAACGCTACCCATCATGTGGAATTGAGCCCCCCTGGATTGGATCCAATAAGAAAAAAATGTAAAAGATCATCATCCTGTCATTCATAGTTTCAACAGTCAATATTTGAATGTGAACACGTTCTTAAGTTGCCTCAGCAGACACGCTGTAGTTCATCTAGTCCAATACAATTTCACAACGTTTTCGCTAATGAACCAAATATGTTTTATAAAGACCCTTTAATATGCAAAACACCCCACCAAAGGACATGTGCCTCGTGAGTATGCTGAGGGAACTAACGAGCCAAAATAATTAGTCTTTTCCAGTGATCACCATGCTCGTTAATCAGCTTAGAGTGAACTGTGAATACATAAACAGCTTTCTTACCAGTCCAACAGCCACACAACATGACATGTGTAATTACCAGCTGGATTAAGAATCATTTATGTCTGTAGTTATATCCACGCAGACTATTCATAACGTCTTATCATTTAACGCTCACACCAAAGGCTGAGCACAACTGCACACAATCAATCAAAGAAGACTGCAATAAATCTGTGGTAATCAAGCACCAGACAGCAAGCCAGCAGTCCAGATCACTACTGTATTTGGTGAAGATGGCTTCAAGGTACAGAGGATTAAGTGCCATTTAAAATCAAAAAAAGATGATAACTTTGAAAAGGTATTCTTATTGCGAGCCACTCTTTCAACATGTTTTGGAAGAAACCTTTAACAGCGCATATTAGACCGTTGCCACTGGGTTGGACTTGTGCGTGATCGCCCCTTTCTCTACTGTCGTCTGCTGGCTTTGGACCGTTACTTCTGTGCTGCTTGTACGGTGGCCGTCATTAAAGGGATAGTTGGGATTTTTTTGACATTTTTTGACACCCGTCAGCAGTGTGGTGTATCAACAGTGGCTTACAGTGACTCCCCCCCCCCCCCAATTGGTCCTGTGAGTCCGGTTCTGGTCGGAGATCCATGACGGGGAACGTAGTTCCGCTCAGTTGCTGGGGCCATTTAAGTAAAGAGTTTGGTTTCTCAAAACAATATGTGTTCAAAAGAGTAATACATTTGCATCACAAGAATGCCTCCTCAAAAAATATCAGACCTCACAAATCGCTCGGCGTTGTATTTGTCTCCCCCCGTATCCCTGCGCGCTGTCCCGCCGTATCCCTGCGCACGGTCGCCTGTGCATTCTTGTGTATGTGATGAAGACGCTCGCACCTTCTTCCGCTGTGGAATACACACGTAAACAAGATGGCCGGGGGCGCTCCATCGCGAAACAAGATGCGAGCGTCTTCATCACGTTCACAAGAATGCACAGGCGACCGAGCGCAGGGATACAAATATAACGCAGAGCGATATGTGAGGTCATAAAAGGATGACAAAATCAATTTTTTTGCTCATCAAACAAGCTTTTTAAAATAAATATTTTTTGAAGTTTTTGTTAGTCAACAGCACTCCACACACTGCCGTAACATTCGTGCTGATGCTAGTGTCGGGAGAGTTGTTGGTCCACATCAGGAGAATAGGTGATGAGAGATTGTCATGACAACAGCAGAGATACTATTTTTGTTGTTGGAAGCCTGTGTACCATCTAAATGATTGTGAAGCCCAACACTATTTATGTTGATGTGCTGCTACACTTGTACATTCGGAATGAACTTATGTAGTAGGTGATTTTCAGATGCACTGGCAGTGGTTTCCGTGCTACACGTGCGTACATAAATTAAATACGAAGGAGCAAAGTGTGGTTTGGAGCGTGATTTTCTGTGCTTCTTGCTTCATTTTGCATGTGGGTTTTTAACTGTTTTAACAGACATTATGCACGTCACGTCACTACCAATTAAGCCCCTGCTTACTGGAGCCCCTTTAAGTGTGATTTTTCACAGGCTCTCGTGTGAAATCTCGAGGATCGGATGGAAATGACATCAGCTCTAAATTCAGAGACTGCATGAATCAAGCTCATAACTTCTCTTAACCTCTTTTAAGCCAACAATGAATCGGCATGATGTGGGCCATTTTTTGCAGCCACCACTGTGTGTGTAATGCTTTATGCTCAGGTAAATAGAAAATAACTGACAGTTTTTCTGCCATTTAGCCAATTGATGATGAAAGGAACACCTGCTCCGGTGCCATCAGTGTATAATAAATAGTGTGGATGCTAAAGCCTTCACTTAAGAGTGTATGCTTGGAATGTCGAAGGACTTGTCTCTAGGCAGACATCTAATGGCTCCATACTTACCGTGTGCTATCTTAGGTGTTTGTGGTTCTTGCGGGGAGCCATCATGAGATGTGTTGGAAGCGATGTATAAATTAAACCTTCACACTGAGGTGAAAATGATACATGGCTTATGTCTGGATCTGTCACTCTGGGGTTAGATGTGGGGAAGTGAGTGTGGAAGCCACGAGGAGATACTTGCAAAGCCTAACTGATTTTTGTGTGTTTAGACTTAAAGTTACTGCTTCAAATCAAACCAAATCAAATCAAATCAAACTTTATTTAGATAGGGCTTTTCGTACATTAAGAACGCAACGTTAAGTGCTTTACAGCGGTAAAAACAATGCTCTGATAATACCCCTGCATCCACATACATAGAATAGGGCGGACTCTGGCTATATTTTGAAGATGATAAAAAACAATTTTATTTCCATTTTTAATATGTGGAATAAAACTCAGCTCAGAATCAAAGATTCAACACCCATGTTTTTAACGTGTGGTCAATTCCTGTAAATTCGATACGGCCTTCAGGGCCTCCGTACCGATGACTCAAAACTTTAGTTTTGGCCTGGTTATACTGGGGGCCCCAAGGGTCAATTGGTCTTCCGGGCTGTTGTTGTTTCACAGTGTTCAACTCTGGAGGCTCCACTACTGAGTCTAATAAAAAGAAATAGGTCCAGTTCCAAGGACTATCTCTGTAGCTGTGTCAGTGTTTGTGTTGAAAAGCATAACCCTGTCAAATGGAGCAGCACCATGTGCTGATCATCCCCACTGACTGGCCCCAGGACAAATCGCTCTTTTTTTCTTCACCATGTGAGGGTCCTCTGTCCTCACATGGAATTGTGTTAAAGGCTTTGGACTTTTCTATCGAGGACCATCTCTTAGTCCGAACAAGCTCACCACTCACCGCTACCTCTGAAGCGCGTCGTTCAAATCTGCTTTTCTGTCAGAAAGCTATTCTTTTGAAATGTTTCATATCACTTTTGAGTGGTGTTGTACTTTGTCTGAAAAAAATGAAAGGGTGAAAGGGTTCATTGTGCCCAAAGTCTTCAAACGTTAGCATGATTGAAACTACAGTTACCATATTGTCTCCCCAACTTAACCACCTCCACTGCTCCTTTTATCTTCTGTGAAGCTTCTTCTTTGTACAAAGGAAAAACCGCACCACCCCAAGCAGAATAGAAGAGAAATGGTTGATACTAATTGATATTCTAAACTTGCCAGTGCATCCCTGAGGCAGTCCTGTCTCTATTAAACGATAGAGGATAACCAGCAAAACTGCCTTTTTTGTCGACCTAAGCAAAGTCCTCATGTCATGTAGGGTGAGGAGTTCCTGGAGCATAATCTATGGTGGTTATTCTCCATTTTTTTGTCATGAATATCACTTTTGGCGGGCGATTTGAGATTTATATTCACATCTGTGGAGTCTCTGTATGCTCTGTACTTGAAATTTTCAGGTGTTCTGCCAAAAAATGTGTGGGGATAGGTTCCCAAAATAGCTAGAAAAGAGTGAAATCTGCAAAGTAGCCAACTTCATTTTTTACAACGTGTTACCCGAAGTCAGCTGGGATAGGCTCCAGCATACCCCTGCGACCCTAATGAGGAGAAGCGGTATAGATGGATGGATGGATATTACATATGATAAGGCTGTAAAACCCCTCACCATACACTTTATACACTTTTCTCAGACAGGCGATAACAATTTCTCGCATTTCTCTCTTGTTTAAACACCCTCCAGAAAGTTCAAACATTCGAATTTGAATTTTAATGATCAAGCTACATGTCGGACACAAGAAATTATAAAGCCACACGTATTTCATTCCTGGCACCGTGCCTTTTCGTCCTGGCGCTGTTCCGCTGTACTGTATCCTTTGTATCCTTGTTAAAACATATTGCTGCAGTAGTCCTCGTGTTGCCGTCCTCCTCCTTCGAACCGAAGATTCATTTACAAGCTAGCAAGCAAGCTAGCGATGACACTGGAAACACGGCAGGGCGTCACAAAGGAAATTGATTGACGATGGTCTACAGCCAATCAGGACGCAGAAAACAATGGGCAGTGCAGAGAGACGAGAGAGGGAAGAGAGAGACACTCCATTTCCCACAATGCAATTCTTCTTAAAGAGCCAGGCTCGGCCTGTAACAGCGTTCATATGCTGTAATTAAAAAAAGCAGCACTAAAAAAATTCAGCGAAACAGCGAATCTGAATGTATTACATGTAGTCGCATTCTGGTAAAAAATGTTGAACATTCCACATGCAGCTGATATGACACTGTATTTATAATATTCATATCATTTCATCAATAAGGGATTGGGCTGCTTCTCCTTGAATCAAAATTCCTTCCTACCTTTGGACATTTTGTGTGTCTCCAACTTTGTCAAAGCAGTTGGGGAAGGCCGCTTTGTGTTCCAGCATGATGATGCCTCATTGCACCAAAACAAGGTCCATCAAGGCGTGCTTGGGTGAGTTTGGTGCAGAAGGACTTGAAAGCCCTGACCTCAATCCAGTCAAACACTATTGGGATGAACGAGAACACAGCGTGTGAGCCAGGCGCTCGTCCAGCTAACAAATGTTGGATAAAATTACCCCAGACGCACTCCATATTTTCCTCCATCTTCACTTTCTGTTTGTGTAATGATCAGGCGTTGTGGATGCTGTGCACTCAGGCTTTTTATGCTGCCTGACATCTGTCGTCAAATGTGCTTCATTGAACTAGCTGCTAATCTGTCACACAAAAGTAAAGGGCAGCCATACAAAACTCTTAATTGCACTTCATCAACACATAAAATGCAACAAGGGGGTTCATAATTCATGTGATACCTCCCCTGATGCACACTACTTCCTCTTCCTTCACTTCCTCCGTAATGCCTCCATCCTTCACCTCATTTCCTTTGCTGGTTCCAAAGCTAACACATTCTTTCTAGGACTATCCCCAAGACAAGATGAGATGTGGGTACCAGTTTTCAACCAAGGTCACCCATTCATTTCCCGCCTGTGACAGTTCTGTGGTACAGATGTGGGTCAGAGCTCTCACTGTAGCCGTTCTGTTCCTTTTTTTCCCTTGCCTGACCTTCTTCTAAAGGGCTTCGGGAGGAGTAGCAGTCTTTGTGGTGGTTGTGCTTAACTCGTTGTACTGATATAATGCCCATATTTTTTGTCTGTGAAATTTCTGTGTAAATTTAGACTCTGCGACATTAAGTGCTTGAAGGAATCTGCAATTATTTTTCATTGATTGTTCAGCACCATATGGAGGCCCATTAAATTGATCCACCAGCAGTTCAGCACACTGATTTCCTCTCTGTCGCTGTCACATCTTACAAGCCAGTATTTTACACGTGAAGGTGCCCCATGTGTACACTGATTGGTCCTCCTTCTTTGTTAGGGTATGTAGACAGCAAAGTAATGATGACTTCATTAGGCTCAGTCCCCACACGGGAATAATGGGAATAAAAAATGAGCGTACAGCGAGGCAGTCGTGCACATTTGTACCATTTACAACGTTGCAGATCATTATGATCTCATATTGTAGCAAAGATTCCCATTGGACAGACTTCGGCAGAATGGAGCATCTCACCAGAGATCTCTTTAGTCTTCCTCTATTGAGTGAATGAATGGTGATAATGTTGGTCCTCACATTCTGTCCTGATTTAATCCTATTGTGTCTTGCTCGTACTGTACAATAGCATGCAGAGACTATGCCTTTCCAAGCCTGTGCCTTCGCCATTAATGAACCCCTTTGTGTTCTATGTTAAATCACAGTGTATTATCAGGGCTTTTCAAACACGTACAGCATCCCCCACATCATCATTCATCATTGGCCATTAATAATCAAATCATATTCAAATGAGCCTATGCAAATATGCCCATCAAGGGCCCCGTATTTCCTTCATTGCGTTGAATCCCAGCTTGGTTATCAAATTAGCTTGCAGCAGCTGCTGATGAAAAGGTTGAACATCATATTATGGATATTGTATTTTAAAAGGTGTATGTTCCTGTGGAGTCCTATAAAAATCGTCATCTCTAAAATCATGACACATTTTACTCCTCACGGTGTGGGAGGCAGGGTGTGTGGTTGATCCATTTTAGAGATTGGAGGGTCTTCATGTATCGTTAAAGATGAACACATGAATCATTCATAACGTGAGCCTCTCAGTGTGATGGGTGCCTCATCTCACCCCCCTCCTCAATCTCTGTCACCAGCTCTGTTCTCACATCTGCATGCATGCAATACTGGAGGGCCACCTCATTTCGTTCTGTCACGATTTTATTTTTATTTTTCCGCTCATTGCAATAGTCATATATTTGCAAGAACTGCAAGAGTTATTAACAGCAACAGAGGAGTGACCGTATTAAAAATTCAAAATAAAATTTGCCTCACACGATGTTGAATTCATGTTTCTGGTTACAGTAAGGCTGGTAATATGTGTAGGACTGATACTGTTTCCCAGTTTTTGTGGGCCAAGGGGACACAATCCATCAGCTAACAATAGGGGTGTCATGAGATCTCACCAGATTAAAACGTGACGATATTTATTTTTTAGAGAAAAGATGCTTCGCGGGAAGAGGGCAGCCAGAAGTCTATCAGACAGTGAGCTATGGCATCGCTGCTGTGAATGATAATACACGTAATATGGAAGTGGCAGTGTGTGAGGCAGGACTGGAACCGCACATGAAGTGCTTTACGCACACTCTAAAACTTGCCACCCAACCTGCACTTGGTTTTTCCAGTGTCTTTCGTTGGCGACGTGTGGCTGTTTCTTTCATTGGAGTTCAACAGTTGCCACTTTGTTAATGTCCAAGCAGAAGCTGTTGTAATTCGACATTTGATCAAAGTTACTTAACATTTACCAGATCAAAACACATAAGACTGCATAAGACTTCTATCAAAACATGCTAAAGTAACGTCTATTTGGAAATTCACTACTTTGCGCACTTTAAGCACCATGGGAACTGTAGTTCTTTTTGCGTAAACAAAAAACTAATCTACTGCGATCGGTAATCTATTTCACATGTGTCTTTACATAACTACACATCAACATAAATGATTATTAGTAGCAGCCCCAACTTCCGTCATGACTTTAATGTTTATCATTTTGGAGCTTCAATTTGTGGAAAAAAGTTCCAACAGTTAAAAGCGTCATGCTTAGGTCATGAATGCAAACTTCCAAAACATTGACAAAATGTACCTGTTTTGGGAGTCAGTTAAATAAAAATGTCTGTTTGTCCAATCCTGTATTTTGTCATTGTAGTTTTCTTAAAAGTAATGTTAAAATATTGTCTCGTCTCATTCCCGTGAACCCGATATCGTGTATCACCTCGTCTCGTGAGCTGACTTTATCCTGACACCCCTACTTAAAAGTGATTTATTTGGTGTCCCAAGCACCTTTTCCAGGTCAGAAAATCCTGTAGAACATAGGAATGAAGTATTTTCGCTCTATGTATGAAAGTGAGTGGCATTTGTGAAAGGGCATGTGGAGGTTATCTTTGTGTGTGTGTGCGTGTGTGTGTAGGTGTGCGTGCGTGTGTGTGTTGTTAACAGATTTGTAAACAGGCTTGTCTGTGAGGCAGACAGAAAGCAACAAAAATAAAAACCCAATGACATCTCTCACTGAAATGGAATCTGTTATAGTCCTGTTTGGAAATCCTCAGGAGCTTTTCCGAGTAAAAGCACTGAAAGCTGCGATCCAAGATGGACTGAATGGAGAAAAGTGTTGCTGCAAAAAGCATTGCTCTGAATTTGAGAGGAAAATGAACTCATGGTCCCTTTAACATATCTTTATCCCTTTACATGTGGCTATTTTCAGTGTCCAGCTCCGATTTTTTTTTGTTATAAATTGAAGTGAAATATGTGAAATAACCGATTTGCAACTGTGTGTATTTATGATCAAATTATGCATCAAATTACCCAGAATGAAGACTTGACTGTTGACAAAGGCTATTAGGCAGCGAGATCCACATGGACACAACCTTCGTGTTTTGCTGTGAATGCTCACATTGGCTCCATTGTGAACTATTTTGCAGCCGTATTGAAAAGAAAAGCAGAGACTTGTGGCGTCACTGTGTTAGTTAACTACAGAGTAAACCTCCGATGACGTTACAGACGGATGATGAAGCTGGAGGACAATGACGTCCGTTTCCTGCTTCCATGCTGAAACGATGCTAACAAGGACCTTTTGTGACAAAATATGTTACAAACACAGTTGGACTCACACAGTGTGCTAATAACACGACAAGATGGGCGCCACATTGTATGCTGACCAGGAAATGTACGAAATTGAAGCAACATTTTTGCATACATTTTTGACGTAACTGGGGCGAACCCCAAAATTGGCCGTTTTTTCTGTAGAAAACACATCTCATTCACCCTAAGTTGATAATCATTTATAAATATGTGACAGTGAAGCTTAAAATGTCCATATTTACATAGCATTCATATACATTGCATGTATGTAACATGTATGCTGTGCTGACGGAGCACCGTGACATCAGTGCAAGATGGCGGCGCCCTGTGTGTGTGGCTTCAGCAGGATTAGGTTCTTCTCGGACTGGGAATCTCAGTGTACCCCACGATACGGTACGATTTGCGATAATTAGCTCACGATAGATACTTTATACTGTATACAGTATATCTTTATAATAATAGCTGTAGTGATGAGCGGTGGAGGCAGCAGTGGTGTTCAAGATCCAAAACTAGACTTTTTCATGGGCGCATCAGTTACTTGCGTTTTTTCACCATTCACGGGTGGTCTCAGAATGTAACCCCTGCAAACAGCGGGGATCTTCCGTATATGAAATTGTACAATTACATTTTCATCATGGATGTAATGCATGACTAAAGCCTGTTGCATTTTTGCTTTTATATTTGTGTATACTCCATACGAAACTAGAGTGAAAAAATATAAATCGGGTTGAACTCTTACCTTGCAGAACATGGACTTACGTTCATGTCAGTGAGATAATCTACGCAATGCATAATATGTATATACTGTATACAAGTTGCATGCATTAATAACTCACATAAGTCATGTCTTTGTTTGCCTTAACGTACCGATTTGTGTCTCATGCATGCACAACGCCTCTTTAAATTAATTCATGTGAATTATGTACAATCTTGAGGTCGCGTATGGTTCACAGCGAGCCGGTGCTATAGAACTGTGTGATGCAATCCGCCAAATGAACACATTTTCAAGCAGAATGGTTAGAAAGGCATTACCACATGCATTAGCGTGCATATGTGCTTGCTTTGACATTATGCAGTCAATTGATATTGTTGTTGTCATCAGGGGAAAAAGGTAGTTGTTCAAGTTTGAGCGCCCGCTGATGTGGCACTGAACTTTAAATTACACACCTCCTTAGCTACACAATGCATGCGGATTAAAGCTCGTTCGCATATGTGCTCCATTACGCTCTAATCTAAATCTGTGTGTGAAATGCTGGCCTGGCCGTGTGTGTTTGTGTGTGCGTATTCTCCCACATGGCCCAGGTGGCATGAGGAGGCATAGCTTCCGGCTTCCAACGTGAACGCACAAGCAAACTCCGGTGGTTGACTGCACGTTTCTGTGGATGATTAGATTACGTAAGAAAACACTGCAGAGCTCTAATAGTTGGTAAACCCAGATTACGCAGGATTATCATCCCTTTTGCTCCGCCTCTGTTGTGCCTGTGTATGTTTGTGTTTATGTGTGTGTGAGTTGAGGAGAGTGGATGATGGAGGATGAAACGGGAAGAGGTTGGGGAGGGGAAAGGAGCGATGTGTGTGTGTTGTGTGGGTGGGGTGGGTGGTTGAATGATGCCACAAACACCAGAGCCAGATGGGACAGAACCCCTAAGCAGCTTAGTGTCGCAGTAATCATGCAGGCTAAGTTGCCATCAATGGTGTATGTGCAGATTTGCGAGTGTGAGTTGCATGCATGTAAATGTGCTTTTGTGCATGTTTATAGTTTCTCATACATTAAAACAGCGCGCACACACACACACACATCTGAGACAATGTGAGGAAGAGGAGGGTGAATGACATGTGACCTGGACACTCTCATGCGATCAAAACACTGGAAGAAACCAAGTGAAGCTGCATTGAAAATCACTGAAACGGTGGTGAGGTAACTGACATAGTTAGTGTATGTCACGCTCCCTGGATATCAGCCTCAAGTGATCCCAAATCAGTAGAATTCACTCAACAATTGGCTCTGCATTCCTACATGCAATTGATCATAAAGGGCAGGCAACTTGCTGCCAACCTAAGAAGTACTGGGAAACACATTTCTTGCACAATAAACCTCTTCAAAGTGTTTCCTGTTGTGTTCGTCTTTGTGCAGAGAGAAAGACCGGCTAACTTCAAAAAAGAAGAAAAAAAAATAGAAAGACAAAACTGTAAAACCCACGAGAGACGTGCATGAATGCATTTACCTACATGAATATTCAATAATTGTGCCGCAGCACTTTACAAAGGGAGGTAATCACTGATTTATTTATTCGTGTTTTTGAGATGCTCCGCAATTACACCACAGCAGGCAAGCTGTTTGGTTTCACCCTCCCCAGCTCTGTAGCTCTGCGATAGAGATGCCGCTGGTTGACTCTAACACCCCAATATTGATTTGAACCAATCCATAGTGATGATTGTTCTGGTGGAGGCATAATAACAGTGATCAATAGATGACTGCAAAGTGATATGTTGCTCTCCACTGTGCAGATTGCTCACTATCACCATGTCTGTCCAAGAACCTCATTAGAAACATGTCTGTTCCAATTATTTACTTTTGATTGCAGCAACAGAAACTCTCCCCAAGTCCCACGTCACCCAAATTTACTTTCACTGTGTCACAAACTTTCGCTCGCCTCGTTTCTCGCCATCTCCAGAGAAGAGGGCGATGACAGCTCGCCAAACTCCTCCTCCCGTTTAAGATGCAGCTTCACTTTTGATGGGATTAATTTGAATGTAAATGAACGGAAAAGCTTTTATTGGCTGAAGCAGTGACAATTTCACACAGCGATACCACCAGTGCGAGCCCTTGATGTCGAAGCCTATCCGCAAAGAGAGTGAGGGAGAAAACAAGCCACTAAAGTCATTAGCAGCTGTAGCAAGTAATGAAATTATGTTGTCACTCACTGCACAGATCAATACATGGTTTGGTTCTTATTTAGCCATTTTAAATGTGCACTAATGGACCATTTCTGGGATGTGCCATGGAGAAGGAGAGAATAAGTGAACAATGTGCTAACAACAGTGTGAATGTGCGAGGTGGAGGAAGAACATGTGGAAGTGGGTCTCCAATTCCATAGTTATGGAACGGATTGAGTAGGGAACTCAAACAAAGCAAATTAACAAATGAATACAACAGCTAATTATTATTTATTTACTATTATACTAATTATGTGGTTATTTATTATGATAATTATATAACAATTATATGACTACACTCTTACTATTACCTTATCATCTTCCATTGTATTATTTTCCCACGTATTAACTGGTAAAGACTACATTGGAATACAGCAAGTGAATAAATGCATTGCAATTGATGTGAATTGGACGAGGGGTTGGATTAAATAAGCTTTGCTTCTTCCTATTCCTGTTGGACATGTGGAAGTGCAAGTTGAACTATGTGATGTATTCCATTGTAATTTATATGCACGTTCAAATAAAATGAAAACATTACCATTACCATAAGACAGGACTAGCTTTCTGCACGTGCATTCGCTTTTCTTTTTTGCACTCACCATCCAACCATCCATTTTCTATTCCACTTGTCCTCATTAGGGTCACGGCTAAGCTGGAGCCTATCCCAGCTGACTTCGGACGAGAGGCGGGGTACACCCTGGATTGGTTGCCAGCCAATCGCAGGGGATATATCAACAGACAACCACTCACATTCACGCCTATGGTCTCCAATTAACCTTACACGCTAGCATGTTGTTGAATATGGGAACAAGCCGGAGTACCCGGATAAAACCCACGCACACACGGGGAACACAAGCAAACTTCACACAAGCGGAACTTTGCACCCTCGAGCTCCTGATTGTGAGGCCAACATGCTAACCACTATACCACCTTGCAGCCGTTTTCTGCACTCTGAGGTGAGAATAATAAACAAGCTTATCAGGGATGGAGCTGAGCCGATCCAGTTTCGGTATTGGGTTCCGACACCAGCATAATTCCAGTCGGAAATTGCCGATATCGCCAGTGGAGTTTTTCGATCCATGAGCCTCATCCGTGCTTCCATGTTGTCAGTTTACATAGCTAGAAGAATATCATCAAATGTCGCCAAAAGGGTACCAGCGGACATACTGTAGCTGTCACCACACATGCTCGGCATCCGTCCTCCTCACTCCGAACACACACAAAAACAGTTGCAAAACAGTCGGACATCCACACAACACAAAAACAACAAGAGAAAGCTTCCGAGCCATTCCAATGTCACTTGCCTGTAGAAATGAATTTATTACGGTCTCATATAAAATCAACAATATTGATAATGTAGCGACCTGGAAGTTACTGTAAGAGCGACGTTCAGAGTTTTGTGTTGTCCGACGAGCTGTGAAGCTGTGAACACTTCAGGCTGAGCGCTTGTGTGTGTGTGTGTGTGTGAGTGTGTGTGCGGCCTGCACGTGTGGAGACAACCGAGATGTTTGCTGATATTCTTGAAGCTACATTTGCATATGTTCTTTTGGCGTGGTTGAATGTTCAGGCAAACGGAGCTGCTCTGGTCTCGGAATTGTATCGGTATCCAAATTCAGGTATGGGGATCGGATCGGAAGCGAAAAAATGTGGATTGATCCCAAAAATCGTATTCCTCGCAGCACTTAAAGGAGAAATATTTAATTTTTAACAGTATTTGGCTCAGGATGGCAGCAGGGGTCAAATCGGTTCATGTCAGTTTTCCACGTCTTTAAATTTTCAGGGATTATGTCAGACCAATTCCATTTATGTTAAAAAACCTGACCTCATTTCTGAGTTCATATCACAAGGCATGTGTTCTTTGTCATCTGGGCTCAACTGACCTTCTTTAAACTTGGACAGATTACTGCAAATGGCAAAAAAACAATACTTTGAAGTCGAAGATTACAGTTTACAGTCAAAGGTTATTGATTGTCACCTTCTACTGGTGACAGTTTTTAAGTGAGTTGTCTCGTTGTGAGTTGTCTCTCTGTACTGGTGGCGTCCACCTGATGTAGCTGAGGTTGAAAGTTACCCCTCACGGACAATCTACACATCAATCATCTGCGACTTTTTGTGGATGAAATTTCACCCTCTAAATACTTTGAAGATTTGATTACGTCATGTACAAATTAGTGGTTGCCATCAGTGTTGTACTGGGAACGGAAAACCATGTTAGGCTCAATTCCTACATGGGTCAACCAAGTGAGCAGTACTAACATGAATGGCACTGAAAAGCATTTAATTTGAAAAGCACAGTGACGCACGGGGACATTGGGAGACAATGAGGCTGAAGGAGATCAATACGTATTTTCTCAGTCAATGTTAAACCCATTTAAAGTCACATAGAGCCACAATTTATATTTGCCAACATTTGCCCTCGCCCCCTCAGCCAGTAATCACTGTGTTTTATTAGACAGCTCCAGTTTCCTTCACGTTCGAGGGTTTAAAGTCACACTCGCCATTCCACGTGTTAAGCGCCGTCATTGATTTCCAGCAGTTGCCCAATGAGAGCCTTGGCCTTCTCACCCCTAACGTCATACATCACCCGAATATGAGGACCCACTTTTGCTACACGCCGTCCACTCTTTTTATCGTCATATCCCTTTTTAGAAACTGCCTTTACATCCATAAGATTTTAGGGAAATGTTTCTGGGTGTTCGTTTGTGTCTGACTTTGCTGTCATAGAGAGAATATGCACTTCGCAGGGCTTTTGTGGTGACAGAAGTGGATCGATAACGTGTGTGACTGCATCTGCACTAATTATGTGATGAATGCATTCATTCAATGCGCAGCCCTGAGCTAGGAATAGCGCAGCTGATGTTTGAGGGGTGTATGCTTGGTGTGTTTGCGTCAGCGCTTGTAGTAAAACGTGAGAATGGTGCCCAACTTCCGCAACATATTTGGTGGGAACACCCCCCACTGTCTCGTGTGCACGTCTGCAGCTGGACAATCAGAAGCGATGAGCTATCTGCCAGGTTGCTACATTTTTTCTGCACTTTTGAGTTTGATGTCAGCACATTGAGCCCTCAGCATTAACACCCCCCACCACCCACCCCCCCCAGATGGATGCTAAGCTCCATTAATAATACCACACTCTTTCCGCCCGGCTCATATGGATTTTTCATTCCAGACAGGCTATAGTACGGGAGGCAGAGAGCGATAGAGCTGGAGAGTGTAAGATGGATCATAGGCGGATCATGTATGATAGCTTTCATATCTGACTAAATATCTGACTATCTGACTAAATCGACAGTGGGCTTTTTCTCTTTAAGCTATGTTTTGGGAGGTTGAAAGACTAATAAGTAATATTGACTAATATTTATCCTAAATTTGCAACAGGTGCTGCACAAAGTGAATTAACTATTGTACCAAATGAAATGCTTTCTTTATGTTGTGTGTCTGTATCGAATGGGGAAAAAGGGGTCCATCCATCCATTTTCTATACCGCTTCATCCTCATTAGGGTCACGGGGGCATGCTGGAGCCTATCCCAGCTGACTTCGGGCGACAGGCGGGGTACACCCTGGACTGGTCGCCAGCCAATCGCAGGGCACATATAGACAAACAACCATTCACACTGACATTCATAATGTGAGTTTAGAGTCGCCAATTAACCTCACCTGCATGTTTTTGGAATGTGGGAGGAGAAAACCCACGCGCACACAGGGAGAACATGCAAACTCCACACAGAAATGCCCAGGGGAGAATCGAACCCAGGTCTTCCCAATCTCCAGGCTGTTCCTGTATTGGCCAACGTGCTAACCACTAGACCACCATGCGGCCCGGAAAAAGGGGTCATGTGTATAAATTCATAGCTGAAACAAAAACAAAACAGGGTCGGAAATTCATCTTACTGTACACCAAAACTGGATTCCAAGTTTCATGTCCAGCGAAAAGTGGAAACTTGGTTAGCATCATTAATGATGATAGAAAGATGGTACGACTCAAACCAAAACACGCGCTAATCGAAAAAAATATTTCCTATGACAAATAATGCAAATCCAATTAATCCGTTCTCGACACTCAGCAATGTTAACACAAAACACTTAAATTAAAAAAAAAAAGTCTTACAAGCTGAAAACAATTCAACAGGCCTTTAAATACTCTGCATATAAATGGCGAATGAAAGGACGAATTGAACATGTAACATCATTTTTACCCAGAGTGAAGCAAAGCTGGAGGAGAATGTCTTCCGTTTCCTGCTTCCATGCTAAAACGATGCTAACAAAATACGTTACGAACACAGCTGAACTCACACAGTGTATTGATAACACAACAAGACGCGCACCATATTGTATGATAACCGGGAAATGTACGCAGTCAAACTGGAGCGAACTCCACTGTACAGTATGTGGCTATTAGATAATGTCCATAACTAGCACGGAAATGTTAGACATGAAAGAGATTATGCACTAACTAGCAGCTAGTGCTAACTAAACAACACTAATTTGAACCACAGCACACTGCCAGGAAATATGTGGGTCAGCACTCTTCAACTTGGACCATTGCAGTCAGGTTTGAGTTTATAATCCCTCGTTTGGCGCGGTTAGTTGGTTCCAGACCCGACCGCAATAAGTGAATTTCTTGCAATAAGCAGGCTTCAATATGAATTAATGGAATATTTTCATAGTTAGATCATAGAAAACCTGATTATGACCATTACCATTATTAGAACCCTGTAGACATGAAATAACACCCCTATAGTCACCGTTACGATTATTCTTTGTTTGCACCGCATTGCACAACTCTTCCACGCAGGTTACGGGATCTCTGAAGGGACACGAGAGATGGCCGCCGCTTGAAGCATAGCAACATCCGAGCTAACTAGCTAGCCTCGGGTTCATTTATTCTAAACTCAAGATTTGAAATGGAGTACGGAAGAAGGGCAAAGTAAGAAGCCAAAAACGTACCACTTACACACGGAATGGGAGCAGAACTTTTTTTCCCACTGTGTCATGTCGGACTTTGCATCCATGGTTGACTCCATATTGCAAGTTAAGGTAATGTAATATAAGGTAATGTTTCATCCAAGTAACATTACTGATGCACCGTGGACAGAATACTACATATGACTTGTATTTAAATCTTTTTTGGATTAAAAATAGAGTGTGAGCGAGCGATGTTTGAACGACTGTATTCCCGTTTGAAATAAAGCAGAAACAATAGGAAGGATGTTTATTTTATTAACCGGTCAGGGTGCTTGTCTTGCCTAATGAAATGATTCATTTGGTTTTACTGACAAATGAACATGAACAGACTGATGCCCAGACTCCGCTCAGTGCCTGTCAGTCACGCCCAGAGCAGTCTCAAAGGACACACACACACACAAAGACAGTCAATGGGCTTGTGTTTGTCGAGCAACATATTCCACTCCCACACACAAGCGTGCATCCTCCCCACTCACCATCCACACCATCGAGCCTCTGACCAGTCTCTGGGCAGCTGCAACACTGAAGGTATCGATTCCTCCATATTAACGTGGTGTCCATGAAAAGCCTCGGGCAAGAGAAGAAAGACGGCAGGAGATGGGAATGAAGAGGAGGAGGAGGATGATGTGAAGTGCAGTATAATAAGGAGCGAACTACAGGAGATAAGTGGAGACGGAGGGGAAGGCAGGGAGAAAAAGAAGCGATGCACAGCGCCTCTGATGATGCTCAAAAAGATGCGTGTCAGCTTTGAGCGAGGCCTACATTTCAAAGCACACTCTGGCCTTTGAAATGTTAACAAGCAGAATGAGTTGCTTGGTGTCATACTAGTTGGGCTTGTGTGGTTATTCAAATAGTGGTATAATGGGATGGGATGTTGGCCCTCCGTGATGAAGCATTTGATTATCATTTGGAAAGACACTGATTTCATGTCCTCTCATTTTCTACCAGTCCTTCATACATTTTTATTCTAGGAATAGTCCTCCAGTAATATTTAGCAGGGGTGTGGCCTGAAAGCATGAAAAAGATCCACACTTCCTTCAGTGAAAAGCCAGCGATCATTGGAATTTGATACACACACATCTAGTGCAAAATCTTAGACATTTAAACAACACAAAACATTAAAAAAACACAAAGACTTGCAGGACAAGTGAACTGTTTTACACATGCAACGCAAAAGTGAAAACCAAATGAAACAACAAATTGCACAACTATGTAAAGTTGTGCGAAGCGACCGTCTAAAACCCACATGGAAGGGACCCTAATTAATGTTGCTGTTGTTAATGCTTGTGTTTTCCTGTTGACTGTCACTATGTCAAACTCAAGGATGGGAACTTATTAGGTTTATAAATAAGGAATCCTACTTCGCGGAAATTCACTTATCAGGTTGGGGCTGGAACCAATTAAGCAATAAACGAGGGATTACTGTATACTCAATTTCCTGCTTGGTGCCTTGACTTCTGATTTCAATGTAAGTAAGTCAATAAATAACGTAAGTGATCAAACGTGCAATAATAACATGGGGTGATGGTACGTTTTTATGGTTTCAGTTGTGGCCCTCTGAGGGCAACCATAACTGCGAAGCGGTGAAAACCAGTTTGACGCCCCGCTATACAGCTTCTGAAAATGTCTGTTGTAATAATGTCATGTATAAAGTCATTGAAACAAGACAGTGATGTGTGACCTATGACAGTGCACAGGAAACTAATAAACTACCCATGCTATTTTTTTTTTTACTGCAAATATATCTTACGATAATCCATCCATCCATTTTCTATCCCGCTTCTACTCATTACGGTCATGGGTGAGCTGCAGCCTGACTCTGGACACGAGGCAGGGTATACACTGGACTGGACTGGTTGCCAGCCAATCGCAGGGCACATACAGTATGGACGATCAATCATTCACACTCAAACCTATGGACAATTTAAAGTCTCCAATTAACGTAACATGCACAGCCTTGCCAGCGTTGCCCATGCCTGCTGTGAGGCCAGCAGGCTAACCACCAGGACACATGCAGAATTTATTTTGTATGAAAACGAAATTGCTTCAGATGTTACTTGAAAGAGCATGAGAAGTGTGTTGCAGCAGTGCTCACCTGGACTGTCCCTCTGAGGCCTTGTGCATTCGGCTAAAATCAGGCTCAAAACAATACGATGTTGAACTATTTCCATTTTCTATTCAATTCTCAGGAGCATACGCCCCTCCTTCACGGCCTGAATCTCCCAAAATAATCTCTTGTGTTTTGCTACACGGGGGTATGCTCTAAACCAGGTAAAAAAAAAACAAACAACACAGCAGCTGAGCGATTATGTAATTAGTGCCTGACCTCTTCACGGTGTGGCGGGGCAAAAAATGCAGTTTTGTCGGGGTGTTTAAAACATTAGTCGGTTGGGAGGGGAGCTGCAGCTTTCCTCTAATGGGCAGCACGTGTGACTCCTCACTCATCAGCTGTTAGCCTCTTCTGCCTTCCTTCCCTTGCGCGGTCTCTCACACGCCACAAACGCACATTCATTTCCTCTTTTCATTGTAAACTTTCTCTTTTGTGGAGGGGAAGGAGAAGGCGTGATTGCCAGCCATATGGCAGCGCCAGGGGCGTCCGGAGCAGATGTGCTTGGCATTGGGGCTCTGCTCCATCAAGCACATGCCTACACACACACACACACACACACACACACACACGCACACAGCAAGACACACACAGAGGCTTACGTAGAGCATGTTAACAAGGAGGAGGTCAGTGACAAAGACACAACTCAGTCAAAGTGATAGCAAAACCCCCTGTCAGGTTCATGCAGGACTTTGTTCACTTGGGTTGGTCAGTGTGGAGAAATGATTTAAGTTGACATTTGACATTACATATGGGATCAAATCCCATCCAATTATGGATCAAACGAGTGACAGTGATTTTGGTAAGATGATGATTTATGACAACATTTGCAACCCTATATCAGGGATGTCCACATACTGAAAAATGAAAGCATGCAAGTGATGTCTGTTAAAATACCTCTGAGCTTTGTGACATCGGTGAAAAAGTGCATTATTAGTATGAACCTGGCCTGGCCTTTGCTTTTTTCCCCCCAGTTTTGGCACACACAGATGCCAAAGCAGAGATTCAAACCCAGATCTTCCCGATCTCCTGACTGTGTGGCCAACATGCAAACCACTAGGCCACCGTGCGGCTTGTCACAATATTCTGACTTTAAAAAATTACATTTTTTCTTTAGCATTTCCACTCTATTTTACTCAAGTGACATTTGTCTTAATAATATTATGAGATTATCTCATGAAACTGGGACTTTTTTCTGGTTACGACTTTTTTCTCTTAATATTTTGACTTCATTCTTGTAAAATTGCATCTATTCTTTCCATTTTTGCAGTTGTTTCGTTTTAAGTTTTACAACAATTTCAACTTTCTTCTGGTAAATTTTCTTCTCGTAATCATAATGCAGCAGCATGTTAAAAAAACAAACATATTTTTTCTTTAATATTTCAGCTCTGTTACTAAAATGATGTTATTTTTCCTAAGAAACATATTCTTGTAAAATTGTGCCTTTTTCTTTTTAGATTGCAACTTTTTTCTCATGATATTTTGACGTTAATCTTGTAAAATTACCGCACATTTTTCCATTTTTGTTGTTTTTTTCTTGTTAAGTTATATTTTGACAATGTGCCGTGGGCCAATAAAAAAACTGCTGTGGGCCGCAAATGGACCCCGGACCGCACTTTGGACACCGCTGTGCTGTATGAATGCACTGGTACCCTGTTTGAATTCAGTGCTTGTTGATCCTATTCAGTTTGCTGCCTTGTTTTGTTTTAGTTTGTTTTTCTTTTATGTTGGAGAACAACCCCCGATTGCTTTTCCAGCGTTGACTCAGCACTTTATTTTTTTCCCAAGCTATTTTTTGCTGAATAGTATAAGAATAATGGAGATGTGTCTTCCGGTGCAGTAAGGTTTGTCTTTTCATTCCTTCTGAATGAAATGAAATGCAAATTTGAGCAGAGTACAGAATGAAAAAGCCAGCATGTTCCCAGTGTTTGCTGAGCCAGCGTTTGACCTCAGTCAAACACTGCAAAGCACAGTCAGTCACAAAACTTCACCACGTTGGCCAACATCTCAAATTGCTCGCTTCAAAGCACTCCAGCCTAAAACGAGGTAACTTAAATCAGCACTTCAGATTTATTAATGAATTACCACTTCACATGTTTTGCAGTTGATTATTTACAGTTGAGAGTCGCATTGCATGTCTTAATCCCGCTATTGTTATTCCACTCTATTCATAAATATCATTTTGAAATGATCAGCATTAGTAAAAATATATATATTTGTGTAAACAGGTTATTCAATGCATAAGATAATAAAAAGATACAATGAATCTTATTCAATTCAAGAATCTACAGCAGTCATGAATGAATTTAGCGAATCCATCTTTCATAGGAGCAAATCCAAATGTGATCGATGGAGGCAAAAACAAACACGACTGATTTCATGAAAAATGGCTTTTGCGGGTAATCAATAGTGTTTGCTGGTTCTTCTCCAAATAATTACATGCATCGCTCAGCTGTTTGCCTGTCATAGCGGAGTCAGCACTAAGCAGCTGTCCACAAGAGACGCTTGCAAACTTCAGTGTCACAAAGGCCAAAAAGTTTGGTGAAAAAGTGTGTGTGTGTAAATGTGAGTGTGACAGCTGGTGAAGCCAAGTCACTGACTTCTCAGTCTTTTTAAATATAGTTTGACAAGGCAGATCATGCACACAGTGAATAAATGCTTTTACTCTTCTGGAAGGGATGTCAGATGAGATGTCAGATCCCCTGAAAGAGAAAACGGGGGCTAGATTGAAAGACAGACGCACCACGTATAGATGCCAGAGATGCTGAAAGTTACAGTACTGACCCAAGTCTGGCTTTTTGGGTCCCTGAACTGCACACACTATGCACAATTCCTGTCTGACTGAACGATATCCTGCTGTCAGAAGAAGAGTCAAGGCGTCCTGCTTCTGTCAGCACTTTCACTTTTCTGATTGATGTGGACAGATGGCTTGCTAACAAGCTAAAAAAAAAAAAAAAACAAGAACACCACAATTCCCAATTTAATTTATTTTATCCCGCCAAAAAAAGCTGAGGGTGAGTGCCTTGCCAGGACACTTGATGTCATGTGATGATAGACACTGACGGTATATACAAGGTTTAGGCCATCACTGCCCTATACTACATGAGGTGTTACCAAGGGGGTGTCCTAACATTTTCCACCAACTGCTGCATACAGAAAAATCAAAGAATGCCTGATGGCCACTGATATTTTTATATATGATTTTTAACTTTATCAAAAGGCTAAAAAAAACCAACACGTTTTCATTTCTTTTTAGCTTTTTTCTTTACAGTGTGCCTTTTTGTTCTATTTTTGCTACGTTTGCTTTTTTTGTGTGTGTTTTTGGGCCAATAATAAATTAGTTGCGGGCCGCAAATGGCCACCGGCCTGCACTTTGGACACCACTGGTTTAAGCTGTATTTTTGTTTCATACAAAACGTATTAAGTATAAAAACTGTGCACTTTATTTTGAACCATGATGTATCTACTGTATTTTTACTGGGTGTCTGTTGACATACATGTTTGGAGAACACGTTTGAAGACGCATGCTTAACCCCCCGTTGCTCCTGATGCTATGTCATCGGTGGGTAAATGTGCTAACAGCGTCAAAGCGCTTTGAAGGTAGAAAAGCGCTGTACAAGTGAAAGTCTGTCAAGTCACACTCAGAATTAAAGTGGGAAAAACACACTAATCCATGGTTATTCCATTTGCACAACAACATGTCAAATTGATTGTCAATCTATTTTGACAGTTTGATTTCACAGAAGTGCTCCCTTTATTTTTTGAGCAGTGTAGAAAAAGTAAAATATAATCTTCAGTCTTAATCAGGCTGTAGTCTCTCTGCAGACAGACAGACGGTAAACATACCGTCTTTATACAGCAACCTTTATACCGTCTTTTCCGCTGTTAACTCCCACTATGCAGCCTCTCCTCCTCCGCATGTCCACGGGGATCTCCGGTCGCTCTGCGTACCGAAGGGGTGTGTGGCTCAAAGCTAACAGCTGCTCCCGAGTGTAAACATGGAGCCATGAATGAATGCGTCTCCCGCAACAAGCAAGAGGCAAGGTACAAACTGTACCTTTATGAGCCCTACTCTCAAAAGCATCGAAATCGAGAATTGTTGGAATCGAAACGAGGATTCTGAATCGGAACGTCCTACCCCACTTAGAACAGACAGTGGAAAATGAAAAGCAAGTGGACTTCCAGCTGAACTGTCTAAAGAAAATACATTTAGAGCGCTCCAAACTCCAGCCAACCAAGCCTGCCCCATGTCCAGTATCTACCCCGGGACAATGATTGGACACATTCATTTTATGTGAAGTGCAGGCACTGCAAGCCTCGGGCCTACAATCCGAGGCTACTGTTACTTCATTCCCATGTGAAATCAGACAAGTACAACAATTCTGATGTGAAGCAGGAGAACTGTAACGAAGAGCATCGCTCATCGCAAAACTCTTTAAAAAGAAGTGAGAACCCAACTTCAACTCCCAGTCGTCAAGGCGCAGCGTGTGATGAACCTCCAACACAAACGCTTCTCAAATTAAACCAATTTAAAACATACAGTTTCCAGCCTGCCTGCCTTCCCTGTGATAATTCCCTTCACCTGCTTTGAGTGAGCGGAGTGGGGGTTGATGGTGAGGGTGAGCCGCACAGGGATTCAAACAGAAGATAAATCGTTACATTCGTATCGGTCGAGTCACCCGTTGCTTTAATTACATTTTCTAGAACTTCTGTAAAGGCAGAGGCTCAAAAGACATTACACACAAACTGGAAAGTGGAGAAAGTGTCAATTTACACGTCTGATAGCAATTTGTGCCTACAAGACAATTAGCAGAAGGCAGGCAGACAAGGTCACCTCGGGTTAAATGCTGGTTCCAGAAATAGTCCTCTGGTATTATCTGCTTGCACCGGCTAGAAGCTTAGACTGCATTTAGGTTAACATGTTCGTGCAGACAGTGGAGAGAGTGTCAGCATTGTGCCTTTACCTGCAGACGTGTGAAGAAACAACAGTCGTCACAGACGGCCTGGATGCTTGGAAAATAATTGAACACTTGTAGTTTCATTCATTCATTCATCCACAACACAGTCATTTTGACAAGATCCTAAATAAGAATTACTCTTCGTCACCACTCTACGTTTTTTTTAGCCATACCTGAAAACCAAGCAGGAAAATTAAGAGATTGCTCTTTTGGGCCTCATTTGGAGAAGCAGGGGCTTGTCACCCAGTTAAAAGGAACTTCAGGATTACAGCTGCCGAAGATCAAATCGGAGCCTCTTGCCAATCATGTCATCTTACTGGCAGATCAGTATGCTCGCCAGGAAGTTAGATTTATATGGAGACATTGTGACAGGTTCCCCAAACAAGCAAGTCTGCCAGGAAAAGGAATTACTCCACACACACTCCACACGTTATGTGAGGTAGTCGATGTCTTTTGGTAAAATTCAGGTCTTGCTGTTGTGTTTGTAAACCAGCATGTTGTTTTATGATGTATATAATCTGACTAGGCATGTGAACTGTGTTTAGATGAGGGATGAATAGTTGTGATTAGTGTACACCACAGAAGTTGGTACTTGGTGCTACTATGTTTTTTGAACGTTGTGTGTATGTGTGGTAGTTGTGTTCGGGGCTGCATGTGCTGAGCCATCTGTTCGCTGCTTTATCAGTATTCTTCCAGTGCCCGGGCTTATCTGTGCACGAGGGCAGTGGCCTACTTTAACCTTCAGCTCACTCACTTCACCCAGTTGAGTAAAATAATGTCATGTTAATTATCCATCACTATTGTCACAAAAAAAGTCCTTACTTTGTAGTAATGAATTCTATGGAAAAGTATCAACTCCATCTTGTCTTGTGCATGTATGCTTGCGGGCCAATCAGGGTGCTCACTGTTTTGCAAGGTCTGCAAGTTTTGGACAGTAGGGTTGTTCATGCATACTTGACTTACATTAAATCTAAGTGGTCAGCTTTTAGCTGTCTTAAACAGGACAACTTAAGTCTCACGAGGAGTCAAGTCTGGATGTGCTGATGCTCATGTGATGCGATGTGTCAGAACACCACAAAATAAAACGGTGAATTGAGTATGGGTGTACGCCATGGTGTCATTTATTTGATGTTATAAGGTGTCTTATGTGGACTGAGTATGAGTGGCGGAGTCATGTGGTGGCGATGAAGCGTGTTTACTGGAAATGGATTACTGTAAATACTGTATATGTACTGTATATGTATGCTGTATATCGTCCAACTCTGGACGAGGGAGGAATGGAATGAAACCACAGATAGGAATCTCAGTTCCATGTTTCTCACTGATGGAACTAAAAAGGAAATCACCGACATTGTCAAAAATGTTAAAGCAAAACCATCAACTGATGGAAATGGAAACAATTAAAAGGGTCATCAATGAGATTGTAGAACCGTTAACATGTATTAGTAACTTATCATTTCAGACTGGAAAATTTCCTAACAAAATGAAGATAGCTAAAGTGGTTCCAATTTTCAAAAATGGAGACAAAACTCAATTTACAAATTACCGACCAGTTTCCTTATTTTACCCCAATTTTCTAAAATTATTGGGAAGCTTGAGAGCAGGTTGGACAAATGTATTAATAAGAATGAATTACTAGCAGGTCGTCCATACGGATACAAAGCTAACATTTCAACTTCTATGGCACTGATTGAAATCACAGAGGAAATTACTAATACTGTAGACCGCAGAAAGTGTGCAGTTGCAGTATTTATGGATCTTACAAAAGCCTTTGATACAATTAATCACAATATTTTAACAACACAATTAGAGAGGTAAGGAATCAGAGGATTCGTTTTGAATTCGGTTAAAAGCTACCTAGCAAACAGGAAGCAATTTGTAAAGCTAGGAGAATACACATCTGCAAGTTTAAATATCACGTGTGGAGTACCCCAGGGGTCAATATTGGGACCAAAACTGTTCAATTTGTATATCAAGGACATTTGTAAAGTGACAAAGGACTTAAAGTTGGTATTATTTGCGGATGATACCACTGCCTTTTGTTCTGGGGAAACCACACAAGAACTAATTAAAAAGGTCAAGGATGAAATGGTCATCTTAAAGACATGGTTTGATGAAAACACATTATCCTCGAACTTAAGTCAAACTAAAATAATGCTATTTGGAAACAGCAGAAGGGATACGTACGATCAAATACAAATAGACGGAGTGGACATTGAAAGAGTGAAAGAAAATACATTTCTGGGGATCATAATAGACGAAAAATGAGTTGGAAAGCTCATATCAAAAATATACAACAAAAGGTGGCGAGTAATACTGAATATTGAATAAAGGAAAACTTTTTTCTCGATCAAAAAACTCTTTATTGTTCTTTGGTATTACCATATCTAACTTATTGCGTGGAGATATGGGGCAATAATTATAAAAGCAATCTTCACTTGCTGCAAAAAAGATCAGTGAGGATAATTCATAATGCCGCGTATGGAGAACATACAAACCCTTTATTTTTAAAATCACAGATATTAAAATTTGCTGATTTAGTACATTTTCAAACTGCTAAAATAATGCATAAATAATGCATAAATAATGCATAATGCATAACTTGTTACCCAAAAACGTCGTACAGCATTTCTCTATAAGAGAGGAGAAATATGATCTTAAAGAAAAATTAAACTTCAAACACTAATATGCGAGAACAACGCTGAAAACCCACAGCATTTCAGTATGCAGAATTCATTTATGGAACGGATTGTGCAAGGAACTCAAACAATACACCAAGATGAGCGGATTCCAAAAACAATACAAGCAGCTGATGTTTGCAGAAAAGTCATGAACTTGCTTTATTATGCTTGTCTTCATCTAATTTATTTATTATTATATTGATTGTTATATTTATGTTCTGTTCATGCTGGTTGTTATGTTTTATTATTTATTCATTATTACACAGATTATTATATGTACTACACAAAATGTGGAATGGATGGGGGGTAGGATTAAACAAGCTTTGCTCCTTCCTGCTCCTTTTGGACATGTGGAACTGTGAAATGATTCATGAGATGTCTTCCATTCTAGCCCGCACGCATGTTCAAATAAAACTAAACCAAACCAAACACAGGCTCACATGCATGTGACATACTCAAATGGATACATTTTGCCACAATTTCAAAGTTATGTGGAGACTAAGGCATATGATGCTCAGAAAAATTGTTTCCCAAAAAGTTCCACCTTAATTCTTGTGAACACAGCTTCTGTGCTGTAAATTCTTCCTGCAGAGTAAGTATCACGCTGCACAAAGAATTGGTTCGGAGTGCTCTTTCATCTTTACAGCCGCTGGGCATGTGCCCACATGACTGTTAAAGTAGATATAAAGTACATAATTTAACATAACACAACAGTATACTATGTATATCAGAATGCAGAGTAAATGAATTGTTATGCGCTTGGCATAAAAGGGCTGTGCTCAATCCGCTACTTACTAACTCTTTACCATCATGGTGTACAGTAGCTACAGATTAGACCAGTATGGAAAGCAAGTTGCTTTGGGATCTGTTTTTTCTCTCAGCAATGCTTTGAGTTTGATGACTTGCCGTCAAGCAGCTGGGTTCACGAATACACCACCTGAGTTTCACACGGACTTCCTCGCTTGCCTGTTGGTTTGCATGATGTATTATATCACAGGTAGCGACAACAACACGGACGCAACTCGCCAAGAACCACCTGGGATACAGTGCTGTGGTTGTGTGCTGCCACAGATGTCTCTTAATGTGTCTATTTGTGGACGTGTACTCACTTGCCTAATGAATGTTCAACGATTTCACTCATGATCGACACTAAAAACATTTGCCATTTCAGTCCAAAGATTCTAAAAGGGCACAGATTAAACTTGAAATGGGATCAGCGTGGCCAACTGTCACGCCTCCAGCAGGAGATACACGAGTTGTTGTGCTCTGTCTGTCATCACTCTCTGACTCACTTCCTCACACTACTGTGGAGGTTTCATGCTCACACTAATATACTGTGTAAACTGTGTATAGTTGAAATGACGGCTATTACATATGAAAATGTAAACCATCTAATATGTGAATATGATTGGTATGCATAATAGTTGCATAAAGGTGGTCCCCTGGAAGTAACTTGGAAGTAACAAAAACATGGTACCTGTATATTTGGTCCACACTTCTGTGACTTCCACCTATTGTACCTACCCCCCGCGGTGAACCAGCTCAGTGTGTGTTTGACAGCCCTACCAGTGCTGTGCCGGAGGCGCGTCACATCACTACATGAGGGGGCATTTGATGTCTTTGAAACATTATTAAAAATATAACCTGATTTTCTGACCAAAATTACAGAATGCAAGGTGGTGTTGGGATCTTCTCACATTTCCATCATAAGTTGTACCCTTGCTTGACATACACACACACACACACACACACACACACACACACACACACACACACACATTCACAGACTTACCCATTCTCTGAGGTGTAGGCTTTTGCATTAATCAACAGTAGTTTTGACACTTGCCTCCAGAATAAGAACGTTTTAAGAGATCCTCACTGATGATTGTCCCTTCATTGCTCTAGCACTGCTAGCATTGCCTGCAGTGGTGTTTTCAATTTGGCCTCCCTGGAAATACTGTACTTTTCCTACTTCTTTTGTACTTTTCTCTGTCTTCAACTAACTTTTGACCAGTTAACAGTTTCACAAAATGCTGCACAGTCGTCCCTCGCCACTTCACGCTTCCACTTTTGTGGCTTCACTCTATCACGTTTTTTTTTTCAAATTGTGCAACGGGAGTCAATGTTTTCTCAACCAAATGATTCCGTGTAGGAGATTAAGAAGAAAGGGGGCAAGAATTTTGGCAATGGCAGCTCGTAGACAATTTGCTGTGTCGAGTGTTCCGAGCAGCGTGTGGGTGGATGTCGGAGGCAGGAGTGGTGAGACATGGACGAGAGCTGCTTCACTAACACCTTTTTAAAATAATTTTCAGATGAGGAGAAGAACTTTTGCTTACACCGGTGAGCACCTTTATCCACGTCTTGCACGATAAACCACGCCTTTCCATGACAAATCCATTGGATATATACGTATATATTGGATATATGTGACCTGACCGGTCAGACTGAATGGGATACATATCGGATTTATATCTACATACGAATGAGGCCTGAGTCGTATTTGAACAAATTCTGAACTGTACTGTACACACTGACATGAAAAAATCATATAAAAATTTGACCTGCAGTGTGAACATAGCCTTAGAGTAAAAAGCAGATGATCTGGCAGTTCACTCACTCATGAGGCAATGCCAAGTAATACTGCAGAGTCGTTGCACTCTCTGTGAGTCTTAGATTTGTCCTCAAAGGCGACCGAAGAGGTTACACAGGTGGCATACATTGAATAAGAGCCAACTCAAAGGCTGTGCTATTTTGATTGACATTGTCGGGAAGGTTTTTTCTACCCATTGCCTCATCTTATCAGAGGGTGTGAGGCGTTTACAAAATAAGTTTCCTGTGTATGTTGTGGAGGTTATGTCATGTGGAAGCCTGCCTGTATGCTATGGTATGTTTATTTGTTTCAGACATGCTTAACAAGTTACATTAGGGAACATCACCAGGTTACGTTCGCACAATTCAACACAAGCTCACTATGCATATGTTTTTTACTCGTAGGTTTTGTTTTCGTGTATGTGCGCCGTTTGGGTAGCTTATAGGCTCACAGCACAGAGGGTATCGAAATCCTGGGTTGTCGAATGAGTCTTACAGCTGCCATGCGCTTCCGAGACTGCTGGCTCGGTGGAAGCTTTGTACTGGAATATGTGTTTTCTGTCCTTTTTTTTTTTTTTTTTGGTAGGAATAGGAACTTATTACCTGTAATGAGGCTGTTGTTTGTCTGCCTGCCATACACACTGATTGCAGCAAAGGCGTCACAGCGGGGCCTGACATTTGAGTGGAAAGTCTAAGTGAAAAGGTTTGAATAATAAATGGGTCTTTTCATGACTATATCAATGATGAGTGTTTTAGCCTCACTCCCTTGTGAAAATGCACAACATGTTGTGTCTGCCAGCAGAAGGGAAGCGTGGGAAGTCCGGCAGGTTGCGGACAGACAAGAGCAACGAGCAGTCTGACATTTAGAATGGACAAGCGGCATTGAAGAGTCAGAATTGCTCAAGACAACTCTCGGAGGACAACATTGTTTGTTACATTGTGGCCTAGACATGAATACAAACAATCCAAGATCCATATTTAGTGGTCAGTGCTTGCACTTTACATGTGGCTTGACTCCCCATACTAATTTCTCCTGCTAATAGCAAGATCATCATCAGACATCATTTACAGGACATGATCAATTATCTGTAATCATATCAGAGGCATCATCCCCCCACAATCTTAAGATATGATGACTTCCCATTAAGGGTTTTGGACATGGATACATGCTTGTGGGGGAAATGTAACTTAGTTTAAGCTGTAATGTCTTTAGCCAGACTAGAAATAGGTTGCTCATGTTCATATTTGTCTTTGTGAGTTTGTTAGCTGTGTCCAGATGAGTGAGCCAGCTCGGTGCCTCCTTGTTTAAACGTTGGTTAGCCAAACAGCAGGCTACCATGTGTTCGTTTTAACGTAGCGATTATAAATGGATTTTTTTTTCTCGTTAAGAGCATAGAAAACCTGTTTTTAACCTCCTAAATACAGTTTGTATTTGTCTGTATGAACTAACACCCCTATAGCCACTTTTACACTCCTATTACCCAATATAGTATACATAATAAGATGAAATAAGCCATTTAAGACTCATAAAAGACTCATGCTCGTGTGTTGCTGTAAATGTCTTCCCTCGGGGAGCAGTTTGAGGGGCGCAACAGGAAGTGATGTCACAGATTCAGAGTTGCGTTTCAGCTTGCCGTGGGTTGTTTTTATTAGGGATTATTGTACCTGTTGTGAGATCATTCAAACCTGCAATAAAAGCCTGTTGTTCTGGCGATCAAGTCTGGAGATTGTGTGTCTCACTGACCATTAGAGTAACATTACTTGTAATTATATTAATATATTTTTGAAAAACAGCCGCAAAATTGGAAGTGGAAATCATACAAATTTGATTAGTGACTTGTCAACACCAAAATACTGTGTGTGCGATCACCTGCACAGTCAATGCACTGCGATGGCGGAGCTGTATCAAATATTCAGCTATAACAAATTGAATATGTTTTGGTTCACAGTGCCTATGTTTAATCTAGGGTACTTGTCTAGTTACATGAATACCTCCCAGTATCATGCAGTTCTACAATCGTATCGGTACTTTTAAAACACTCTCCTGCTGTCTAGGTGTCTTTCTAAAGACAGAATTATTCATACAGCTCTTGTATTGGATCTCTAGATTGTGTAACCGTACCAAATGTTGTGTACATCTTGTGTGAATAATGTCACTGATGGTTGTCTCCTTCCTTCTGCAGTGAGCGTACAGGCACTGGATGTGATGGTGTCTCAGAGCAGTATCCAGGTAGCCCGAGGCCAAGCAGCCGTCCTGCCTTGCTCCTTCACCACCAGCGCTGCTCTCAACAACCTCAACATCATCTGGATGGTGATTCCGCTGTCCAATGCCAACCAGCCCGAACAGGTACAGACCCTTATACACATTCACTCACAGTCGGCCTCTCAGACCTTTGTAAGTGAAGACATAGTGTATTAAAAATGTTGACTGGGGAATCGTTTGTATGATTCTAACGTTCTTACTAACTAACTGTCCAAATGTAACCTCACTGCATATTGCCTCATGGGGACGGCTGCTTTCCTATGACAACATTGCAGTCAAAACAGGTACACAAGATCTGAACCTTAATCTCGAACAAGGTGTGTTCAGATAGAGCCTGAAAGCATTTCAGAGAACACACATGCAGTATGTACTTTACACTCACCAGACGTTTCATTTGGTACAGCTGCACAATCCAGTGACTTTGTCAGCACAAGAACTAAATAGTGTATCATAGTGTTTCCCAACCATTATTGAGCCAAGCTACGTATTTTACATTATGAAAATCTCACGGCGCACCACCAAGCGTGCAGTGACTTATTCTATTGTATGAATGGCAACAGGTGATACACAGGTTAATTAAGGACCTTCTGCCATCTAACAGAAGAGCATTTATTTATGACTACAGGTGGTCCTCGGGTTAGGTACGAGTTCCGTGCCTAGACTGTCATGTAAGTTGAGTTTTGTAGCAAGTCGAATCTTACGCCTAAATGGACTCCCAAGTCGCTCACACTGTACAAAGAACACACGCGAGGCATAAAATGCAAAGCACTAGCAACCTTTCCATCTCAATAATAACACTGTTTAGTTATTACTAGGGGTGTCACGAGACCAGATCATACACAAGATTGGGTCTATGAGAACGAGACGAGATTTTAACATGACTTTTAAGAAAAGTACAATGAAAAAATAGTAAAAAATATTTGACAGTATATTGCAATCTACTAATTTCATTTCTCTGCAAATGGCTGCCGACCAGTTCAGGGTGTACCTGGAGTCTACTGGGATAGGCTCCGGCATACCCCCGTGACCCAAGTTAGGCTAAGTGGAATAGAAAATGAATGAATGAATGAATGAATGAATAAATAATTTAATTTTTACAGCAATACACTCTTCTGCACTCTGTGTGTATGCTACCAGCCCCATGTGAGGCTCACTCTATTCATGCCGTTGTTCTATAGAGCAGCCACACCAAGGTGCTGAAACCAATGCACAGAGTGAACTCTCTTCCTGCCTGTTTGGAGGTGAGAGAAAAGGAAAACAGAAACTCATACACATGGCAATATAATGAGGCCGGCAAAATGATCAAGTTCATTTTCATTTATCGTGTAGTTTATTTTTTATTGTCCTGGGCCTCGTGCCCACGAGACTTTTTTTTTTTTTTTCTGAACGAGAATTCTTGTCACGTTTTAATCTTGCGAAACGAGATCTTGTGACACCCTTACTTATTACTGTCGCTTTCACAGGATCAGCAACCTGGCAGTTATGTTTATTGTAGTGTTAAAGAGTGTTGTGATTTCCAACTGTTTGTGAACGTGACTGGAATCCTGACTGTGTGCCTGTGTGGGTGCGAGAGGAGGGGGGCCGCGGACAGTTACGTTTGTTGTTTTGGCGTGGTTGTGGGTACATGACTACGAAACGCTGTAAACCGAGGACCGCCTGAATACGCAGCTTGGAAAGATACATGAAAAAAAGATGCTTTTTAGGAAATAAATAATTTTGGGACCAATTAAGTGACATTGGATAATTTCCTGCAGCACACCTGATGATCTCTCACAGCACACTAATGCACTGCCGCACAATGGTTGGGAATGGCTGACTTAGAAGACCTGCTTGCGTGCCTAATGAAGTGTCCAGTGAGTGTAAATGATGTAGTCATTTTCACCAAAGTGGCCTAAATTCATACTGTGAAGCATTTTCTCCAGTGCCAAATGTAATGTTATTATTTGTGCAGCACATCCACAGTTTGTTGCAAGAATGGCCAGTCGAAATCTTTTCTTGATTTTGATGGTGACGACAAATGAGCTATCCTCGTATATGGAGACAGATTTAAGACCTCGTGATAGCCATAAACTATGCCCACAGAGAAAATTATTTGCTACGCTCGTTATTGACTGCCACCCGCCTCATACTCGAATAAAAAATCATGGTGAGTGCTACATGAAATAGTGGCAAAAGATACACACCGTGCAAAAACAAGTTTGATCGCACAAAGCATGTGATACATCTGGTGATATTGGAAAATATATAATTGTACAAATGTATCACGCCAAGCTATAAATATACACTCGTGGTTACTCAACAAATAAAGGGATATGTCATTACTTTGAGGAGAACGTCAGCAGGCAGGATTTAGAAAGGTTTTTTTTAATCATTAATTTTGTGGCTTTCATTCATCAAACTTCTCTGACATCTTAGTAGTTGACCGCAAAAACATGCAAGTCGGGCTGTGATCACACCCTCTGCATTACAATATACAGTATATTATGATGCTCTCATTGGCCAATGTTGCTGTGTTCTGTGGTGAAAAAGGATGAAAAAAACCCAACCTATTTTAAATTTAGAAAACAAAAGCAATGTACAAAATCCTAAAGTTGTGTTGATTAGTTTTTAAAGCATTAACATTTGAACCCTAACGTAATTGTGTGAATAATTGAACTTGGTTGACGATGGTCACACAGTCGCAGGTTCAAACTTTGTGGTTTCACTCTATCACGGTTTTTGAAAAATATATTAAATAAATATACGAGAAGAATCATGCTGTTTTCTGGTTGAATACTGCCAGTTATTAGTAAGAAAAATACATATTGAAGCAAATGTTGTGTATTTTTTGCATAAATTAAGTATTTTCAACCCTACAAATGGCTAAATTGACTGAAATACAAATATAAGGCATGCAAAAGACGCATTAAAAGACGTTGAAGATATGTATTATTCTACACTGGTCACTAGGTGTCAGTAATGTTACTGTAATGTTTGAGACACACACCAGACTTAATACCTGCAGCAGGCTTTTATTGCAGGTTTGAATGATCTCACAACAGGCAAAATAATCCCAAATAAAAATCCCTAATAAAAACACAGCCTACTGTTGCAGCTGTGACCCACGGCAAGCTGAACTCCCAACATTACTTCCTACTACTTCCTATTACTTCCATCTTATTCCCTAGGGAACACATTTAGAGCAACACACACGAGTACGAGTCTTAGTTACCGTATGTCTTAAATGGCTCACTTACTCTTATTACATCTCCTATAATGGATAATACAAATGTAAAAGTGACTATGGGGTGTTAGTTCATGTCTCGAGGTCTCTAATAATGTTAACTGTATTTAGAAGATTGTAAACAGGTTTTCTATGCTCTAACGATGGAAATATTTGATTTTTAAATAATGAATCCTACTTTGCAGAAATTCACTTATGGTGGTCATATCTGGAACCAATTAAGCTGAAAGTAAATCTGTCACCATATACAGAGCACCATTTATGCAAAGGTAAAACATGGATTGCAAAGGTATTACAATTTATGCTGACAAAAATCTCTTTTGGTGCCTCTGAACGCACCTTGGGGATCCTATAGATATATGCTGTAGATATTTGGTTTTAGTAGATGTAGAGGTTGTGTGTGTGCGTGTCCCTGCTTTTGAAAAGTCCTGTCAGTTTAGGACGGCAATGCCTGGTAGTGCTATCTACATTTTTCAAATGTTGCCAACATTTTGCTCATTTTCACACAATGTACTGAATAATTTCATCTTTGTTATGCTCTTAGTTTAAAATCCTGCACTTCTTGCTGTGCTGCTACTCTCCTTTGTGTGTTTTTTCTCACCTTCCTTCTCTCATTCTCGCCTTAACTCATCCTTCCCCCTTTCAGGACTTCTGTGATTTATTTTGAAGTTATTTAACATGCAGCTGCAGGCCGTACAAGCTCACCTGCCTCCCCTCACTTTGAACCTTCGCTGGTCGGCCGTCCAAATAATATGATCATCTTCTGCACTAATTACCTCATGCCCACTACAGGCTCTATATCACAGCTGTTCACTCTACACACAAGCTCGCACACATACAACACAATGACACACACACACACTAGCTTCAGACAAGCTGCTGGTCCAAAGTGCTGCACAGATCCGCATGCATCCATGCATAGCTTATATATATTTACTTGGTTCACGCAACATGCAGAGACACAAACATGCAAGCACGGTGCTCAATAGGTATGTCAAAACAGTCATTCATGTGTCCGTACCACAAAAAACAGCTCATATGACACTGTGATGCCCTCATATGCTCACATGTGACTAAACATATGCATCGATACGTACAAAACCATGCAAAAAGTCAATATCATCTGCCGTCCAAGAATAGATACTGTGAGATGTTCACTGTCTCATGCTGTACCTTCACGTTGCAGTACATCATAATATGTGGCATGGGGCGTACTTTAAAAGCATACACACCTGGTGACAACTTTTTAAGTGCACATTGTCACAAACAATGCATAGTAATAAAAACACACCGATCCATGCGATGACAACAACACAAGAAGAAACAAGCACTTTGTGTGAATATGCATGGTGGAGGGGCGGGCGACAGTGCTCATACAAGGTCATTTTGGAGAAAGAGAATGTCATAAATGATTACAGTTGATGCTAAAAGCCATTAAGAATTACTGAACAGAACTCTGTCCACTTACACACCCTCGCAGCCTGCGTTAGCACTCTAAAAAGCGCTCTTGGACCACTCAGCTCGCGCTTGCTCTTCTCAAATTTGAATACCATGTTCAGATAAAAAGCGACAGTGCCACTTGTTTAACTCTGTTACATGGCAAAAGCACGAGCAGCACCAGTTCTTCTGGCATGCCAAGCTTCTATGAATAATGTTTGTATGTTTGCTTGACACTTTAACTTTGCAGGCTGTCCAGGTAGTTTTGTGTTCAGTCATTATTGGCTATGATATTTATTTTAATGTGACTTGCATATATTGTGCTAAGAAGCAACCCAACTTTTTCACTGCATGGTACCTATTTGGCTCCTCACATCTCTATTCTATGGGTAAACAAGGGTAATACCAGGTAAACAAGGCACTACAGGTGCATCACAACTCATTTGAATATCATGGAAATATTAATTTATTACCAGTGACGTGCGGTGAGGTTCATGGCTGATGAGGCACAGACTTGTTTGGAGTTTTTTTTTTTTTTTATATATATATATATATTAATACAGGTTCATTCAATTAGGAGGACAACAAGAACAAGAAGAGAATAATTCACTTATTATTTCAACCACTTCTTAGTTCAATTTATTTTTTTATGAACTGAAAATCATTACTGTTTTTACCTTTTATCAGTATATGAAGTACTTGCAACCTTTCCTTCCCCAGGAAAAGTTCCATTACTGATCACCTTCTGGTGAGCTTGGGTGTATAATCCTCCAGCTTCAGAGATGTTGGTGCTGTTGCTATCAAAAAAACAAAAACTCTGGCTTTTCCTCTCTATGGAAGGACAGCAGTGACAAGCACATTCCAGCTCACGCCGCCCCCCCCCCCCCCTTCAGGACGTGGCGAGTGCTGCAAGCGCCTCCACGCATGACATTTCTCTGTATTAAATTGTCGTATTAGAAAGAATAATGATGTCAGGCTGTAGAAAGTCATGGTGTATAATAAATGTTTGTTATTATCGGCGACGTGCTGACACGATCCAACTCAGTGCACTCAGTGACGGTAGGCAGAGCCTCAGCAAATCAACTGCAAATTTTCAATTTTACTCTTCAACATGTCAAGCTACTACCATGTGAGCAACATAAACCACTGCCTTGCTCATGCATTGATCAACCACATTTGTTATCGCTGTGTTGTTGTAACATTTGGGAAATAACAAGTCAATGACCTGGTTGCTGTTCCTTAGCTCTGTATGCTGCAGTATTATACTCCAGTCTCCACTTTGCTACAGATGTCCACTTTCTTGCTGCCTTTAGGCTCCTTGTAATTAAAACACGTCTCCTTACTGCGGCCAACAGCACACATGCTGAGAATTAATATCGGAGAGCCTGTTCTAAGCCATTGTGGCAAAAGTCCATTTTACGTGAACATTTATGAAATGCTAAACACATTCAATGTCAGGAACTCTTTTGTAGTAAAAGATATCATAAACTAATATAGTGGAAAGGATGAAAATTCAGATTCAGTCCCAAAGTGGCCAGGAGCCTTTAATAAATATTTACGCAGCCCACACATTTGCTGGATTTTGGTCAGCAGTGTTACAGGAAAGGTTTGTGAAAGTAGTCTCAAAATGAAAACATTGCCCCTGTTAAGGATACAGTAAAATAATTTGTTCTTGCCTAGTCTAGTTTCTTATTTTGGGAAACCATGACATTAGAAATGAGCAACGGTTGTTTGATGCATTAGTCTGATAACCCAAACAGTTGAGTTGAAGCTTTCCCAGCTGCAATTACAAAATAGATAGTGTTACGAAAATGATTTTCAAAGGGGGGAGATTTTTTTCTATTGTACTAATCAAAGTTAATACTAATTTGAATGGTAGTCCGTACGACACGGGCCTAGGGCAATACATTTATCCTAATTTGGATCAGCAGCTAGCTGTAGACCTTAATAGATACCCACTTTTTGTTATTCAGTGGGAAGTTGAGGCATTTGTAAATTGTGTATAGATAACTGTAAATTCCGGTGTATAAGCCGCACCCACTAAATTTATAAACCGCATGTGTCCACGTCATAAAATGACGTAGCATGCACGAGTCCGTGCGGACTAGGCAGCGCTTTATTTCACAGGAGCTAATCATGAGCTATGAAAAAACTCACTATGAGCTTGTCAACCCATTGGAAATTGCAAGAGGTCATTACTCATTATTACAGCCTGACTCACGGTTTCATCTTACAAACAACATTAAACTCATCACACAGCAACTTAACACTCCTCGGAAATATAGGAAAATGTATCAATATGAGTTTAATATTAAAAAAACAATCATTTAAAAGTTTTCCCATATTGCATTTTGTTTGAGAAAACCATTTCATTGGAGGAGCGTAGAAAGCATAGAAAATGGTGGATGGCGCTGCAATGCTGCATCTGTCCACCAGAGGGAGCCAGAGGACCTGGAGCCCAAAGCTCAGAGGGAAGCTGACGTCATTGAAGTGCCCCCAAGTAATGTGTTGCTCAGATGCAATGCTTTATGGGAAACCTTTAAAATGTTTATTGTTATCTTAAAATCATATTGGGACATATTTGTATATTTGTGAGGTACACATTTTGATGTGCTAAGTTGCTGTGTGATGAATTTTGTTGTTAGTAAAGTGTTCTTTGAACGATGACACCGTGAGTCAGACTGTTATGTTATACTGGTGTATATAATGACTTGACCTGTGATTTCCATTGGGGTAAATAAATAAATAAAGTAAATAAGTAAATAAATAAATAAAGCCATGCAATAGCAATATTAACTAAAATGAAAATCAAATATTCTGTTTGAATCTAATGATTCTCTAAACTCGCTACCAAGGGTAATAGCTTGTAATAATGAAAATGAACCAGTACTGTCTTTTGGACACAGTTTTTGCAGGAAATCACAATGGATTGTGCAAGGATACTTAAATTTGTGGCCAAAGAAAAATGAAAATATCTTTCTGTGTTTTAATCCGTCAAGATTAGACAAGTTACATTTTGTTGAAGGCTTTTTAAAAACTTCGTCGACAATTATTTGTATAATATTATTGCCAGAATAGTCCAATTGTGCAGTCTGAAGTAAAATGATGCTGTGGTGATATTAAGGTCAGTGATAATCTGCGTTGCAGAAATGATGTTAATCTGTAATTGAGAACATCTGTCATCGTATTTTAGATGATCAAATTCTGAGCCTCATCTCAACCTTCCAATCTGACCGAGGGTAACTCTGTCTCATATTCTCAAAACGTGACAATTGCAGTCCCTGTTGGGCCCTGACTGAATAAAACCACAATAAAAAAAAACCTCCCAACTCAACTCTCCCAGTAGAATTCACTGGGCTCTTAATTGCATTTTATCAGATTTCTTTTTATTGTCATATTTGTTGGATTGTTTGTACAGGAACAATAACTGTGTAGGTACAACAGGTCATCAACATGGTCTATCAAATTTGATCCTTTTCCAGGTATATTTTTCTTCTTGGTTCTTTCAAAAACGTTTTTCTGAAGTTGATTTGCCAATAACTGACGCACGTTACTTTCCTTCGCTTCACTCTTTACTCAACCACACCCATGTGAAGACCCGCTTCGGAAATTAGAATTTTGTGTAGTTGTGAGGTGCATTTATTAAGATAATTGGGGCTGTGATTTTACAGGATTGTGTTTTTCAGTGAATGTTGACATTTTTGAGTTTCCTTTCCTAACTACAGCGGAACCTGCTCATCTCGATGCCCGTCGCCACAAAATTGAATCCATAATGAATAGGGGTGTCATAAGATCTCGTGAGATTAAAACGTGACAAGATTTCTCGTTCAGAAAAACACTGTCTCATAGGCATGAAGCCTGCGATGATAATAAAGAATAATTGATCACACCATTCAGTTTGATTTTTTGAATTATTAAGTGACTCACGCGTTTGTTCGGCTGTAGCATTTTTACATCCTTGTAAAAACATATTGATCCTGCCGTCGTATTTTTCGCCTCCTTGTCCTAATACTTGAACCAAAGATTCATTTAGCCGGTTAGCTTCTTGTTCTTCTTCTTCTTCTTCTTCTTCTTCTTCTTCTTCTTCTTCGTCTTCGTCTTCGTCTTCGTCTTCGTCTTCGTCTTCTTCTATTGTTTATTGCCAGTTAGCAAGCAGCTCACACTGTTAGCTAGTTTGCAAGCGGCCATTGACCACAACAGGAAATGGCACACAGGAGATTGATTGACAGTGGTCGACAGTCAATCAGTACGCACAACACAATGGGCGGGTTCCCAATGAGTGGTTCTATATTTAGCCGGCTATTGTCTACCATGGGTTCCTAATATGCTCGTACAGGCACGTAAAAAACACATCCTGAGATGAGGTGGACACGTCTTCAACGCTCACATAACACTGGCAGCAGTAGTAAATACAATGACAGACACATACAACAGAGCACTGATGGATCACTCAATTACACCACAAGGACGCAGAACGTAATGCGCGTTTATACAAAAACATGCAAAATTTTCACTTAAAAAAATCTGCGAAACAGTGAATCCGCAAAAGGTGAACCGCGATGTAGCGACGGGACACTGTTTTAACGACAAAAAAATCAACATTTTTACAAGAATGAGCTTTAATATTATGAGGAAAAATAACGTAATTTTAGTAGCATAACGTTATAATAAAAGTCATAATATTATGAGAAACAAGCAAAACAAAATCAAGTGGTAAGTTTTGGAACATTACTGTAGGTTGGGGAAAATTTATAAAAATATATAAAGTCAAATATTATGAGAAGAATTTGTTAAAGATTTGGAAAATAAAAAAAAAAAACAGCAAACATGGGGGGGGGGGAAGCAAATACCGAAGTCCGTACTAATAATATGCTTTTTCACGTATAACACAAAGCTGAGTTGCAGTCTTTTCATGGAATTTACTGTATGTATCTTCATAGCATATCTACAGTACACGTGTTGGTTTACTAAATACTGTATCAAAGTGGCCCTTGCCCTTGGACACCCCAGGACACCCCAGCTATACCACATGTTGACATGTACAGAACAATTTTCATAGAAATCACCCCTTTGAGTTTCAAAGGGTTCACATTTCACGTTGAGAAAAGCGATCGAGCATGTACGGCACTGTTTAATAATAATAAGCTAATAATAAGATTAATAATAAGATGAGCTGTTCGACATGGTGACATAAGCAGGACCGCCTAAACCGGGTTCCACTATATGAATTATTTCATTGTTTTCAATAAATACAATGTTGTATGTATTTTATTGACATTTCGGGGGCCTTTTGCAAGTATAGGAGCGTAAAGACAAACTTACCAGGCCTGTAGTAAAAGCTTTCATATCACAACTTTCATGAAAATGCCAACTAAAACACAATTTAATGATGAAATTAAAATAAAGGTTGAACGTCACTGCAGAAATAAAGCTAGTTTATTGGTAGTAATCCTATAAATGCACACTGTACTCTGTGGAAACAGGAACATTGTTGACAATAAAGCAGAGGAGGAGTAAACTGAATGACAAACCTGCAGCGTAAAAGTGAGTGTGGGCCCATATTGTTGAGGCCATGTCTCAGAGGATAGAAAGAGATAACAGTGACGGCTTATGGTTAGAAAATTGAAGGGAGGCTGTGGGGGTTTAGAGGTTTATTCAGGCTTTATTTAGGCGGTAGCTGTGTCCCTCGTGTTCCCAGCCAAAAGATCCTTTGGGTTGCTCAGAAGTAGGCTATGGTCACCAGAAAATCACTGCAGGTAGCATCGGGTTGCATTTGCGGCACATAATGTTTTAGGTAAGGAAGGGTGGAGTGGAGGTTTACTGATTACTGTTAGGCAGGCACTGGCATGTCCAGACGTTGCTCAGTGTGAGTTCTTTGCTGTGTCCGTCGTCTGAACACCAGCGCTGACCTCTTTTCTATCAGCGCACGGCAGCAAAGCCAAGCAGGTCACGCGGCAGGATGAGGTGATTTAGACGTGCACATAGAGTACATCAAATCACCGTGCTCCCTATTCTGTAGCTAGCACTGTATGTCAAATGTAAAAGGGCACTGATTATTAGCCTTATTGTTTGTTGTTTTTAAAAATGCTGCAGAAGCTCATGAATGCACAGAAAAATGCTGACGGGTGTCAGGTTTATCAGCTGCTATAATCCGCTGCTCATTCATGCACACACAAATCGAATGTTACATCAGGAGGTCAGTTTATTGGCTCATTTTCAGCGAGCATGCAAATTATATTGTCAGGTCATCAGAGTGTGACGCAGGCCACATTGCTGTAAAGACAGACACTGACAGGAAAAAGACTCAATCCTAGGGAGAGTGTGCGGCGGTATTACAGCAGGGAGAGCAGGGGACAGTTATTTTGGCAGAACAATCACACACACTCACAACCCGAGCAAGATACACTGTTACACTGTTCCCAAGAGTAAATGAATGCACACTGACACACCAAACCCCACAGACATGGAGGAGATGAAGTCGCAGGCTCTCATCACAGCTGAGGAGCTGCCTATTCATCTGCACGTAAGAGGACAAAGCGAGCGCACTGCACTCAGGAAATTGCAGCAGTGCAATTTACCACCGTTAAGCAGCAGTACAGGACAGTGGAGTCACATACACGCTTGTGAGCTTTCATCAAAACTACCCCTCTCATGCACACAGACACACACGGACACACACACTGAAGCTGGTTGTTTCCCTGGCTTGGTCTTTGAACAGTTCAATGAGGACTCTTTTCAACCAAGTGAATGGCCCCTCTGATTCCCCTCTGCGTGTGAGTTGGTGTGCGCATGTGCACAAACGTGTTTGTGTGTGCCCTCTTCATCTTTTGTGCGGGCCCAGTTCAGGGGTGAGGGCTGTTTCACATGTTGCGGTGCAAACAAGCTTTTCAGTCTGTTGTTAATCAGAGTGAGAAGCTTTTAAATACCGTGGTAATCTTGTTTTTTGTTTAATGTGGGGTAAATGGTCAGACGAGAATGAAAAAGCCAATTTTTCCCATAGGAAATAATGTAAATCCAATTAAACCAGTCCAGACACCCCGAAATATGAACAAAAAATACATTTTCATAGAGGGTAATTCGTTTTACATGCAGAAAATAATGCAAAATAATTATAAATGACAAATGAAATGAACATTTAACATAATTTTGTACCTTTATTGCGACAGCGAGGAACGGAGTGGAGGGGAGGTGGGCAGGGGACGCCATCTTCGTACTTTTTGTTCTTTCTTGAATTTGTTAGTGTTTCTAACCTTCTTTATCAAATTGCTGGCACTCACAACTGTCTTTGTCCCCGTGGCGGGTTATTTATCAGGCATACTGCTAAATAACAAAATGCACGGACAGTTGCTCACCAACACGTGGCTACTTTGTTTGAACTCTCAATTCCAATTACACAATACAAGGCAAATGGAATAGTTAGTGACGCGCAATAATATACGATGCGATAACCGAGAAAGTGGACGGCTGTGAAAACCGAGGTGTCACTGTAGTGTCATCTTTGAATGTTCTCAAACGTGCACCGAAAAGAAGATTCCTCCAACAAGATGTGAACAGGAGTTTTCGTCATGTCATGGTTCTCGGGTCCCATGTTGAAAGATTGGGCTTTGGTTGCCAGCACTGTTGTCTCTGCATTCAACAGATAGCAGTTGACATGTTGAAGTCAAATGTTTTCAATTATGCATAGCATTAAATGGATGCTTTTATCTTAAGAGCCCTATAGCTCCAAGAAAGCATACTTTTAGTATGTTATCTACTCACTGAACTAAAAGCGACCACTTATTCAAACAGAAGGATTTTAGTTTATCTGTCTGTTTGCTTTTTTTCCTGAAGGCAGTTCAGTTGATTCATTTTCTTCCGACATGCTGTCAGTAGAGCTAGGACCCCCTCTAGTGTCACACCAGTGTCCAGTTTCATCTTCTTCCTCTTATTTCTTGTATGGCTAGTGCCGTGTGGATGACAGGTGACAGCATCTGAAAAAACAAAAGTTGACCTTAAAGAACCTTAAAGGTGAAGCGCAGTCTGTTGACACCTCGCCACCAACGCCATAAAAATCATTTAAATGTTCATAGAACTGTTAAACAATATTGATCACTGTGACGCCAATGCATTAAAATGAACACATATATTAATTTGCGGCTGTTTTTTTTATTGGCCCGCGGCACATTCCAAAAATATAATTTTATAAGAACCAAAAAAAAACAACAACAGCAAAAAATGTAAAAATCAGCAGTAATTTTACAAGGATAAAGTCAAAATATTAAGAGAAAAAAGTGATCTAACATAGAACAGTTTTTACTTTTACAAGAATAGCGTAGTATAACATGAAGTTGACAAATTAAAGCTGCAATACAGTAATAAGTGAAACAAAGAAAACAAAATAAAATTGTAATTTTTGGAAAAAAAAAGTTGTAAAATTATGGGAATAAACTAATAAAACAATATTCCACAAAGAAAATGTACAAGTAGAAAGCTGACACTTAGCTCCGCGTGTCACTGACTGCAGGTGAGCATCGTCCTGCACATTTACTTTGTCACTGCGTCAGACACATCAGTGTGTGGATGCTAAACAACTTTCTCCGGCTAAACTCGGACAAAAGTGAAATCATTGTCTTTGGCCCACAGAAACAAAGAGAAAGTGTTATTAGCCACCTTCAGAGTCTTTCTCTGGAACCTAATCATCAGGTTAGAAATCTAGGGGTAATAATGGGCTCAGACCTGAACTTTAACAGCCACATGAAATCAGTAACATCAGTGGCTTTTTACCGCCTAAAAGCAATGCCAAAATCAAGGGAATAGTGTCTGAGCTCGATTTAGAGAGACTAATCCATGCCTTTGTCTCCAGCAGGCTGGACTACTGTAACGGGCTTCTCACCGGGCTCTCTAAACGAGCTGCAAAACAGCTGCAGTACATCCAGAATGCTGCTGCTCGAGTCCTGACTAGAACCAGGAAATATGACCACACTAGCCCAATACTCATGTCTCAGCACTGGCTTCCTGTCGCTCGGAGAATAGACTTTAAAAGAGCTCTGCTTGTGTACAAGTGTTTTCATGGCCTTGCGTTAAAGTACATCTCTGACATGTTAGAGCCACATAAACCATCTCAGGATCTGAGAAGCTCAGGGAGTGGTCTCCTGCGGGTGCCCACAGTCAGAACTAAACACGGTGAGGCTGCGTTTCAGTTTTCTGCTGCCAAAATCTGGACCAGTCTTCCAGAAGATGTGTGACAGTCCTCAATGGTCAAATCCAAGCTGAAAACGCTTCTTCTATTCTGTGCACATGACAACTGAAAGTATTGTATCTGCACTCTTCATTTTTATTTTTTGTTTTGTTTTATGGAATGATTTTATGAAGTGATTTTACCCTTTGTTTCTGTAAAGCACTATGAACTAACTTGTGCACGAATGGTGCTCATGAATAAAGTCACCTTGCCTTGCCCTTGCCTGAAATACTTCAATAAAATTTTGTTTAGTTAAAAAACAAAAAAACTAGCACCTTTTTAAAAAACCATCGCCACATATCATGCTGGGAAGCAGGGAAGCATTCCCAGCGACGGGGAATGATGCCGTCTCCCAGCATGCCTTTGCGGCTAAAGTCACGTGTTACAGGTGTTGCTAAGGTTATATGTTTTTCCTTTTTATATGCTCTTATACCATATTGGGACTTACTTCCTGTCCACTTTTATATTTCTCCAATGCCTTTAACTTATTATCTTCCTCTACCGCTTCCTGTCCCAATTCAGGTGATAATCTACCAGGGCGGCCAGGTGTTCAGCCTCGCTAACCACCTCAACGGCCGTGTGGGTTTTGTGTCCACCATGCCAAGTACAAGTGCCTCCATCTTCATCAACAACACCCAGCTGTCAGACACGGGGACATATCAGTGTCTGGTCAACAACCTCCCGGACAGAGGGGGGCGCAATATTGGTGTCATCGGGCTGACTGTGCTAGGTAGCTACGCTGTCTAATTTGTTTTTCTTGCATTTACAATTATCAGTTTTTGCTTGACCCGTAAATTCACCTGTGCCTCATTTGTACTCAATTAAATTATATTTCATTGAATTCATTTTGACCACCGAGTGCTCCAAAGACACTGTCTAAATCAGGGGTCTCAATCTTAACTTGCCTGGGGGCCTCTGGAAGTACAGGCTGGGTGAGTCTGGGCTTCATCAGCCTGCATCAAGGGTGTCCAATATTCCAAAAAATGATCCACTCTTTGCAATCTTTATTAATGACAGTTCAGAAAATGAACATGAATGGGTTCTTGAAGGTCAAAGTAAACTTTATTATCCCCGTGGGGCAATTTGTTCTACAGCCAGCAGTACCACACAGGTAACACAATTAAAAACAAAAACAATAAATGCAACACCAACATTACAAACAGTTATTCAGCAGAACGGTGGCTGCAGGAACCAAAGAATTCCTCATCCGATCGGTCCCACATTTAGGAACACTGCATCTGCGAACTCATCATGCAGGGGTTGACTGGGATCATCAAGGACTGATTGAGCCTTTTTCGGAGTCCGCCTGATACAACACGGTTAAGTCTTTAAGTGTAGTGCCAGCAATTCTGCTGCACACTTTAGTGATGCCCTGCAACCTGTTCCTGTTTATGAGGGTGAGCAGCCCATACCAGCTGATAAAAGAAAAAGTCAGCACCGATTCAATAAAACATGAATAAAACATTTTCATAAAAGTGTTACCCACTTTAAAACTGCGAAGCTTACGATAAAAATACATCCTCTGATGACCTTTTTTACATACGGCCTGTGGTCCAGCACCGTTCCCAGATATTTGTACTGAACACGAATGCTCTTCAACGTTGCTGCGGCTGCTTCCGGCTACCCAGCATGCCTTGCGGCACTTGTTTTGTAAGAGGTTGCTACAGTTACATGTTTTGAGTTAACATAGTTGTTAACATAGCTCCCCGTAGTAGTATGGTAGTAGTACTTGCCCTATGCGTTTTTACTTTTCTGCACCGTGATTCATTTCACTATGTGACAAGTTCAGTGTTGGCTTTTTCGTGCCCAATTTAAGAGCCTCTTCCTTTAAGCACACAAAAGTGCCTCTGACCGCCTCTTGCGGGACTCAAGATCACCACAATATATGTAATATTAATATAAAATGCCCAGGACGCACATGCACACTAAATTTGGATGTCAAGTAAGGGACCACAAAATTTGAGCCCCGATTCCAAATGAAGCAGGTTGAGGAAGACACTCCTTGTCTATTAAAGAGGCCCATAGATCCATACGGCAGTGCACATAATATATTCAGGATCCTGATGTACAGCAGATGTATCTGGTGAAAAAGCAAGCCCTTTAAAGACCACATCGTTTACAGTCTAATCAGGCAGAAAATTTGATGTGATTTCCCTTGTAAAGTGATTAACCTGTCACCACCCACTCTTTTGCTCTGCCAGTGCCCCCCTCGGTGCCAGCCTGTCGAATCCAGGGAACGCTGGATGTGGGCAGCGACATCATGCTGTTTTGCAGCTCAGATGAAGGTATTCCCACACCGTCCTACTCATGGGAGAAGCTGGACGCGCTGCCCAAGCTGCCGCACAACGCCATGCAAGGTATTAGAAACAAGCTGGCCGTCGGGGTTCCCTTTTGCCCCACCTTTGCTGGTAAATGTAACACACACATAAGGCAGCGCAGACCCTGCCCCCCCATCATCACCACCGTCACCACGTGTGACGCCTGTGCCACCTGGAGATTCCCCTCTTGTGATCTTGCTGACGCTCGATGACCCATGGGGTGATGCGAAATGTGCGAAATGTGCGTTTGTGCGTGCGTGATGTGATCAAGAGTTTGTGGTGTTATCGCAGACCCCCTTCTCTCATGCTGACTACCAATTCTGCCGTAGTTTTCACACTTCATCCAAGAAGCACTTGCATGTGTTAAACTGGATGTTGTCACCGTGCAGCTGGTCTTCAGCGGCAGAGAGAACCGGTTTAGTGACCTCTCCTCTCTTTTCCGGCTGTGCCCTTCACACTGCAGACAGTCTTCATCACCTACTTCACTGCGTGTACACCATTGGTGAATGAAAGGTTGCTATACATCGAGGCAAAATGCAAGGGAACTCAGAAGTGTAAAAAAAAAAAAAGAATCAGTATTGCAAATTGTTAGTTAGTTTTGTAGAAATTTTGTATTAACTTATTTTCCTTCACGTGAAGTAAATAAACAGTATTGGAGCCTTTTAAGGAAGCCAGTAGTGTACACAGCTTTGCAATATCATTCCTCATTTTGTTAGATAAGGAAATCTGCTTGTGAATATGCAGTTTAAGCTCAATGGCCAATAGATGAGGTCAGTGGTGTCCAAAGTGCGGCCCGGGGGCCGTTTGCGGCCAGTGGCTGTTTTTTTGTTGGCCTGTCGCACACACAACAGCAGCAAAAAATTATAAAACTGTATTGAAAGAAAAAGTTTTAATCTTACCAGTAAAAGTCATAATTTTAAAATAATAATGGCGTAATATTATGAGGAAAAATCATTTTAGTGGCATAATGTTGAAATGTTAAAGAAAAATATGTTTGTTTGTTTGTTTTTTTTAGGAGTAATATTACCAAAAAAACAACAAAAATAAAGTTGTAGTTATTGGAAAGTGACTGTATGTAGGTGTGTTACAAGAATAAAGTCAAAATATTAGGGTAAATAATAAAGTCATAATCACAAGAATAAAATTTACCAGAAGAAAGTTGAAATAGTTGGAAAAAAAAAACAGAAATGGAAAAACTTGTAATTTTACAAGAATAAAGTCAAAATATGATAAAAAAAAAAAAAAGGTCATACATTTATGAGAATAAACTCTTGATTTGCCGGTAATATTCTAAGAAACACACTAAACAAAATAAAGTTGTCATTTTTGGAAATTAGTTTGGGGGAAAAGTTATAATATTACGTGAATAAAGCCAAAATATTACAAGAAGGGATTATTTAAGCAGAGAGTTATTCAATATAATGCTTCTAACTAATGATTCTCCATAATAACTCATATAACAGCATATCTACATGTGCTGGTTTAAAAATCACAGTGGCCCTTGCATCCTTTCATGTTTCAGTATGTGGCCCCGGGGAGAACATTTTGGACACCCCTGGATTAGGTAGACATGCACAAAAAAAAAAAGACTCAAGACTGAGTGTTCTTAATGTAACAATATGACTATTATTGTGAGTCAACCTACTTGATGAATAACAGACAGACTTGATTGTCATTGCATTGTGCCCTGGAGCGGCCCACGACACTCCAAGCGCTTGTAGTACATTTTCTATTGAAGCTAAGTAGCACCATCTACTGGTTGATGCTAGAAGTAGTTCAAATGATAACAAAATGGCTTTGAAATGCAATTTAACGCGTTGTAAAGTCACATACAGCGCACTCCAGAATTACTGACACCCCTGGTTAAGTGCCAAGTATTTATTTTTCATAAAATGGCCTGTCCCACAATTATCGGCACCCCTAACAATTCCTAGGAAATAAATGTAATTGAAGTATTTCTGTCATTTCTACAGTAGGTTACAAAGTGGATCAGAGTATCTAGGAACGTTTAATTAGTGATTCATCACTTCCTGTTTCCTCGGGGTATAAATATGACTTGGTGCCACAGAAGCCATTTCTCTTATCCACTCTTCAAGGCGGGACAAAGAAAGGAACACACGTTCAAGTAAGGCGGATGTGCGTCGTTGGCTACAAGAAAATAGCCGCTCACTTGCACGTGCCCATATCTGCTGCCTGAGGAATCATTAACAGAAAAGCACCTCATGCCCGCTGTGAAGTATGGGAAGGGAATCAAGAATCAAGTTCCTACCATGACCTTCAGTCCCCAGACCTCAACCCCTTTGAAAACCTGTGGTGTGAGCTGAGGGGAGCGTGCGGAGGAGAGGATGAAGGTCGCTGGATGATTTAGAGAGATTGTGCAAAGAGGAAAGGTCGAAGATCCCTCTTTCTGTTTTCTCCCATCTTGTGGAACATTATAGGACAAGATTAGGTGCTGTGTTGTTGGCAAAAGGGGGGTTGTGCAAAGCAGGGGTGCTAATAATTGTGGCTCACATGGTTCGGTGTAAAAGAATTATTTCTTAATGTGGGATTTTTTTTAATTTTCTTAAAATGCACTTGAAGTAAAGTTTGGATTTTCCTCATTTTGCTCATTGTGGTCCTATATTTGTTTTAGAAAAAATGAATTAAAAGCTAAAGAACACATTTTAACCAGGGGTTCCAATAATTATGGAGGGCTGTATGTCTCGCTCTTTGTGCGAACATGCCTACCAAGGATATGCGTCACGCTGCGTTTAATCACGCTGCGGCCCTTATGTGTCCCCCAGACCAGATGCAGGGCACCGTCACACTGAGAAACATCAGCACCAGCACCTCAGGACTCTACCAGTGCACCTCCAGCAATGCTATTGGCAAGAGCACATGCTTGATCAATCTTCAGGTTGTTGCACGTAAGTATCCCAAGCACGCTGTGCTATTGCTGCCACCAAGTGACATTTTGTATTTATTTATAGACATTTCACTCAAGAACCGAAAGACTGAAGAAAAGTTTATGAAGGCTTTTCTGACATTTGGTAGACAGGCAGAAGACCGAGCAAAGCAAAATCAAAAGTTGTAGATGGTAGAGATCTGCATATTTGACACAATCAGACCGAAATGAGGACTGGGGCGTGTCAGACAGGGTCAGGGTTTAGACAGCTTGACGGCTTTTTTTTATCCTGTTCTGAAAAGGCACGACATGTTGATGCCTTGTGGCATACAGGTTTTTTCAGATGTTGCTGATATTTTGTCTGTTCTCCAGCCCAGCCTCAGAGTGTGGGTCTGATAGCAGGAACAATCGCCACCGGAGTGCTGGCGGTCATCATCTTCTCCATGCTAGTGGTGGTCACGCTCTACTACTGGAAGAATAAGAGCAAATATGACGAGGAGGAGATCCCCAATGAAATCAGGTAGATCACTCATTTTTATAGAATTGTACTGTTAGCTTATGCTACACCGTATTGACCATCCATCCATCCATCTTCTATGCCGCTTATCCTCACTAAAGCGTGGGTATGCTGGAGACTATCCCAGCTCACTTCGGGCGAGAGGCGGGGTACACCCTGGACTAGTCGCAGGGCGCATACACAAACAAAGGTTCAATTTAGAGTCACCGTACTGACCAAAGTATTAAAATAGGAACACCTGGCGATTAACTGAGACCTTAAGAAAATATGGAGTCGTTCCTCCCTGTGGAGATTTGCGGCATTGGGAAGACTTTCTACAACTTTATGGAGAAAGTTGCCCGTTTATACACGTAGAGGTCATAGAGGTTTCCAGCAGGTGTTTCGTGGTTACGTACGCACTACCACAATTAAACACCTAATTTTGGTCTGTAAACACAAGACTCGCTGGAGAGCAAGATACAGTCCGCTGCGCCGCGGAAGAATACACTATATGCTCAATATGGGCCGCACTTGTTTCAATCGCGACTATCATGAAGGATAAAGACGGTATTGTAACTTCTACATGGATGTTGGAAGAATGACCAGGAGGTGGTTGATCAATAATGTCTTCATTGCAAAACCAAAAACATGCATGTTCGGGTAAATGGCAACTCTAAATTGTCCATAGGTATGAATGCGAGCGTGAAAGGTTGTCTACAGTATATGTGCCCTGCGATTGGCTGGTGACCAGCCCAGGGTGCACCTCGCCTCTCGCATGCGCCCACAACCCTAGTGAGGATAAGCGGCATACGAGATGGATGGATGGAATTCCCTCAAACGTAACATAAAGTGAAAATAGTGTATTAGCGTGGATGTGTGTGTGCTCAACGCAAAGCATTCACTGGTTGTACACAGTATGCAGGTGCATCTCCATCCAAAGTTCATTTATTTCACGAGTTCAATTCTAACTGTGAATTGTACCGTGTGTGTTGGGAAACTTATTTTCTACAGATTCACTACACGGTGTGAAATGCAGTCAAAACATGTTTTTTTTTCATGTGATTCGGTTTTCGTCAAACTTTTTTGCCAAAATTTTACCTTGGTTTTCATCCAATATTATAACAAACTAGTCCGTTTGTCCTGTAGGGTATCGAGTGCCCAAACAAAGCACCCTATACGTTGCTGACTCACTGTCAGTGCATTTTTTTAATGTGACTGCTAAATAACCCACCACAGGGTCAAAGAAAGTTGCAATTGCCAGCAATTTGATAAAGAAATTGAGTAACACCTTTGAATTCCATCTCGCTGTGATGTACGGGAAGTCTGCATCAAAAAAAAGTTCCATCCGTTTGTTGTTTATAATCATGTCACATTGTTTTCTGCATGTAAAACTAAAATAGATTTGATGTTTATTTTTGGAATTAATTAATTGGATTTATATTAGTGTTCCCCCGCTACTTTGCGGTTCACCTTTCACAGGTTTGCAGGTTTTTGCAATGTTGTTTTTAGCAGCGTATGGACGCGCATTGTGTTCTGCGTCCTTGTGGCGTATTAGAGCAATCTATCGGTCCTCTGTTATTTGTGTCTGTTATTGTAGTTACTACTGCTAGATCATTAAAATTCAAGCGAAATTTGAACTTTGAGTGTTTAAACAAGAGAGAAATGTGAGAAAATATTAATGCCTGTCTGAGAAAAGTGTATAAAGTGTCTGGTGAGGGGTTTTACAGCCTTAAAACATATACAGGTATAATAATTGTAAACAAAGTTGGCTACTTTGTGGATTTCATTTATTGCGGGCGATTTTGGGAACCTATTCCCCGCGGTAAATGAGGGAACACTATATTTCATATGGAAAATTCATACCTTTTGGTTTCTGTTCGTTTGGAACAAATGAATAACAAAATCCAAGGTTCCACGCTATGGTTCCACAGTATTTCAATAATGTTTGTTTGTTTTTTTAAGTCTTAATAGTTTTGATTAGTTTGATGAGTAAAAAAAAGAAAAAATCTGTGTCTTAGAACATTTGAAGAAAAAAAGTAAAAAAGTTCAACATTGTGAACTGCTTGGTGCTCCAATCAGCGAATGAAGCACAAAAATGTCCGTGGCCTTGAACTGGTTGGTCTCTTATTCTGAATTGGACTCTTGAATCAAATACTTTTTGCAGCATATTCTGATATATTGAAATGGACCTGTCACACCACAAATGACCAGTTCATTCCTATAAATCACCTTTTATTCCCTACTTCATCCAACGTGGAATATTTCAAAAATTCTCAGCCAAACTTGCCAAATTGTAAACTTCTGAATAAGTCTGACTAAAATGATCCTGTATATTTGGAAAGTGGACATGCCAGGTCTCTGACCTCTCACTCGCTCGTGTCCACAGGGAAGATGACCTCCCACCGAAAAGGTCATCATCAGTGAAGGCTTTCCACGCGGACGCCTCGTCTTCGGAGAACGACACCCTGACGTCCACCAACACCTACAACAGTCGCTACTGGCACAACCCTAAACCCAACTACGACACCAACTCATACACACGCTACAACGGAGACACGCGGCAGACCTTCTCCAATGCAGTGCATGGCGCACATGGACACAGACAGTCCCAGAACCCGAGCCACGCCCACAGCTCGGCGCCCACCGCACCAGGCTCGGCCCCGCTGTCTCGCCACGCTCAGCCCGCAACCACAACAACTTCTTCCTTTGCCAATGGCAGCCACACGCTCCCACCCCCCAAGACTCTGGTGGTCACCACAAACTCCGCCCCATCCCCCCCCACCATAGTGCGCAGCAACGGCTCCGTGAGCCTAAAACCCGTGGTGACACCAACGCACGGGCAGCATACGCACTCCTACGCCGTGAGCCAGGCCACGCTGGAGCGGATGGGGGCGGTGCCTGTCATGGTGCCCGCCCAGAGCAGAGCAGGCTCGCTGGTCTGAAATCAGGACTTAATTAGTTTTTGTTGTTTGAAAACCAGTGATGAAAAACAAACAGAATATGGGCTGAAACAGCCTGCTGCCCTTTACTTTACGATTACAACTGTGTCTTTCTCTACTCCGCTTTTTTTTTTTTTTTTTTTTTTCAATCTCAGAACACAGTAGGATTTTACAGCGCAGAGTTCATAAAATGCCAATTTCGTCATGGAAATGATCGTCCCTTTTTATTTGGACGCAGAAGACAGAATTCAAATCATCTCTTCATCGGATTGACGTTCTTGTTGGATGATTTTTAACGGGTGGGAAAAAAAGAGTGAAACTTGCAGGTTTCAGTACTGCACTGTTGGACTTGAGTGAGCTCAAAATCCTTCACAAATGCATGTGTCCTGTGTTTTAGCATAAGAAGTCCATTCTTTTTCTCAGTTATGTCTAACAAAGCAAATCTAACTAATAATAGTGATCCTGATCACAATAATGATGATGACGCATTGATAAAGTGAATGTTCACATGATATGATGGTGGGAATGGCCTTAAGAGAGAAGATAGGTGCAATATGCTACATAGTACACTTATTAAATACAACTATTTTCATTGTGCTGATGCACTTTTTAGAGCAACTTAGACAGCCTGCCGTCTTAAGAAGAACTGTCTCATTATTATCGTCCTGTTTCTTCATATTTTGGGAATGAATTGGCGATACATGCTTTCCGTTGGACAATGATAAGGATTTGATGTTCAAAAAGACAACAGTCCGGACACTGAGGAGTTTTGTCTACGTTTCAACATCGTCATACTTTTCTGATTTGTCACATCTGTACTGCTGTTACGAGAAAAAAAGGCTTATTTGATAAATGCTTTATAAAAGATCAATTATATATTTAAAGGTGGTTTTCTCCTTCTACACAGACAAAGACCCTACTTTTCTACTGTACATATTCATTGTAACTTCAACTGTAGGTTAGAATCTAAGGTAAAGCTAATCTGACCTATCCGTCTATTTTATAACACTTATCCTGTTCACTGGGGAGCTGGAGCCTGTCCCAGCTGACCTTGGACTAGTTGCCTGTCACTCACGGGGCCAAACCACAAACCATTGGCATGTAAGGGCAATTTAGTGTTTAATCGTTAACTGTTTTTGGACTGTGGGAGGCAATTGGATCACCCGGAGAAACCCACACAAGGGCAAGGGGCACATGCAAACCCCACGTCATTTGACTCATGTCTTAACAGTTGTTGTTTTTTCTTGCATTAGAAGTATGTCAACAAAATATTTTCATTCATCGAAGGGATTTATTTTGTTTGTAGCTTGCAGGACTGGCTTTACATTGCTTATGGTCAAAATAATCACCTACAGTTTATTTTATGGCAAAAGTCTGTTACAGCTATGTCAAACATTTTAATGCATTAACTCCAATATCTTCTTGATACTCTATGCAGGATTCATTTGTTTGTATTCTCTGACATTTTAAGAAAAACGCAAACTCGTTCTGTTTTAGGAAATTGTTGCATTGCACTGATCCACTGTCGTCATCTTGTGTCATCGTGTAGGCTTTTTGTGGCCCCATTTCGGTCTTTAACATAACTAGGGATCGATTTTATCAGTTGTCAAAATCCACTGAATGAACCCTCCAAATCTCCAATTGAAAATATCAACAGTGCGCATGAAAATTGACTTGAATGTGGTCAGAGCTTTTCTGATCATGTGGCTCCCCCTAGTGGTTGTGGCCCTAAACACCCGCATAGAGTGTTCATGCCAGGAGCTGACCCTGCACATACAAGTTATTTAGATAGGGTTCAAGTTGAGCTCAAGTCCAGTTCTGTTGTGTTTCATGTATGTTGATCCAGTCATACTGTGCCATTCTGCAGACAAATGAGAAGGAAACCGAATGAAAACATGCTGTCCACGTGTGTCATTTCATTAGAAACCATGTCAATTAGCTAGGCGCCGTGTGGAGAAAAGTATTGAGACACATTAATCATCATTAGGTTTGGGACAAAAGCCTTTAGTTCCCCTTGAATATGAAGTATTTATCTTCCAAAGACATGTTTCACTGTTGTGTGCCTCCAGTTTAACGGGAATAAAGCAAGGTGCATGAAGGCATGATTGGTTATTGTTTCTTCCATTTTTACTTTCTCATCATAATGACGTGTCTCATTACTTTTGTCCATACAGTCACGATTGTTTCCAATTTTCACTCACTCCGATGAAAAACAGCTTTTTTTCTACTCACCCAAACTAAAATGTCCAACAATGAGTGGTTCAGAAATTCATATTATTTTCCAGTCTGTGTCTATTAATATTCCACTCAGTATCTCAGTCAGAGTCCCCGCCCTGGCTGTTATCATTCAGACATCCTCTGTTATTCTTCAGGGGACAATGGCCAGCTTGAAATGTGGAATTTATGTGCACAGACAGTTACTAAAGCACTGACGTCCCGCGGCCATGAGTCAGCGTTTATCAAGTTATGTACAGTCAATAATGACCAAACCAATTTGTAAATATGTAAAGATATACATTTGTTCTTACTGTTGGTTTGAAATGTCAACTAGGAAAAATAACACTGCAACTTGTAGAGAATAAAATATTGTTGATACATTCTTGAGCATTTGTGTGTTTTGAGTGCGGAATCACTTCAATGAAGAACAGACAAGTCTTCACCATATAGATGGAACGTCAAGAGTCAGCCCCAACCCCCCAACACACACACTCACACGGTACGTTTACATGCACCAAAAATAACAAATTACTACATGAATTTGGTTGAAACCAGCTTTTCGCACTTTATTCGACGGTCCTTGAATACACCATTATTATGTGCTGAGAACGAAAGTGAAACTACGTAACTTTATTCGATGCTGCCACAGGTAAAAATGTATTTTTTCTCATTCTTCCATCACCTCACCCTTGTTCCCAAATGCTGGCACTCTGTGAAAACATAAAGGTGAGATTTTATGACTTGATGACGTCTGGTCTGTGTTGCGCGTTAGTGTTAGCAAGCTGCACTGACCGTCGGCGGAATGAACCATACCACAACCACGGTGGGTGTGGGTCGTTTTAGACCGGCTTACTTTGATTAAAGCAACCTCATTATCTTCATACAAATGACGTCGTTTTTTATAAGACACATTTAAAATAAAAACATCTTAAAAACTTTACAAACCCTTGCTCCCCGGTACTTGGGGCCTTGGTACAATTCCCAATTTCCCCCCAACTTCGACGCACATCAAAACTACAATTGTAGTCCGTGGTTTTAACATAGAAATGGCCTGTTGTTATATGTTCAATATGTCGTGAGAGGAACCACTAGATGGCAGTGTTGACACTTGATATAATGACCGGCCACAACATTAGGTACAGGTGCTTATTAGCACTAACGCAAGAGATGATCAGAAAAAGAATACTGCTGTTTGATTAGACAATTGTACCGAGAGCTGTGTTTTGGCCTCCTGAAGCTAAATAAGGTAACCAAAACAGGTAGCAGGCTAATGTATTTGATCCATGTTTTTAAAACGGGATGACAGGAGAAAAAGTACTAGTTTGTGTTGTATTGATCTGTAAGTGTGTGTTCACAACTATGCTGTAGTTATTTTTATGGTTACTAGTTCTTCTTAATGTTTTACTGAATAGGTGTCATTTAGTTCTTAAGTATAAAACTCCCACTATGATAATTCCTCTTATTCACCACCAGGCATGCAATTTCACCTTCACAACATCTGCACCGTGCTGGCATCTCCAGCATCTTTTTTCGCAAACATTCTTATTGCTTCAATTATTCTGGGCTCGGTGTGTCATTTTGAAGGTCGGCGAGATGCCACTCCTTCTTTCTCACGTCTTTGCTCTGGCTGCCTCACAAGGTTAGACGTTCTGTAGATGCTGTTAACTCCCCAAGGCAGAGGTCAACCAAGTCTGAGAGAAAATCAAAGCCAGAGAAGAGTGGCATCTTCTTTGATAAAATCACATTCAGCACCGGAGTGGATGATTGAAAGTCGAGGTGAGAGGATAGAAAGCAATTTTTGAAGGAGGAGAGGTTTTTAAAGTTAGTTCATAAGGTTGGAGGAAATAATTACAACACTGTAGATCAAAAAAGTACCTGCCATAGAATGTGTAAAGAAGTGGCGGGCTGTGCATTTGGTACCTGGGTCGGCAGTGGGGACTTAACAGACTACAATCTTTCTCGGCAGGCGCTATGAGGGCCAGTATTGATCTGACACCAAAATGTAATACTTTTTTTTTCAGATTGGCTGGGCAAATGTTTGCCACTTGGACACAAGTTTGTTGTTTTTCCCGCATTATAGAAGTGCAGTGCATTCATTTTTGTGTGACAAGGGCAAAGTTCCTTGGGTCACCAGAATACGTACCCGCCCACTTGAGCTCTCCACAGCATTCAACATGTCCCCACCCAGGTGGTCAGACATCCAACAAGCCGTAGAATGTGCAAGAGCAGATCAGCACCCGGCCAGACAGAGTGGCGTTCAAAAGGTGTTCAAAAAGTATCCGGGGCTGAAGGCACCATGGAGACTCATGGTGGCAGCTTAGAAAACTCGATCCATATCACTTTCATGGTCCAAAGTAGTTACCAAAGACTCCCAAAATCTCAGCCAGGTCAGAGGCATTGATCTGTTGAATGTGAAGGGGAAAATATTGTTCTCCGTCAAGAACCAAACAATGACAAGCTACGTCAAGTACGCCGACACCAGCTGCCAAAAGGCAGAGGTCATAACGTTCCGTAACTGCGTGGAACATTCGGCAAGGGATGGAATCCAGATAGCCAAACGAAGCAAAGCAGATGTTCATATGGCTGGATCTGGCAAACGCCTTTGGCTCAGTCCTCCACCCGCTCATCCCACACGCCCTTGAATTCTTCCATGTACCATTACACACCCAGAACAAATTAGCAAACTACTTCAACAACCTGCACATTGGCCACACAACCCGGGATATCTCAACCAACTGACGTCGGGTGAGAGACCATACCCCACACGGGCAGAAAGGGAATGGAAAGCCCACACAACCCCCAATCCCCAGGGAGCAGGGCTTGGGCCGCCCCACCCATGGCACCCAACACAGGATCAGGAGAGAAACCTCCCACCCTCCCAAGGAAGCCTGGATAGCAAAGATGGGATACTCAGAGATCACATTTAAAGAAAATAAACAATATTTGGGACGTTCATACAACCCCGGGCAAAAATGATGGAATCACCGGTCTCGGAAGATGTTCATTCAGTTGTTTAATTTTGTAGAAAAAAAGCAGATCACAGACTAAAGTCATTTCCATTGGCAACTTTCTGGCTTTAAGGAACACAAAAAGAAGTTAAGAAAAAAAGTGTGGTAGACAATAACAGTTTTTTTAGACCAAGCAGAGGCAAAAAATTATGGAATTAACCAATTCTGAGGAAAAAATTATGGAATCATGTAAAACAAATCAACAAAAGAACACTTCAACACACCACTAGTACTTTGTTGAACCACCTCTGGCTTTTATAACAGCTTGCAGTCTCTGAGGCATGGACTTAATGAGTGACAAACAGTACTCTTCATCACTCTGGCTCCATCTTTCTCTGAGTGCTGTTGCCAGATCAGCTTTGCAGGCTGGAGTCTTCTCATGGACCATTTTCTTCAACTCCCACCACAGATTTTCAATTGGATTGAGATCCGGACTATTTGCAGGCCATCACCTTGACCTTGTGTGTCTTGTTTTGCGCTATGAAAAGGCGCATTATCGTCTTGAAAAATGATTTCATCATTCCCAAACATCCTTTCAATGGATGGGATGAGGAAAGTGTGCAAAATGTCAACGTAAACTTGTGCTTTTATTGAAGATGTCTCCCCAGTGCCTCTACCTGACATGCAGCCCCATGTCATCAATGACTGTAGAAATTTATGTTTTCTTCAGGCAGTCGTCTTCATAAATCTCATCGGAACGGCACCAAACAAAAGTTCCATCATCATCACCTTGCTCAGTTCATTCATCACTGAATATGACTTTCATCCAGTCATCCACAGTCCACGACTGCGTTTCCTTACCTCTTTGTAACCTTGTTTTTTTTTCTGTTTAGCTGTTAACGATGGCTTTGGTTTAGCTTTTCTGTGTGTAAATTCCATTTCCTTTAGGCGCTTTCTTACAGTTCGGTTACAGACGTTGACTCCAGTTTCCTCCAATTTGTTCCTCACGTGTTTTGCTGTGCATTTTCTGTTTTCAAGACATATTGCCTGAAGTTTTCTGTCTTGACGCTTTGATGTCTTCCTTGGTCTACCAGTATGCCTGCCTTTAACAGCCTCCCCATGTTGTTTGTACTTGGTACAGATTTTACACACAGCTGACTGTGAACAATCAACATCTTTTGCAACATTGCGTGATGATTTACCTTCTTTAAGAAGCCGGATAATCCTCTCCTTTGTTTCATGGAGCCATGATTCATGTCAGTCCACTTGGTGCGACAGCTCTCCAAGGCGTGATCACTCCATTTTAACTGCAGACTAGCCAGCAGATCGTATCTGATGCAGGTTTTAGTTTTGGGAATGAAAATTTACAGGACGATTCCATAATTTTTTCCTCAGAATTGAGTGATTTCATTTTTTTTTTCCCTCTGCTTGGTCTAAAAAAGTAACTGTTATTGACTACAATTAGTTTTTTCTTAATTTCTTTTAGTGTTACTGAAAGCTAGAAAGTTGCCATTTGAAATGACTTTAGCTTTGTGTCATGTCTGATCTGATTTTTTTCTACAAAATTAAACAACTGAATTAACGTCCCACGAGACTGGTGATAATTTTTTTCCAGGGGTTGTACAGTATACAGTATACAGTATATGAGCAGCATGAGAGCCATTGTGCCCACTGTCCATGGTGCTGAAACATAGTTTAGTCTGTGTCACAGCAGGTACACTCTTACATATGAGTACAGTGTTCCCACGCTCTATCGTGGTTCACCTTTCGCGGATTCGCTGTTTCGCGGAATTTTTTTAGTGCTTCTTTTTTTTTACAGGCCGAGCCTGGCCCTTTAAGAAGAATTGCATTGGAGGAAGTTGAGTGTCAATCTCTTCCCTCTCTCGCCTGTCTGCACCGCCCATTGTTTTCTGCATCCTGATAGGCTGTAGACAATTGTCAAACAATCTCCTTCGTGCCGTCCTGCCATGTCTTCTGTGTCATCGCTAGCTTACTTGCTTGCTAGCTTGTAAATGAATCTTGAGTTTGTCTGCAGCAATATGTTTTAACAAGGATGCAAAAATGCTACGAAAAGGCATGGTCCCAGGAGTGAAATATGCATAGGTGACTTAATAATTTGTTGTGTCCGACATGTAGGTTGATCATTAAAATTCAAACAAAGGTTTGAACTTTATTAAGAGTGTTTAAACAAGAGAGAAATGTGAGAAATTGTTTTTGCCTGTCTGAGAAAAGTGTATATAAAGTGTATGGTGAGGGGTTTTACAGCCTTAAAACATACTGTATATAATAATTGTAAAAAAATGAAGTTGGCTACTTCACGGATTAAGTAGGGATAATCGTTCGCACCGGTGTTCTTAGGTTGATGAATGCCAACTGCGATGCCCGTGCATGTGAGCCCTAATTTGCATAGGTCACCGCCTATTATTTCCTATATAAGGTAAAAAATGTGCCGTGCGCAACAGGCAGCTGGAGGCGGAGATGGCAACGAGCAAGGCCAAGACTGAGAAGCAGCTGGACAACAAACGAAAGAAAAACCTCAATTGTACTGAAATAGAGGTGCTTTTACAAGGAGTGAGCGAACACAAGACCACCTTATTTTCACGTGTATCCACCGGTCATCAGGCCATCCAAAAAGAGTCGGCATGGAGCACCATTGCAGGAAACATAAATGTCGTTTCCATGGAGAAACGCACCACCGCAGAGGTTAAAAAGAAGTGTTTTGACTTAAAATAGACTCAAAAAAAAAGATTGGACTGCACCGGAGGGATCTGGAGGAAACGGGAGGTGGGCCATCAATCAGAAACCAAACCATTTTGGAAACTCTAGAAAATATTTACACAATCATCATGGAAAAATAAAGTCAAAATACATAGTTTGTGTGTGACAATTTATTTTTTCTGCGGTTACATTTGATTAGACGCTGCCTAATTAAAACAGCAGCCCCGTGCTCTGGCTCAAGACGTGGCTGGGGGTGCATGTCGTTATCTGGGGGTGCTCCGTGCGCAATAGACACACCACGTTTCATTGCGATGTTATTCTGATGATCCTGCACACCTGCAAGAACAGAGAGGGAAGCCTGAAGCTAAGCAGGACATCAAATATTCGTGGCTTTCAGCAAATAAATCTAATGGTCCCTTTACATTCTCTCTCTGCGCAGCGCACGTCCAGCCAGCTACTTTAAAAAAAATTAAAAATACATTGCGTATACAGTACAACAGATGTGACACTTTGTTGGGACTGTAAAAACAGCGAGGGTGACCTCTTGCATGCCAAATTGTGAACTCAGTGTGGCCTAACTGAAGAATTGACATGAATGTAATAGGATAACTACTTACGTAAGATGTAGTTAGAAATTGCCAAATATTTAGCCAGCACAAAACTGCCATTGACTGGTGACCAGTCCAGGGTGTACCCCGCCTCTCGCCCAAAGTCGGCTGGCATTTGATAATGCTATCAATAGTCAGCTTAGTCAGCTCAGTGGTTAATAATGTGAAGTAGTGCATTGGATGATTCAAGATGGATAAATTACACAATATTTTGGATACTATTTTTGTTGTTGTTTCATTATTTTACAATGACCTTCAGTGATAATCTAGTTCTGTGAGTTCCCACACAATACAGACAGTAGTCTCTATCCAGCGCCCAAGGACTGCAATGAATGAGCAGCTACATGAAGCAATTACTGCAGAATAGTTCATATCAGATCAGTAACTCCAGATTTTGATGCTCCTATTTGGCGCTCATTTCTTCCAGCTGCTTCAGTGAAATAGAGTGAATGACGCAGTTTGAAAATACAATTATGCTTCCCTGTCTTTACCAAAAAAAAAGATCAGTTCAGACCGGTGAACCTTTTATCTCCTTGACTGAGCCAACCAAATTTCTAACAATTTTACCTACATAAACTGAATTTCTCAGAAAGCTTTGATTTATTTAGAGCATGAAATTGAATGGACTGGCATATTTACCATGCAAATTTGCAGGAAAGCCACTTTCCTTAATCATTGATAGGTTTGTAGAAACAATTTCACAGCCAGAAAATTACAAAACCCAGCCCGCAATTTGTTGTGGTTGCCATGTGGCCAAAAGACATTCATATTTGCTTTTACAGTGCAGAAAAGGGGCAGAGTTAGGACTCATTTCTTCTGGTAAAGCACAGGAAAAAATACCATATATCCAATAATGCGATTTTGTGTAGTCAACAACAACAACAACAACAACAACACATTGGTTATTGCGCTATAGGAGATAGCACTATTGACTATTCAACTTGTTCAACCTTTGACCTTTACATGCTTTATTGCTATTCAATTTTTTTATTTTGCATAAAAATACACACAATATTTCGTAGAAGAATTATTTGTTCACTGCACTATAGCACAGATGGCTTTCTGCAGCTGTGACACAGCCTGTTTAAATAATTCATGATGTGCTCCACAGTTTTGCCAGTGTCTCTGTATGTAACTATAGTAAAAGTTCACAGATGGAATAAATTGGGTAGAAAGTACTAATCTCCTATGCTATCTGAATTTACACTCGGCCGCACGTTGGCCGAGTGGTTAGCATGTTGGCCACACAGTCAGGAGATTGGGAAGACCTGGGTTCAAATCTCTGCGTAGAGTTTGCATGTTCTCCCCGTGTGTGGGTTTTTTCCTCCCACATTTCAAAAAGCATGCATGTTAGGTTAATTGGAGACTCTAAATTGTCCATAGGTATGAATGTGAGCGTGAATGTTTGTTTGTCTATATGTGCCCTGTGATTGTCTGGCAACCAGATTTATAACACTGGTTGTTGGAAATAAACAGGACAGTGGCCAAGACTCAAAGCGTTGTCCGACACAATATAGCTTAAAGGTACTTTGCTTCTCTGGATGATTAGTTGAATTAATGACAAGTCAGTTATCATGATGGTTTAGCTTATAGTCTGTCAAATGTATTAACAATGCTATTGATTCTTAATCGTTGGTAACGCTTTAAGGAAAAAGTCAAGTAAACAACGTTCAATCATTTCATCAAAGTGTATGCACAGCGTATAACTTTATCTTACACTCAGCTCAGAGCCAGTGAATACATTGTACACTGTTGTCCGCCGAGCCCCGCCCAGCTCTCTTGCTCACCATCATGGCGGACTTTCTGCTGCATGACGTACCACACTCTTTTCGACAGTCCTATTTACTTGTGTCTTTGGTACATACAGGGGTATTGCAGACACCAATACTGATGCAGATACTTTTCCTTGAATGACGGTGTGATTTTGCCTTGAATTTGTTAATGAAGATTGTAGTCAGAAAAATATCTATCATGCTTGTATCTATCCTATACCAGAGTGTACCCAGCTGGGATAGGCTCCAGCATACCCGCGACCCTAGTTAGGATAAGTGGCATGGAAAATGGATGGATGGATATATGTTCTTTTGTTCAATTCAAAGTATTGTGATATTCAGCAACAACAAGTGTCAGGAATAGACCACAAAAGCCCAACGTACCATATACAGTATGTAACGTTACACATCTTTGACATTCATTTGAAGTCTTTTATATATAAAAACACATCAGAAGGGTTTTCAACGTGGTATAAACTGCATAATTTTCCTTTACCCAGAAAAGTGTCTGGGTTGTTATGGGTTAACATGACAACATTTATCGCAGTTCTCTACAGTAGGCTACAGGGACTGTAATGTTGTAGACTGGTTGTGTGTCGTTATTGTTCGGAGGCACTAGATGGCGCAACTGACCAGGGCAGGTGCGAACACCAACCCTTGGCAGACATTCTACTTGTTTGATTCTTACGTTTGAGTTTAACTTTAACACACAGTTTCTTGAGGACATGTTGTGCTTATCTGCGAAGTCAACGCCTGTGTCCAGGAAGTTTGATCTGGACGCCATGTATTGCTGATTTACAGCTACGGTTCCCTTCCGCCGTGTTCCTCTTCGCTCCCATTTGCTAACTCACACTTGTGTGTGCAGTGTGTGCGTGTGTGTGTGTGTGTGTGTGTGTGTGCGCGCGTGTGTGATGGAGCTGGGGCGACACCATTGCTTGTTCAGTACTTCTTTGAATAACAGCTGTTGGTAGGCTCCAGCATACCCCCGCGACCCTTATGAGGAGAAGCGGTATAAATGGATGGATGGGCTGCAACAAGCTGCTGCCTGTCATTTAACCCAAATCAAAATAAAACAACAAAATAAAAGTATACATTGAGGTGCTGTACCCCCCCAATTGCTATAAAAACAACAATGCATCTTTAACATTTGAATTAACTTACTCAGCAACCTGAACAGAGCAAAATAAAAAGACAAGTTATGTTTAGATCTCCACAATTTGTGAGGGTTACGATCCGAAACACAAATAGAAGCACCCAAAAAATGTTACACATTTTTTTTACACAAAGTAAGCTGTTTCAAATAGTCATTTATCGTGGTTAATTGGTTTCAGACCTCGCTGTGATACGTGAATTTCCGTGAAGTAGGATTCCTTATTCATAAATTGAATATTTTTGTATTACGCCATAGAAAATGGTACATGCGGTTGTTAACATTATTAGAGCCATGAAATAACACCCTGATAGTCACCTTTACGCTTGTATTACCCAATATAGTAGACGTAATAAGAGTAAATAAGACATATAAGGCATAAATAAGACATTATATACATTCACACGTTAGCATTGGGAGAGTTCTTTGTTGTTGTTTTTTTACTTCTGGTTTCTGTGCAGTACTTTCTGCGGTGGCTCATGAATTGTGTTCTGTAACCTTACTGGAACCTAATGACAAGTGTAGAATACTAAATATCACATTGTCTTTGAATGTGTCTTCGGAATGCCTTATATTTGTATTTTAGTTCATTTTTAGTCATGTTTATGCTTGAAAATGCTTTTTCAACCACGAAACCGCCATGGTTTATTAATTATTATATATTTTTTCAAAAATGTGAGTGAAGCTGTGAAATTCGTGTGTGAAGTATCTAGGGATTACTGTATTACCATTTTCTAATAGCAAAAGAAAATATTAAAGTGTGATAGTGGAGTTCATATAGTTTTCTTCCAGTAATGAAAAAAGAAAAAGACAATCAGCAGAAATTAATAATGGATTAAAAACTGACAAACACTGTATAAGAGACAAATACATACACAATATATGATAAATAATACTTCATGAGATAACAATAGAGAATCAATTAAGAATATATACAGGATTAAAAAAATGAGAACAGGATATGTACCTTTTTACTAAATAATAAATTCAGGATAAATGATATCAGACACTGTGGTTCTGTGCTTTGCTTCTTGCATGTATCATGCAACGCATGCTTGTGGTGTTTTTTCAACAGACTCATATTGCTTTGCACAATTTACGCATATTTTTACATGACATTTAGTTTTACTCCGCATACTGATGCTAAAAGTTTTTAGTGCTTGCATAGAAATGTGTTAAGGTTTTCCCTCAGAATGTACTTCTCCTCTTGTTGAAAATAAATGTACATGCAGGCTGGCTTCTTGTTTGCTTCGTGCATGGATTTAGCTGTTTGAAAATGTGCTCTCAAATTTACTGCCTTTTGGATGTTATTGTGCAAGTTTAGTTTGATCCAGTCTTGTGTCCTGTCAATGTAATGTAATGTGCCTGGTATCATGACATTTGCATGAGGATTATGGACGTTTATACAAGTGCATCTAGTGCCGTAAAATGCAAAAAGAACCTTTCCATGTCTCATTCACCAATGCCAATGAGGATCATAACAAGTATTTCATGTTCTATTCTTGAATACAATCACTTACACTGTCCAATGCTCCAGAAGATTTCTTAAATACATCCATTCATCCATCCATCCATCCATCCATTTTCTCGCGGGGTATGCTGGAGCCTATCCCAGCTGACTTCGGGCGAAAGGCTGGTCGCCAGCCCATCGCAGGGCACATAGAGACAAACAACTCACATTCATACCTATGGACAATTTAGAGTCGCCAATTCACCTAACATGCATGTTTTTGGAATGTGGGAGGAAACCAGAGAACATGGAGAACATGCAAACTCCACACAGAGTTGCCCAAGCGGTGATTGGAACCCAGGTCTTCCCGATCTCCTGACTGTGTGGCCAACATGCTATGCCACCGTGCGGCTAAATACATAAATGTTATGTATATATGACAAGTAATAATAACAATAAAAACATCCCAATCACCTTTTACAAAGTACTACTATATTTTTAAACCTTTTATCTCATCACGACAAAATATCTTATTCATTCCTGTATATTGCGTGACCTTGTAGTCATCCCAGCCATGACTGCACTAATAAAGCTGATTTGGCCCATTTCAAAGAACTCAAGGGTGAATCAATTAGCTTCTTTTGTCTCCCACTGGATGGAGGTACCAAGAACGGTGTCGGCCCTGACCGACATGTTGGATTGGATTCAACAGGACTCTGATGCTGGCAAGCAGCCTAGATGGTGTGAAGTGCCAGCAAAAAGGAGGGATGAGCAGGGTGCCGGTGTGTGAAGGGGAATAAATGGAATAATGGAGGAGAGAGCATGCAGGGAGAGGCTGTGTGGAGATGGAGACGGGAACATGAATTAGTGAAAAATTACTCAATATCTTGAGCTCTGTCTGCTTTCTGCATTTGTAATGTGTGTGTTCTGAGCTGGCTTGGTGCCTAAATCTGCTTGACAATGTGAAGATCAGACTAGGGCTGAACGATCTGGGGAAAATAATCTCATTGTGTGTTTTTCCGAATAATGCGATTGCAATTTTATATGATTTGACCTTTTCCATATGGGGCCGCACGGTGGTCAGCATGGAGTGGTTAGCGTGTTCGCCACACAGTCAACAGATTGGGCTTGGGCATGTCTGTGTGGAGTTTGCATGTTCTCCCCATGCATGCGTGGGTTTTCTACGGGTACTCCGGTTTCCTCTCATGCATGTTAGGTTAATTGGTGACTCTACATTGTCCATAGGTATGAATATGAGCGTGGACGGTTGTTTGTCTATATGTGCCCTGCGACATAGTGATGACAGTGGTTCTCCATTATTTACTATCGCGATGCATCTAAGAATCTCTTATTTCCCCCACCCCTAGTAATTAATTAAATAAATTACCACCATTCTTTTTTGACAGCCCTAATAATAATAGGACGTCCGTTTCTTCTTCACCCCTCTGCATGGGCCAATAGATCTAACTGGGTATGAATAGGTTGAATTTGGCATGAAACTGTACCTGCGAGTTTCCATTGTGGGCGGAATTTCCCACGCGACACAACATGAGCTGGAGCGGTGAGACACTAATCTCTTGATAGCGCTCTCCTCTCCAGCAGATAAAAGGCAATCTAGCTGTGTTAAGTTCACACTCTATGTCCTCCCTCTCCCCTCAAACTTCGCCAAGTCACCCATAAACATGGCACACATCTCGTGGTGGCTAGCAAGCAAACAGCACAGATGCCAGGTGCGTTCAGGGACATCGGGTCATCACACAATTTTTTTTTTTTGCAAGACCAGCGACCCACGTAAAACCTCCAAGTGGGTCGCGACCCACCAGTTGCAAATCACTGCGCTAGCGGCAATAAAGGTAGAGTTGTTTGTACAGCCTTCCTGACTCATTATATAGAACGTGTTGTAGTATGAACACACAGCATGCACTGCACCGCTTTAGGAGCTATGGCTTTTTGTCTACACTTTATAGTTTTGGATTCTGAATGTATGTATGAGAGGTTATGCTGAATGGTTTGTCAAGCGTGTTTAGTGTGTGTCACCGTGACGTCACCGTGTCCTTGGCTATGAACTTGGTTATTATGAAGTGATGTCCCCATTCTGTTTTAAATTACGTTCATATATAGTGGCACTTTTCGGTCAACGCCCTGGAGTATTTTCTTGTCTGGTGCTCTGTGTTTTATCCTGAATGTTTTATCAATATGTCTGTGATATATTTTTTTAACAAGTTTGTCATATAAGCCTGTGACGTAGCAACAGCAGGACAGCATGCGCTGCACAACACTCATGAGGCCACCGCAGGCTTTGTTGTTTTAAATTACAGTGCATTTGCTTTGTCATGTTGACATAGTACAACAGTAAATGCCAAAAATATCAGAAGGAATTTCCTCAAGACTTTTTAGAGGGATTGGTATTTGGGCCGGGGAGAACCTATTTATTATTTTAATGAAAATCAGAAAAGGAGTGAGTACAGGGTTTTTATTTACTGTTTGTCATCCTCTATGAAGCATGAAGTAGCCTGGAAAAACAAACGAACACACAAAAACAAGAGTCCCTGTAAAGCTGTATGAAGACCTAAAACACTGTACAGGACACGAATGACTCACTGCCCATCAATATGAGCCCTGAGCCGTGAGTGTAAGATGCATCATGTTTCACGTGGGTGATGAATGCAGCCACCCCATCCCACGCCTTGTATATGTCCTCTCTTGAGTCACAAAAAAAAGATTCCCTTTTCATCTGCCACCTTCACCCCGAGGTGAGTTATTTGATTGCTTGAAATTTCAATGAAATCAAATGCATTTGCTGAGCCCTGCCCATTGCCTGCTGCAGCTGCACAGTGTTTGGGTTTCATACAATAGACGATCCAGAGGCAAGAGGCTATATTCCTTTGTACAAACCAATTACTGTCTCTGTGCTATTAAAAATTCCAACCATTGTAATCTTATTGCAATGAATATAAATAGAGCTAAAGGGTAAACGAGGAAATCATATTGTGATGGGATTACACAGCATTACAGTGCTGGATTTATGACTTCTGGCTCCCAGCAGAAGGGGGCCCCAGCCATATAGAAAGTAAAGTCAATTTGATTTTCCAGGTATGCCATATCACAACACAAGTCTTGTAGCGGATTTGGATTCTGACAAGCCTCAGTGGAAGATCCGAGTATTTTTCTGTTTTTAACAGAATTTAGTTGTGCTTCAGTGACACATTTCACTGCTATGCTTTTAGCCTGAGAGTACTTAAAAGCTTTAAAAGACAAATATGTCAAAGATGTTGGGACCTCGTTTCACAGAAAACAATGCCCTACGACGAGAGTTTTATTGGTATCAACGCCTTGAGATTTGAGTAGCAGCTCCTGTGTGGATTTGACGCACGGTCTCTGGAGAGTGGAGAACCCTCTGCTCCCCTCGCGTCTGCAATAGCTGTCATAGTGACCAAATGAGAGGCTTTTGTTGACTGTCCTCAGATTGTCAGTGAGGCAGACGCACAAATCACGCATCTGACAGTCAAGGCGAGTGCAAAGAGGCTCCAAAGTCTGTGTAAAGGATTTTTTAACACTGACTTCAAAGAGCGACAGATTTAACCTTTCCATCTTGTTAAAACATCTCACCGCCCTGGGTATGTGTGATTTTATTTGAGCTGGAATACTTTTTGTGTGGAATTTCAATCTAATTTCAAGTCAAAAGAAAGTCAATGATAAGTAGGATTGGAAACCACAAGGCTTGCAAACAGCTTTTACCCACAGGCCATCAGGCTTCTCAACAAAGCACTCACACACACCGCACGCAACACACGGACACACTCATAGCACTTTTATTTATTTATTTGTATTATTTATTTGTATTATTTATTTGTATTAATGTCTCTTTTGTTGTTGTTGCTTAATTCATTGGTATTTATGTTAATGTTTCTTATTCTTTCTTGTGTTTTCTTTCTTTTCTTGGGAGAATGAACAGAATAAGAATTTCATTGCATAGTATAACTGCCTGTTTTACTATGCATATGACAATAAAACTCTTGAATCTTGAATCTCTTGAAAGGGGTGGATCATTTCCTGTTGCATATTGCAATGCTACGGTGAAATAAATGGTAAACAAGCCGTCAAACGTTAGCACTTGAATGTTTGCTTCCCTCCAAATTGTGCATGGACTTACTGTCACTGTGCTGTCACAAGTTTTATGAATCTATTTATAAATTTGTTGCATTGTTGTATTAAACGTACTTCAGTTCAAATCGATTTAATCGGTTTCTTATCACACCAGCTTTCTTCAGAGGAGGCACAGCTCTTACAGAGAACAAAAGCCACAGTCAACTTGTGCAGAGAGAAATTCACATTGGACACACTGGATTCTCGCTCCAAAAATACTAAATAAATGATTGTTTCGTGGTTGACTATGGCCTATTATTAGTCCAAAAATATTGGAATACAAGTCATATGTGGTATTGTGGTCACTAGGCGTCAGTAATGTTACATTGATGAGACATAGATCACATTACCTTAACATTGTACTAGGCAGCCATGGCATGTCCGCCATGATTGAGTTGGGGGGTGGAGTACTTTGTCCTTATTTCCCATGCTGTTTGAAACACTTCAAGTTTAGAACAAATACACTGGAGGCTAACAAGTTAGCTCGGCAGCTTGCTATATGCTATGCTATAAAGCTGCTATTTTCATTTTCCTGAGATTGATTTAACCAATGATGATGATGATGTTTGTTGGTAGTTTGTTGAAAGGATGCAGAATATACACAAAAAACTAATTGTGTTGAACACAGACTCTCGATAGACCACCCGACAACATTAATATCACAATGAAGTTGAATTTAAAATCAATTACTAACTACAAAAATTGACGGCAATTTGCCAGGCATGGAAAGTGCAGCATCAATAACTGCTACATCCATCTGTCCATTTGCTACCATTTGCTGTTTCTTGCTCTAATTGTAGCAATATCTTCACCCATTGTGAGCAGACACAAACTGGTTAAAATAACGGGGTCCAATGTCTCTAAGCACTAAATAATGACTCTTTTACTATGTAGCAAGTGAACACAATAAAGCAAAAGGTAGCTAAAGATTTCTGTTCGTCTGTGCGTCCTGAAAAAGAGGAAAACCAGTCCTTCAGAATACAATAGAAAAGATAGAATATGTCAATGGATGAAGAAAAATAACAAAATAACTTACTCTGATTTACACACAGAAGTGTTTGTGTTTTTTTGTTGTGTGCTCTTTTGCGTGTTTATGAAGCCAGTGAACAAAAGGATGTCTGGGTGTGTTCACAGTACATGCCTCAAGTGATCTCTGCTTCCAGGAACATCATGTAATTCTGAGAGATTTGCAAATGTGGAGGATTTTTGATTGTGAGGGTCTGCACAACTCACAGTTTTGTTGTTTATCATTAAAACGCCTCTTAGTGTGATTATTTAATCAATACAGAATGCATTTCCCCCCCCTCCCTGGCATTTATACAGGTTCAGCCAAATCTTATTTTCAAAATATGTATCACCCTGTTAAGTTATGGTAATGGTGCTGGTATAGTTCATTTTGGACATGCAAAACCATTTAGGGGTCTCGACATTTCAGACTCTCACTTTAAGTGCTCTCGGCGACTTTGCCATTAAATAATAAATAAAAAAAACAGTTTTGCAGTGTTCTCGGTTCATGTTCTGCTGGTTGTTGAACAACTAAATAAGTTAAATAAATAAGTCCTAAATTTTTTTTGTCATAGTTTAAAAAATAAATGAATTAATGAAAAAAAATTGCAGACACAGCCACAGCAGTCCGCCCACCCGTGCAACCCACCACCACAGCTTCAAAAAATCATAGGGGAAACCCTGATGATGCAAATATGTGAAAACAAAGACAAGCATCACAAGGTCACAACATTTTAAGGAAAACCAAGTAGCAAACAAACATAGAAGGAGGCGAAGCCATGAACAAAGCAAGATGGCGAGAATAGCTACAGTAGCTAGCACAGAAATAGTTGTTGCAAGTCGCAGCTGCCATATATAGTCAGACTAGTGTTTGCCCCACCTAGCATGAACTAATAAAGCCTACTCGGATGAGAGACCAAATGTCCTTTGAGACAACCTGAACAGTTCAGTTGTGATCAGTTCAATGCCCTGAGAATTGCAAGTAGCAACTTTCAAGCACAGGCAAAATAAGAACAAACAGAGATGGGACGAGCGAAAGCAAATGAATACTCCAACATCATCCTGCCGCATCCTAAGGGCTAAATTGTTGAAATTGAACATTTCAACATGTCTGAAAAGGAGTAGGAAGAAGCAGATCATATTTAATCCTACCCATTCTACGTTTTTCATCTCTTGTTGAAAATGTAGGAAAGTACAATAAAAAAGTATGTTTTTGTTTATTGATGATCATGTTCATCACCTCACTTCTTACTTTTTCTAAAAAGAAATAAATACACAAAATTCACACCTTCTTTCACAGTTCCTGTTAAATCTGGGAAAGCCCCTGCTTCCAACAGCACCGGCACGGAAAAGGGCTCAAATTCAACATGCAAATTTGCTGACTTTGGAGATTGTATCAGATGCAGGACGGCGGGTGCATAAAACGGAAGAGAGGAAAGTCGAAACGGTGGTGTAAACTTTGACTCCCAACACTCACTTCTCCTACTGTTTTCCCAAAAGTAACTGCCGCTTCCCACAGGTATTTTATCACAGAAGACGCATCTAATTAGATGTCTGCGGAACTATAGATGCTGATTTGCTGTGTGAATGCACACAGACATAGCAATGCCACGCTTCGCTGGGTTCTCTTTGATGGGCTCCACTGGGGTTGCCAATTCCCACAAAAATAAATAAGGGACACCTTCTTGGCTGGGCCAACTCATTTTTTAGTTTTTTGCCTTTATTTGTGAGAAACAAATTTTGTACTATATAACACAAACTTGAATTTCATTTGATGCATGTTTTAGAGTAAACTGAACACATGACAAAATGAACTGTTCAGTCATTTTTGACAGATTGAAATCATTAAAATCTTTCCAATAGAAATCTGTCCTGCTTAACTCAACTAGCCTTACATATGGTATACATTCACTGTCCAGGTGTATGATAATGCAGGTCTACCAAACCTCCATCACTATCAAAGCTACGCTGACAAAAAGAAAGGAGAGGTGAGCTATTTGTGAATGAAATTTAATTTGTACTTTATTTATTGTATTGTATTTGTATTTGTACTTTATTTATCCCACAGCGGGGAAATTCACTTGTTACAGCAGCAAGCAAGCAAGATACGCAAGTAAAGAGTACAGTGTAAAGAATGCATAGTGACTACAACATGGTTCAGGTGGTGCAGGTGTTGTAGAGCCTGACAGCGGTCGGTATGAAGGACCTGCGGAACCTCTCCTTCTTACACCGTGGGTGTAACAGTCTGCTGCTGAAGGAGCTGCCCAGGGAAACAACAGTGTCATGTAGCGGGTGAGAGGTGTTGTCCATGATGGATGTCAGCTTAGCCAACATCCTTCTCTCCCCCACTTCCTCCACGGAGTCCAAAGGACCGTCCAGGACAGAGCTCGCTCTCCTGATCAGCCTATTGATCCTGCTCCTGTCCCTGTCCGTGCTGCCCCCTCTCCAGCAGCCCACAGCATAGAAGATGGCTGAGGCCACCACAGAGTCATAAAAGGTCCGTAAAAGAGTCCTGCACACACCAAAGGACCTCAGTCTCCTCAGCAGGTGGAGGCGACTCTGGCCCTTCTTGTAGAGGGCGTGGGTGTTGACGGACCAGTCCAGTTTGTTGTTAAGGTGAACACCCAGGAATTTGTAGCTGTCTACCAAATCTATGTCCGCTCCCGGGATGTTCACCGGTGTGAAATGAGATGAGATTACAAAGCAGACTTCCACTCAAACAGGGTGCTCATTGTCTTTTTGCTGTTTTGTTCTCATTTTTCAGGCATCATGTCTGAATTGAACAGTTATAAGAAATACTAAGAGTTTAAGCATATATTCTTTGGTGAGCTACTCAGAATCAGATGGCGAGCTCCAGGTACCTAAAAAGCTACCTATTGGAAACCCCTATGATAGCATCACCCATCGAGCTGGACACACTGTTAAACGACTTACACACACTTACACACTAGTGTGTGGATAAGGCCTTATTATAATGATAATGAGAGAGCAAAGTTAAACGAAACAAAAGTAAGTTAGCATGTACCTCATAAATGCTACTTGTAGCTTCCCTGTGGGACAAAAACAAGTTCCGAACAAACCGCATTGCTTGCTTGTTTTAAAGACAAAATGTCACTGTGGTAAAAAGACACATTTGGTGTCCAAAGACCAGAAGCTAGGCAGATAGCCCTAGCTAGTTAGCTAGCTAGCTGCCGCCAATGTGAGGAAGCATAACAGCCAGACAAAGTGTGTAAACAAAGTGAAAAACAAGGTGCTAATAGGCGGCATCTAATTAGCTAGTTCTTACCTGGGGTGCTGGAACAGCAGAACTCTTCAAAACATGTTTCTGTCTTGGGCATGTAGGAGTATTCTTTCTGGCTGAATTGTGCACTATACACATGAAGCTGTTTCATCCTGGCTACTTTGGTTCCCAATTTATAGCAAATATGGCAAGAAGCCACAGTTGTCTGATAGCAATGGAAAAAATGGAATAAATAGGACTATTCAGACACATTCTGTTGTTACAGCCCAGATAATTACAAGTCTGCATCATTTTTGTATATATATGTATTTTTTGACAATAGCCTAGCTCGCAGATGAACTCTCTCGCATCGCAGCGGTCGTCATCTGCGCATGTAGACACTGTGGAACACATAGGCGGTGTGTTCCACGCAGTGATACGGAGAAAAAATAACACTGATGAATTGTGAGGTCTGAATTTTTTGTGGAAAACTGATTTGTGATTCAAATGTATTACTCTTTTGCATGCATATTATTTTGAGAAGCAAAACGCTTCACTTAAGAGACTCCACCAACTAGCCATAACTACTTTCCTCAACATCCAAACTCTGCTCTCGGGACGAAGTGGGGGGAAAAGTCCCTGTTGATGTACTACAATGCTGATGGGGATGTCATACAACTTCATGTCAAAAAATCCAAACCATCCCTGAAAGATGACTCACTCAATATGTGGCGTGGTGTCGGGGTCAGTTTTAATGTCTCCAGTACACGGTGTCAGGAGATTCTCCAGCAGTACATGTGACCTACCGATGACTTTAAACAGAGGCACAGCTGGGAGGAGACCAGCAGAGCGTGATATACCGACAAGGTTGTGTGCCTTTACAGCTACCGACATGCACTGCCACACTTCCAGAGGTTTCCTTGGTGGCTGGAAATATCCCACCAGTGAAAGCGCTCAACAGGCATTAACATCAACTAGCCATGGCTCAGTACAAGCAGGAGCTTGTCACACCAGGAGATGGGACCGTCCCTTCTTGCTCTTGTTTGACACACTGGACACTTTTGGCCTTATTCACTGACAAAACAACAGCAGCAATGCAACAAAGTAAAATTTTTATGCACATTTTATCGCGAAATGATCAAGAATAATGTCTGACTATGGCATTTTCGCTAAATTTCAAAGCTGCCTATCCTTCGAATTAGCATAAATAAATACATTTGTTTGGACAAATATAATGATGATAACAAATATAGCTCATAAGAGTTGAATTTAAGAGCTGATATCTAGCAACATTTTTTCTTGACAATATCCAACATCGCTTAAGTTCTTACAGGAGTAGCTATAGCATTGTACTGCCAAAAAATGTAACTCTTATGAGCTATTATTATTGTCATTGTTATATTTGTCCAAACAAAGGTACCTTTAGTTGTATCAGGCATTAAAATGAACAAGAAACTGAAGAAACCAGGGTGGTCCAATCATTTGCTAGAGGTTGTTTATATGCTGAAGTTATCAGTGTTTGCAGGAAGCTGGTTTTCTTTCTTGTAGATGTAACATTCACAGCCGGATGATGCTGCTTTAAATGTGCTAACATCTTAGACGTGTTTCCTGCAGCATACCCGATATCCGTGGAAAAATGTCGACACACAATTTTGGATTTATCCACTTGCCTTTGTACATGCGTAATTTTAACAGGGAAGCCAAAGTGTTCCCAAACAGGAGACCGTAGTGAGATTGGAGGGTCTTCCAGCTCAGGCTTCTCGCTTGCATTTGCCATGATGCCATTTGTCACACCTACGAGCTACTACTGTTCCTCCTACGGAAACTCGCCCAGGACTTTAGTTCTGTGTGAAGCGCTTACATCACTTTAGTAATAAATTTAATGAGAAAAATAGCACAAAATATCCTGGAAACGGTACGCAAGTGGACCGAACCGAACATGCAGAACCAAAACGGTTCAATACATCCATGTGAATCGTTACACCCTAATAGGTGTGTGGCTTCACCATGAGCAAGAAAATGTGTGGTCTTTCATGAACGTGTCAGGTCTGATTATGTTCCGTTGTGTCTCTCCTTGCCTGGATTGATTCCGGCTGTTTCGGTCTGGTGATGTAATCAGGGTCTGGTGGACTGCATAATCACTTCCTGCTTGTTATTGTGCTATAGGTATTGAGGAAACAATGTTGCAGAGCCAGCAAGTAAGATAAAGAGAAGATAGAGATAAAACAGTTAGAGCCCATGATGACCATCACTATTATTTTTTTTCTGGTCCAACCTCAGATAAAGAACTATTAGAATCAATTCTGGGGCAAAAGGCACAGAAATAAAACGAACCTCTATCACAATCATTTAATGAAGGAAGAAATTGGTTTTTAGAAGCGTTTATTGCATCCAAGACTCGCCCTCTACTCTGTTCTGCATGGAAGCACACTAATGACCATCTGAGTGAGTGCTTAACAGAGACTGACGTATGGACCCAGAAACAGGCGTGAGATCAATATTAAATCACCAAACAGTGAACAATTAAAACCAGGGTTTGAGGTACACAGAGTTTCATTGTCCGTCCCTTATTCATACTGTATGAATCAGAAAATAGGCCGCTATTTAGCAAATGGACAGAGGATGGAAAATTGCAATAGTCTGGAACCATAGTGTTAAAACTATTACCTCTTTTCAACTCTTTCAGAGCTGGCTGTTGGCAGGTGTAGGAGTGTCACTGACAGTTACAGGAAGCGCTTGATTGTAGTAATTGCTCCAAAAGGTTGTGCAAAAAAAACATTAGGTTAAAGGGTACCATCGTTTTTGCCCAGACCCGTTTCATTGGTGCTCTTACTTCCTGGAAAACGTCTTATATTTTCAAATCCAAATGTTGTGTTCGTAAAAATTACATACACTTGCGTTATTATACGAAGACGTCATCTAAAACCGGCTTCACAGAGGAGATGCTCACATGCTGTTCTCCAGAGAGGGCATCAGTGAAGTCAGGCACTGGGTTTAAGGGTATTGATGATTTCCTCAGTTAGATCAATATCTCAGGTTTCTAGCCTTTTGATCAGGGGAGAGCACATGTTAAATTGTTGGAAGCTGTGGGTACTTGTTGGGCACTCGGTTTGAAGTTTATGCTGGTAGTTTGAGTGCCTTTCAGGCATTGGTTAGGTCTCTCCTCCATTTGCATCTGTGACTGAAAGAGTCCACAATCCTTTTGTAAAGACCTACAGCATGGACAACTTGCAAATCTCTGATTGCATTCTTTAGAAGGGGGAAAAAAGTATGTCAAAAAATTTGTGTAGCTCCAACGTGGGTGGGGCAGGAAATAACCGAAACACCCTTACAATAACCAAAAATTGTGACTGCCATGAGAACACCAGTTCTGAATTTTTATCACAATCACTTTATTATGAACCCAAGAGCAGTCATATAATGCAGACAATTTCATCTTGAGTGAGGTGACTTGTTGGCCAGGGGAGGTAACGTCTTTCATGTTACACAGCAGTTGAGAAGGAGTACCGTAAAATTAAGATGCTCCTGAAGACGTGTGGCATGTTGATTAAGCGGCATGTCTAGCAGGCATTATCATGATGCAGGTGGCAAACTGCCATAAACTCCTGAAAAAGTGTTTAATACATAGAGATGGGCGCCCTTCACATTTCAATCGATACAGTACCGATGCCCGAGAAATGCTAGAGATGCTAGAGAAAGGACTGTATCAGGATAATGAGCCCACAACTCTCTTTCCTTATGCTCACTCCAAATAAATATTACAAGCAGTTCAGCTGTTGTGGTGTGATTCATGCAACATTTTACAGCGTAATGTAATTATAATGCATCTAGAGTGATTCAAAATAGGTTCAAAGGTACACTGAAGAAAAATAAAATGCTCCACTGGAAATTACATTTACTGTTGTTGCTCTAAATTAAAAAGATTATTTTACAGATTACACACTTATTCAATAAACACCGGAGGCAAAATAAGTAGGCTTTTCCTTTTGAAAAGTGCACACATTTCTTCAACTAGTCACAATGTCAACTAATTAGCCGCCTGCTTCTGTCGACATCCTGTCCGCCTGGCTGTCTCCTTTGATTTTAGTTAGTTTTGGGGCATTTGCTGGTGTTTGCATCATTTAGTGTTTCACTAAGCAGGAAACGATATGGCAGTGACAGAATGTTACTGCACATATGTGCTTGTACATGATTTGATTTAAATTGCCATTATTCTAATGCGATTTACAGTGGTGTGAAAAAGTGTTTGCCCCCTTCCTGATTTCTTTTATTTAAAATGCAAAAACAAATGTTTCAGATCATCAAACAAATTTAAATAGTAGACAATGACAGCATAAGTGAACACAAAATGCAGTTTTAAATGAAACTTTTTATTACAGAATTGTTGTAATTGTTGTAATTCAGCAACATTGGAAAACCACTGAACAAAAAGAACATCAAGGCTCGTCTCAATTTTGCCAGAAAACACCTTGATGAGCCCCAAGACTTTTGGGAAAATATTCTGTGGTCTGACAAGACAAAAGTTCAACTTTTTGGAAGGTGTGTGTGCCATTACATCTGGCGTAAGAGTAACACATCAGAAAAAGAACATCATATCAGTAAAATATGTTGGTGGTAGTGTGATGGTCTGGGGCTGTTTTGTTGCTTCAGGACCTGAAAGACTTGCTGTGATGAATGGAACCATGGACTTTGCTGTCTACCAAAATATCCTGAAGGAGAATGTCCGGCCGTCTGTTTGTGAACTCAAGCTGAAACGAACTTGGGTTCTGCCAGCAAAAGAAAAATAAGCTCATCTGTCAATGACACTTCACAAGGGACTGTAAACCTGGGCCAATGCGAAGCTGGACTATCCGCCCAACTGTTGCTGAAGTCCGACGCCCTTCCAATGTTATTTGGTCGTGGTGAAGAGTCAGAAGAGAAACCTGTAAGTAACAATTTATCAGTGTCCTAACTGTGTTGATTTTGTGGAAGTAATTGGACAAGAGTGTTGAAGAGGTGCAGAGTCTGGAAGATCTAGAAAGCTTTCTGTGCGGGTTATCATGTGTAGCTGCTCTACAGTATAGGAGTCCAAAACTCAATACAACGGCCCAAAAATGAGTATATCTCCTTTAATACATTGTACATTGTTACTACAAATATGTATACATATTCTTTTTCAACATCTACACAATAAACACTTTCGGCTGGCACTATATCAATTTTAGAAGCCAGAGCTGACTCGCTTTTAGACAAAGCAGCTCACTGAACATCTAATATAACACACTTAAAAAATGGGAATGTAGCCTATGTTGTTTGACTGGCAGAGACTGACACTTGCAGATCTATGCAGAGACTGCAAGATACAAGACGAGAGAACAGCATCCCCTGTTTAGCGAGCCTTGAAGCTTCAGAGTTTTTGTCTACATTTATTCATTACTTTTTACTGTTCAATCCTGTAAGCTTATATCAAATAGATAACCCATCCATTAGCGCTCTCTACAGGAGCAGGGGAAAAAAGAAGTGTCTCTCTTAACAGATATCAGCATTGTCCGCTAAATAAAGGAAGACAAGGAATTTTGTCAGCTACGGATCATGAGCGGCATTCCACCCAATTCCCCTGTGACTTCACTCATGCTGACTAATTGGCTGCCATCTTTAATATTTTTTGACAACACAGTGACATACCAAACACTGAATATAGTACATCTGCTGCTAGTGATCATTAGTTTAACTTCCCATCTTCACTAGTGGTCATCTTGTCATCTAAGACTGCACGTCCGAACAAATACTGTATGTTATCTGTTAGATTATCGTGACCAAACGTCCTGTTTCCCTGGGAAATGTCGTGTTGTCACGTCCTGGTGGGTTTATTTGAAAGTGAAGAAAATGTCCAGGTTTTCATTGTTTTTGCAAAAAGCCAAAGAAAAGGCAAAACATATTCATGGGGTTGAAGTCTCGTGAAATTGGGGACATCATGCACAATAGCAGGTAAAATTCCCAGGGTCTTACACCTTTTAGAGGACACATTTTTCTCAAACATACTGGTTACGTTACAAAATTCAGCAAGCGTTTGACCTCAGGATCCTGTGTCGTTCTGTTTTTGGCATAATTTATGTGACCGTTTTTGAACGTTCTTGCTTTGGAATTTGTCTTTGGTTATACGTAGTATTTTGTAGGGCTGTCACAATACACTCAGCTCACGAGACAAGACGATACACGATATTGGGTTCACAACAAAACAAGACAATATTTTAACATTACCTTTAAGAAAACTACAATGACAACCGACTTTTATTGGAGGTACGACGACGATGACGACCCCCGAACCCCTGACACCACTTCCTGTCCGCTACCCATTCTCCTCCCCTACTAGAGTTTATTTATGTCTTAAATGGCTTATTTTGTCGAATTATTCCGTCTACTATGTTGTGTAATATCAATGTATATCGGTGTTATTTCATGTCTAGAAGGCTCTAACACTGTTACTGTATTTAGAAAAAAACACATTTAAAAGGTCGTGAACAGGTTTTCTATGCCATTACGAAAAAATTCCATTTATGAAGAAGGAATCCTACTTCACGGAAATTCATCAATTCATTGCAATAAATTAATAAAACATAAGAGCAATACAATGTCTGGTTTGAACGCTGGATTTTATTCTCAGTGAGGAAGATTGGTGAGTCTAGATAGCGGTTGCCGTGGCCCTCTAGAAAGTGAAAGTTAAGTCTGTGTAACAGTGAGAGTTAAGCTGGTGTGAGTAACAACAATGCATATATTGTGTGTCTCTCATTATTTTTCCGTCTGTTGTATGTACAGTAGATGTTGTGCAACTCTGATTGTGCTCTGTGAGTGTGTGAGTGCCAAGAAGGCCTTCTATGAGAAGCCACCGAAAATGCACTGACATATTAGACTGATTCTATAGGTGTAATAATAGCTAATAATGCAGATCAACCAATCCCCGCAAATTATGTGCTGCCACTTTTTACTGCTCTCACGGGACATCTCTTGTACTCACTCGTAGCTCGGACAACTTTATCCCCTGTTCTGGTTCCTGTCTACGGCGCAAAGCATTCTGAGTAATATTATGTATAAACATTTACCAACAAAAATAACTGCTATAGATCGTGCTTGACAATTGCGCAATGTTCTCAACGAACACTGGGGTAAACTATGCGCAATGCGTGGGAACATAAACAGAAGTGTTTGATTGACAATCACTTTTTAGGCATAAAACATACCTGGAGAACGTCTGCAATTCGTGCAAGACAGCGGACAGTGGACAACAGTGGTGACACGATTCCTCAAGTAATTTGAGTACCTCGAGTTACAAAAAAATAATCGAGGATGTTTTTTCTGCTTCGAGGAATCGTAACGCGCTTACATCACGCATGCTGTTTATTGAAGGAGCGGGAAGATTAAAGAGGTGAGGGAAAACAACAAGGTGACGAAAGAGAAGGAAAACAAAAATGGACAGAACATTTGGAAAACGTGGGAGCATTTCAGGCTAAACAGCAAGTTTAACACAGTACGTGTATCCGTTGTAACATGACACTTACATACCACAATAGCGCTTCTTCGATGTTGCATCATCTCTGAAGACACCCAGAATGGAGCGGAAGACCCGAGACAAGGTCAGTTTAAAGGAGCGCATATCAGTGAGGTTAACATTAGTGTGCCAACAACAGAAGGAGAGCTGGCTTTCTCTTAACTATGACTACTCTTGAATGTGTGGCTAGTTCATTACGATGGTAAAGTGACTTCACTCGGGGTTTATTTCATCTGCTGACAGACAGCACTGTGAGTTAAGAAGATGGAAAATAAAAACAGCATTTTAAACATGAACGTCCAAGACATGCACCCACTGAGCATGGTTCATAAATACACTTTGCTCCTGTGCACAAAGTGAATTTAAGAAACAAAACTGTTAATTATCTAAAAAGAAAATAAAACCAGTCTCTGTATATGCATATGGACTGTCTTTGAAAATATGTCTCTTTGCCCAATTCTTTATTTATTACCATGCCCACCGTTTTGAATCCTACATTTTTTTGCACAGTAAAAAGGTCACTTTCTGTAAAGAGAGTGAGACACGTATTCACTGTGGGTCTGCTGCTGCCTTGCATTGTGTACTTGTCTGTCTCATTTCTTCTCTCCTTTTTGGTATTCAGCACAGGCTATGAGCAGGTGAAACCCCGCCATTCAGCTGGGTGCAAAAAATTGGCCTCTAAATCACACCCATTTGCAGACTTTCCGCCTTTGTGGCCTGGTTGTGTCTCGTCCTTGAATCAGATTGCCCTGTGACATGCCTTTCAAACCTGAAGGTGAGCCTGATTTGTGTTTTTGCTCAGCATATGTTTTAGCATGATGCGTTCATGTTGATATTTCATATGTTCATTATGTTGGATGACACTTTTGTTAATTGTATAACTTAATAATGGTATAACCTAAACTAACAGTCTTAAATCTAATGATGGGGCTGCAGCCCCATTAGTCATGTTTATTTCTTTAGGTATCAGACATTTTATTTAGTACACTTAACGTCTTGACATGTCAAAATGTGGGCAGCACGCATTAACCACAATGATTTTAAATGGGTAAATCTCTTCACGAGTATACTGTACTATAATCACGGAGCCGGTGGCTCGAACGTTGTTGGTGTTAGTCTTACACAACAGAATGTGTTCATAAAAAATGAACATTAGTGTCTCCCCGGAAGTTTACACATGCACACATGCATGTAGCCGACTGTATTGTGATCACTTATCCACAGTTGTGGTACTTTCAGAATGGAAAGACTCCAACATAATCCACAAAGTATTTAATTAATGCAAATGCAACCATGTAGAGACAGAAATGACATGCCGCCGTGTGAGTAAGATCGATAAAATAAGGCCATGTAGTTATCAGGTGTAGACTTGTTCTATATGATCTTCTTGGGGGAGTGGGGCATGCCGCTGGCATTAGAAGTCCCTGTTCAGAAGCTTCATGTCCCTTGAAGTGAATATTCTAGAAAAAACACTTAAGGACCTTCACAACATCATCAGCTTGCTCCACAATAAACACCCATAAGGTTTCTATGTGATCCCTGAGGACTTTAATCAGACATTGTACACCTGATAGACAAGTTCCACCAGCATGTCTCCATAGCAACCCGAGTTTTATAACACATGGGTGTACACAAACAGACGTGATTTGTGTAGCAACTGTGTACTTAGAATGTGATGCAAAGACCACTATACTGTACAATACCCACAATTGTGTGCAGTATGTGATTGTGTAACACAGTAATAGTACTGCAATAGGCAAGTGAATAGAAGACTAGCTTGGGCTCAAGAAGACAGTAGACAGGAGACTGAATGCAGTTTAGATACCATATAGTATAGAATAGTACAGGAAACAATAAAACCAGTACGTGCAAATACATACAGTGAAAATGAGCCACTTTGTGGTGCGAATTTTGCGGTTTCATCATGGGGTTTGAAAAATGTATTAAATAATAAATCATGCTGTTTTGTGGTTAAATACACTACGGCCTATTAGTAGGGGTGTGACAATAAGTGTTCAATACAGATGCATACCGAACCGTGACCCCTGTGTCGAACAATATGCACTTTCATATTTATTTGATCAACTTCTGACGCCACTCAGTGTATCTGCAATCAACTACTCTGGCTTAGGTTGCATTGTCAAGCACAGAGCCACTGAGCTCTGCCTCTCACGTTCATATCATGCTGGAAATGTTGGAAAAGGTGAAAAATGTTGGCCCTCTCCTCTCTTTCCCCCTTGTCGGTGTTATTCGTTTGAGCCACCTCCGCCGCACGCTCCATCCGTGCTGAAACAATTTCCGCTAATTTTAAGTTCGAATCACTCCGTGTGGTCCAGATTCGATCAATTTTGTATTAGTTACACTCAAGCAAATCATCGAAGCAACAATCAATTTAATCAAGGAAAAAAAGGGTCTTTTTGTGATGCATTTGCATTCCGTTTGTACGCCGGTAAATGAGGGAATTGATGGCTGTATCATTGTGACTAACTAACATGTGACTAACTGAGAGCAAAAACAAATAGCTATATTTCTGATGTGTTGCTGTGTGGTGTAGGCGCGTGCAGTTAATGCTTGAAGGCTTTAAACATGCTCGGACTACTAACATGAACACGAGGAAAGATGGAGGCAAAGGGCATTTTGAAGTCTAGTGAACAGCAGTGAAATTCTATTTCATCCCCGCACTCAACACAACTTTCTGTTTCCCCTTCTTTCTTCTCTTTTCTTCTTGCCTGCAAGTACGATACATCCATCCAAGTTAAAAGAATAATTGGTCCCAAAGAAATTGCAAAATGAAAGGCAGGGACCGGCGTCCATAAATCATAATATGTCACCTCTGCATTTCCCCCCACATACAGACAAGTTAACTGCAGGTATCCATAGAGCTGAACATCAGACATGACGGACTTTAACAAAGTGCTATTACCAGTATGATTAATACTTTTTAACATTGAATGTAAAACGCTTTAAACACATTTGGAGGACAGGCGATTAAGGTAAGTGGTCCTGACACCATTTAAACATATTTATACTTAGATTATCAGCCGCTGTCACAAAACAGTACGTGCATGTCAGTCACGAAGATGACAAATTACACAACCTCTGATCATTAAAGTGAATAGGTTTCTTGTTGTGTATAAACATTTTGTAAACATTCATAAAAGCATGCTAACAGAAAAAAAACATTCATGTTCCCTCTCAAAACACAGAGTTTAATCACAGGGGCGTTTTAAATGTTAATTGTAATGGAGTGTTGGACTTGTGCTCTGTAATATTGAGTGTTAAGTGTGTTTGTGTTATTAACATTTTATGGTTGTCAGGTTTCTCCATTAAGCCTCCCGTAGTGTCACCATATGCCGTGACCGACGACTGCTACATTTGAAAACGATTCATTTTGTTTGATAGATGAAATGATCCATTTGAATGTTCTGCTCACAATTTCAACACCTCAACCTGAATACATGCAAAAACATCTTAACCGATTCTATAATGCAGTCACTCATTTGGATTTATGTTTTCATGTGCCAGTATTTTTCCTTGCTCGAATCTGTTATTTAAGTAGACATGATATGACGCTGTACAATTTGGCTAATAGGAATATGCAAATAGGTCCATGAATCAACATTTCCACTGGTTGTTGGTAAAAATGCAATTACATTATGGCAAAGGCAAAGAACTGATACAAATTTCTTCCAGTCTCGTTGTGTAATCACCTGTCACCTTTCTTCTAAATTAAAGTAGTCTTCTCTCAAGGTGCTGCATGTACTGTATGTCTCCAAAATAATAATTTCCAACAAAAAATATAAAAACACCACCCCTTGCTAAAATATGTTACCAATAGTGGTTTAAGAGAACAGAATGAACAAAAAAATCTATTTTTCACAGTTACGACTTAAACTGCATAACTGGCGTAAGTTGTTGTTCGGCCCGAATAAGACTATTTAAATCGCACAAGCGCAGGTTCAGAGAAGCGATTGACAAATTTGCAGTCACGCTGTTGTTACGTCCATGATAGCTAACCTTGGTCGCTAAACGTGGCCAAATTGCTATTAGCTGACAACAAGGTAACCAGTGCACGTGCGTGTGTTACGTCAGGCATAGGTTACGTACTGAAAACAGGAAAAGGGCTGGATATGATGTAGGATTGGGTATACCAGTATAAATTCTTCCAGTCATAAGAATATGATTTATACCAGTATAAATGATAAACGGAAACAAGCCGACTTGATGACTGATGTGAATGAAATGTTGTCATTGTAAGGAGAAGGAACATTTGTGTGGGGAAGTATTTACTTGGCGGATCGCTCAATTGTGGCACAATCGTTACCAACACTAAACTGCCTCCTCCCAAACTAAACAGGTCGAAATGGCGATAAACACCGGCAAAAGTTGGCGGCACGAAGCGTGAATGGAAGCTAGCGGGGTTAGCTTAGTTTAGCATGCTAGTGTGGTTGTGTGTGTGCGACTATGGATGAGTATATTTTCACAGCGTTGTTTTCCGCTTTAATGTAAGGAGCGTTTTTCAATGCCTGATGACGACGTGAAAATAATAATACAACATTTTAAAAGAAACTCCTAATTCATTTAACACTGATGCCCTCAATGGTGATGGAATTTCTCTCAGCTGTATTTTACTGTAACTTTGCTGAGGCTGTTCGCAGTGCCCGGGTCAAACAGTCGGCATGTACACTTGAAGACAGTTCCATTATTTCAACACAGTCACTTTAATTTCACAGAGCATTAAAGCCCATGAAAAGAGTAATGATATGCAGGATACAGGCAGAATTAAACGCAAGAATAATGGGCTGACTTGATGCTCCTGCCCGCCTGTGTGTGAAGCTGAATTATTGGTACCCGGAGAAAACTCCTGCAAGCATGGAGGAAAATATGCAAACTCTGCATGGAGAGGTCAGATTCCAGAATCCAGAACCAACTGGCTATGAGGCAGATGTGCTCACCACATGCGTCACCGTGCTGCCCTTAAGACCATATTTTAATGGTAATTAGTAATGCCACAGCAATTCAAAGTTGCACCAGATCGTCCTCCTTGCGTTGGATTTTAGCACTGCTCCAGTGCTTTTCACTGGTAATGCAATGTTAGGTACATATCTGTAAGCATACATAAGAATACATAAATATAGACAAAATGCCCGCAAAGTACAGACTCTGTGTGTGACTGTATGCGTATCTAATGTAGAGCATAAATTAGCTTTAAGTCCAACTCTGTCTTGTGTGCTGCTCATGTAGAAGTGACAGTATGAGAACTTTATAAATTATTCCTGTGCACGTTCCACCAACTGCATATAAACTTTCTGTGCTTGGTAAATGCTGATTTTTCTGCACTCATCAGTGATGCTCAAAACTCATCTGGGAATGTATAATTGATGTTTTAGAGGATATAAACCTACTCCTGAGGAGAATGATGTGTTTATGAAACAGCTCCTGAGTGTTCACCTCAGCCCTCGTTCAGCGGAAAAGTAATAATGATATATTTCAGGTGATAAAAAATGTACTCTGAATTATGCAATAGATTATTAAAGGATTCACGTAACAAATGTGCACCATAAGAAAACCGAGTAGTGCTTGTATGCATGATGCCAACAAGTACATTGCTGGCAGGAAAAAGCTCCTGCAGATTTACACCTGCTTCAAATCATTGTGTGGTGATCTGGACTTTGGAATTAATCCTGGAATTTGTAAAAGTAGAGCGAAATTCTGATTTACAGATATTTCATTGGGTTGAACTGAACTGAACACGGATCAACTCATTGCAGGACCAGTTTTGACTAACTTAAGAGGTCTCATTAACAAAAACTACAGTTTCAATATTGGAAATGAATGCGGCCTTACAGTATGTGACACTCGGGTCAGGTTTTAATCGTTTTATTCTCAAAGAAGTTTAGCCTGCAACCACAATATCCGAGTGCACCCTCAGTGCGCCCTTCACCGGAGTAGTTCTATGTCGAGCGTAGAGCTTAGTCATAATTAATTTGGAGAAACTGGAGAAACCCAAGGGAAACTATGGATTTTTTGTTAATACAACACAGATCACTGGTTTTTGTGGATTACGTTCGAATTCAGTATGTGTAATAGTACATTAGAGCTCTGCATTTGACTCTCATTTGAACAGATGGTTGCAGCAGTGAGCCTTCCAGTCTACTCTCTCAAGTCTCAGCCAATTAAGCGCAGTAGGATGGAACCATTCCGGTGAACAAGCAGATTAACTAAAAAGGTGAATAAATAAATAAATTACAAGCATCAGAAGAACGATGTAAGAATGAAGTAGTAACAACTGGTAATGAAGAATAACACATCAAGCACAGGATGCATAGTGTGCATTACATACGTATGTAATGTGTGATGAGCGCAGTTCTGACATCGTTATTGAAGCAAAACACTCCAAAGTTTTTGTACGGAATGTGCAGTGTGTGTGTGTAGGTGTATTTTCATACATTTCGACGGACCCTCAAAAAACGATAATTCAGCATTCTTTCATTCCATTTATTTTAGTCACGTTTACTTATTTTTATTATTTTGTTTTACTTATTTTTCCGCAATCTCGTCCGTTTGGTCGCTACCCAGTGCTCGTGACCGTAGGTGAAGGTGGGAGCGTAGCTCGTCCAGTAAATTAAGAGCGTCGTCTTCAGCCATGACATCTGTGTACAAGAACCCGAGATACTTGCACTCCACCTGAGGCAGAACTTCACTCTCAGCTCGGACAGTGCAAGCCACACTTCAGCCTCAGGTTCGGAGGTGCTGGGTTTGGTGCATAACGACTTTCCCCTTCCCGAAGGCGCAATGAAATGACTCGCTTGTCCACCAGGGAATGACTCCAACATGTGGACAGAGAGCCGGGGAGCTGTTCATCAGCCCATAACAGCCCAAAGTCCGGTTATGGGGGCCAAACTGTGTGTTGAGGTGAGTCCAACTACATCTACGTCTTATTGGCCTCTTGCAAAAGTTCAGGCTCCTTTTCCACCAGAGAGGTGATGGTCCATGTCTGCAAAACGTGGCAGAAGAATTTGGCAGAAGAAGACTGAGTCACCCAGTCGCTCAATCTCGCCCGAAATTAGAACACCGTGGTGTGTCCTAATTTATTCACATGACTGTGTACTACATGAATAGAGTAAACATAGTACAATAAACAGTTGGAAGATGCCTGGAGGGATACAATGTGGTCTTTTGCGACCATGCATTTGTATTTTAATTGAAGTAGTTGGAAATGACAGACGTATGCTCACAGCAAAATGCAGAAATTGCTTTATGCAGTACATTGGAAGCTGCCAGCATTTTGTGTCCTCATCACTCTTCTGTTGATGCTGGCCGTCTATGTTGCACCGTAGTTTAATATTGTAGATTAAGCTGAGCCCAGGAGCAGACCAGGCAACACTTATTCGAGGCTCTGCCGGTATGATGATAACACTCATTTTGGCAGTATTGTGTGCTTGGCCTCACCACCTGGAGGGGAGCACTGAAACGACACAGGTAGGAGGCTTGGAGCGAGAAATGGATTACCAAATTACCATGTTGTGATTCAGTTTATTTTACTTTTGCAACTGTTGTTGCAAGACAAGACAATTAAAACAAGGCATGGGTTAATAAGAGAGGCCCTAGCTAAACAAATTAGTTCCCACTCCACCCCCTCTCATGGGTCTTACAAATTAATTGGCAGTGTGATAATTGTTACTTGGCGTTTACTTGGGTTTCCTCCTTCGTCTACACCCTAAGTTCCCAAAATGGGGTACGCGTACCCCCAGGGGTAGGCCAATTGTGATTAGGGGTACGCAAATCAAAATTAAAAACAATTAGTACGTAACACTGATAATTACGAGTGTGCCTGAACGCCTCACGGCGCAAGGAGAACAGAGCGGAAAGGAGACAGAGCATGAAATTGTTCATTGCTCTGTGTGCATCATATGAACAAACAAGTAAGTTTGATGATTATTTTGTTCATTATGAGTGTTTAATCTTGAATATTTAATTTATATTGGTGTTCCAGGCCCCACGTGGCCCAACAGTGAAAACCTGTCACGATGAGTGGGGATTCCCTCAAAAATGAGGCTTTATCATTGGTTGTATGTATATTTGTATTTCGGATACTGATTTATCCCGATTAAATATGCAGATTTAAACCATAGCCACCATGAGCATACAAAACAAACTGAAGCTCAAATTCAACCCATTCAAACTGAAGGATGCCAACATCAGACTGGAATAAAAGATATGTAGGATGATGACTTATGTATTTATCAGTGCTCATGTCAAACTTGATCCAAATGTGACCGTGCAAAATACACGTTTGACCCGCAAGTACGATAAAATAAAAAATATTTCAAGTGAATTAAGATAAAAAGGTTTATGTTTTATGTTTTTAAGTGTGCATGAGTAGGGGGTACATGGCTGTAATAAGTTTGGCAATCAATGTTTGCTGTCAATGTACAGCTACTGTATGGTATTACTTACAGTCTGATGGTTGTCTTCTGTACAACAAACAGGAGATCATACACGTGACAACCACAGCGCACTCACATTTTTGAGGTCATGGGGCTGACAGCATGCTTGATTTGTATTTTGATACACTCCTCTCAAAACAACTACAGGTATAGCTGCGGTGATAATCACGAATACTTTGTAAACATGCTTGGTTTTTCCCGGTTCATTAAACAAGCCATGAGTGAAACTGTAATTTCAGCTTTTGTTTTTCAACGGCTAGCCCACATTGTGCGATAATTCAGCGGGCTTTTGCAGAATGATGCTGATCCTGTATGGACATTCAGTTCAAAACACTGAATTCACAGATGGAACCTCTTTTGTGAACATAGCTCACTGAGGAAACACTCATGATGATGTACGGTAAGGAGAAGGGGTTGGCAACCTTTTGGGTAAGAGAGCCATAAAAGCCACATTTAAAAAAATGTATTTCCGTGAGAGACATATTTTTTTTAACACTGAATACACCTAAATACCTGCAAGAACAACAATTTTAGAAAAGAGTAAATCTCTGCATTTATTCGTTTTAATGTTATACTGAAGCTAATCAATAAATAAAATACTTCTTATCCTTAATGTGACTTCTTGTTGTAGTTATCATTCATGATAAGGTAATAAGTCCAGTCCTGTGTGTGTTTTTATGAATGATCTGCTCAGTCTTTCGGTTGAGCAGGGCAGTGATAGTAATCTGCCATTGAAACGGCTCTTCTGATGGGAGATGATGCTGTGCATGGATGATGCTGATTGTCCATTATGGAAAGGAGCCTCCTCAGTGTCCTTTGCTCTGCCACAGATGTCTGGCTGTCCAGCTCAATGCCAATGAAAGATCCTGCCTTTCTCACCAGTTTTCCAGTCGTGTGGCATCCTTCTTCTTGAGGCTGCTCCCCCAGCACACTACTGCATAACTACCACAGTCTGGTAGAAGTTTTGTAGCAGCTTCTTGCATACGTTGAAGGATGCCAGCCTTCTGAGGAAGCACAGACGACTCTGCCCTTTCCTGCACAGAGCATATACGTTGGCAGTCCAGTTTATCATCCAGCCGCACTCCCAGGTATTTATAGGTGTGAACCACTTCCACACGGTCACCTCTAATGAGAACAGGTTGTGTGTGTGTACTGTTTCTCCTAAAGTCCAGCACCATTTCAATTTCAATGGTCTTGGTGGTGTTGAGGTGCAGGTGGTTTGTGTCGCACCAGTTGAGGAAATCCTGGATCAGTTTCCTGTACTCATCCTCCTGTCCATTCCTGATACAGCCCACGATGGCCATGTCGTCTGCATACTTCTGTACACGGCAGAGCTCGGAGTCGTACTGCAAGTCGATAAAGTGATGATACGTGCTGAGGTTAAGCTCCACATGGTCATTACGGCAATACCCACACGCTCCAGTGTTATGTGACTGGAAGTGGATTCCAAGTTTTGACAAACTATTGAAAGGACAGTTGGCATCTGCATTGCGATAGAAAATGAATAAACTGATTAAAATGCATTATAATGTTTTATATTTTCAACGTTTTTTAACACTGATTTCTGTAATGTTTAACTTTAAAATGTAAGCAAAAAAAAACAAAAAAAGAAAAAAACTTATCTATAGTGTTCAGAAACGTGTGAGAGCAGACATCAAAAGAGCCATATATGGCTCGCGAGCCATAGGTTCCAGACCCAAGACTTGGAGTATAGGCTGGCCGGGACCAGGCACTGACCTTTTTTCTTGAATCAACAATTACCTGGACTCGTGCTTCAGAGACAAGGTTCGGCTCACAGGAGAAGGCGGCACTACAGAGAAGTATGGAGGCTCAAAAGAAAAGAAAACTCAGAGACCAAAAGCTAAGCATAAGAAATGTATTGAACAATTGTGCCAATTTAAGGTCGAAATATAACCGTTTGTGTACATAGAAAGCGTTGTTGATCTACGAGTTCAGCTCATGAAAGATGGGAGCAAAAACGAAAGTGTTGCGTTGATATTTTTGTCAAGTATATCCGTGCCCTTGTTTTGTCCTCAGCATACAGGAAATCCATTTGACTCTCGCCATTTGCTTTAACATCTCCATTTATTCTGAATGGAAGTGAAGGGAGAAATCCGAGGGTGATCCTGGAAGGCCAAGAATCACCCTTCTCAGCATGGTCATTTATGTCGAATAAAGACTCAACAAGCGGCTGTCAATTTCAAATTCACCGTCTTAAATTTTTATTTCACAGTGTGATTGATTAAAGCAAAAGCGTACAATCTTGAGTGGCCTCCTTGAAAAGAGAGAACTTTTTCTTTTCTAGCCAACAGGTACTGCATGGAGCTTGCCACTCTTGGACTGGCAGGGGGTTTCCTCTAATATTCCCCTTTTGCTTGGGTCCCATGACAACACGTCCTGCTGTGGTTCGTAGGCCACCGTATCTGGTGGTTTCCACTCGTAAATACCTCTTCCTACCCCCGACTCTTAACATCCTAGTGTTATTTTTGGCTCCAATGTGTGAGACTTTTAGACTGAGCATATGGGCTCTGGGTTAACTTTTATTTTGATAAGCAGGCAAGCAAGTAGCTTAATTCACAACTGAATACTATATAATAGTTAGCATGCAGAAATAATGTGGAAAAAAACAGTATCTTCTTTCTTTGTATTCTATGTACCGTAAAGCACCGTGTATAAACCGCACCCGTGTATTAACCTCACCCCCATTTTCAGGCTCACAGCGGGGAAAAAAACATTTTTAGTTCATAAATGCTTGCCAACTCTTTCATCTCAAATCAACATGCGTAAAGGTACTAAGCAATTTCAAAAAGAAGAATAAAGGAGAAATCTGAACTTTGGCATCTAGATCTTTAATATTATGGCTAAGCACAGATTAATAATAATAATAATAATAAAAATACAAAATCCAAATAAAGAAATTTGCAATTTCAGAGATGTTTTGATATCTTATTTTTCACTGCTTGTCTTTTTCTCTATCATTATTTCATTGCATTGCTTCAGTGTGAATTTGAATAAACTCCAACGTTGTATTGTATTTTACATTGGAAGCTTAGGTTAGCTTCAGTGTTTATAGAGATCGTTTCACTGTGTGAAAATACAGACAGCCGTCAGATAAGTTAGTTGCATACACAAGCATTTTCAGCAACTGTACAGCAGAGGGCGCTAAAGTCAAAGCAACTGTCTGACCCACAGACGGCTATTCTAAAAATGGGCTTCTCGTCAATTTCTGCGTCTGGTCACAGACCTGTCATCGTGTATAAACCGCACCCCGATTTTTTGCTTCTTACCGGTGGAAAAAAAGTCCGGTTTATACACGGTGCTTTACGGTATTACATTTGTATTAGCGTATTATATTGTAGCAAAACATTACTAATATATGCCTTCAGAAGGCAGACAATTGACCACAGCTGTTTTCCTCCAGAAAAGACAGTGACGACCGCTTAGAGATGTTTTAGGAGGCTTAGGTTGTTCTTATTAACAAACGCAATGACGAAATTCAGGCTCTGCTAAAACATTCCAGTTCATAATGCAGTTTCCAGGAGCAGAAGAACTCTGAATTGTTAAAGCTTGTGCAGTATGCAGTGAAAGATGATTTGAAACAGTAATTAAAGGAATTCAGTTTAATTATTATTCCATATCCTAATTTATATTGTCCTTTGGTTTGTCTATATTTTATGTTCAGGCATTAGTTCTTGATAAATATAAGGGTCATATTGTCCCACAATATACATAAAAATATGTTTTGCAAGACACTGTACTGTATCTTTAATTATAGTCCCTGCAAATGTAAGTGTTCTTCTCAAAGTTTAGCTTCTGCCAGCCTCATCACCTGTGCCGAGTCCCATGTTTACGTCCAAATCTGATGAAACTTTTAGGGGGCTTCTCACAGTGCTAAGAGTCTCAATTTTCATCCAGTCTTGTTTGAACTTGTTTGAAGTGATTATAGGTCAAAGCAAGAGTGATTTGCAGACTGCAGAAGACATCAAAAAGGAAGTACATGTTCTTTTCTGAAAACACGTATTATTGCAATAAACGGAGCACAGTTTGTGGCAGAACAATAATAAAGTATTGTAAAATGTGCATAGCGCTACAGTGTTTCTGTACGACGCAGACTGTTAAGAAGTGGCAGGAAGTAGGTAGCTTTGGCTCGGGAAGTTACCAACTTTTTCTACAAACTTCTGTGTCAAGGAAACCTTGATAAGTTCAAAGCACATTTTCAGATTCTCACCTGTCACAAGGATGTTTTTACATCTTGACATGCTTATATTTTTCAACATGAATCAGTATGCTGTGGTGACTTTATTTTTGTACCAGTGGCTTACATTTTAATGAGAAGACGCTTGTCGGAGTCTTAGGCAGTTCTTCTTTTGTGTGCAGTTCTATTGCCTGAATTAACAAGAATTAACATACAGTATTTATGTGGTTGGTAGTTTCTGTTGTACAGTCACGTGAAAACATTAGGACACCCCATGGTCTAACTCAGTGGCATGCGGTGCATTTGGTACACACGCCTTCAGTGAGCCTGCCAGATTTTTTTCACCAGACACTGGTGCTTGTGAAGACCAGGACACTTGTGCTCGTAAAGACCAGGACACTGGTGCTCGTAAAGACCAGGACACTGGTGCTTCTAAAGACCAGGACACTGGTGCTCGTAAAGACCAGGACACTGGTGCTCATAAAGACCAGGACACTGGTGCTCGTAAAGACTAGGACACTGGTGCTTCTAAAGACCAGGACACCGGTGCTCGTAAAGACCAGGACACTGGTGCTCGTAAAGACTAGGACACTGGTGCTTGTAAAGACCAGGACACTGGTGCTCGTAAAGACTAGGACACTGGTGCTTGTAAAGACCAGGACACTGGTGCTCGTAAAGACCAGGACACTGGTGCTTGTAAAGACCAGGACACTGGTGCTTCTAAAGACCAGGACACCGGTGCTCGTAAAGACCAGGACACTGGTGCTCGTAAAGACCAGGACACTGGTGCTCGTAAAGACCAGGACACTGGTGCTCGTAAAGACCAGGACACTGGTGCTTGTAAAGACCAGGACACTGGTGCTCGTAAAGACCAGGACACCGGTGCTTCTAAAGACCAGGACACCGGTGCTCGTAAAGACTAGGACACTGGTGCTTCTAAAGACCAGGACACTGGTGCTCGTAAAGACCAGGACACTGGTGCTTGTAAAGATGGCACTCAGCTAAAGTGCAAATAGAACATCCATGATTAAAGGTTCAGACAACGCCAGACATCTACACTGCAAAATCATCTGAAGCAGTTCACAATCAATATTTATCTAATAAGTAGGGCTGAGCCCGTACTCGTTTTACACGAGTATCCGTTACGGATAATACATGTTTGCAGAGTATGAGCATGAAACGAGTACAGCTCATAATTATCCGTACTCGTGCTGATGGAAAATCCTCGGTAACTATTCGGTAACTACTTATGTATTCACTCTTTACACTCTGTGATTAGCCAGTCACACACAGCGGCCGCTCCTCCCTTGATGCAGGCTGCTGCCAGAGAGCAGCCGTGCCTCATTCTTTCACACACAGAGAGTGGCTTTTTGGGAATCAGTTTTCTTTAGCTCGCCTCTATGTCGGTTTGTATCTAAAGTTACTTGGTAAACTTGTTGTGTTACGTACGCGATGCATTTGACAAGACAGAGCTGTCAACGGCTCGTGTTGCGTCGGTCACTGCCTTTTGTTTTTTTTGTCCCTGTCTGCTTGCTTCTAATTTGGCTGGTGATATAAAGTCAGTTGGAAAACTTTGCTTGTTGTACTGAATGCGGTACTTTTGAGAAAAATACAGAGAACAAGGCTGACTGATTATTTACCTGCAATATGTATGTATGCATATGTTATTAAATCTCAAAGTTTGACCTCAAGTTGGATTGAATTTGAATTTGGTAACAGAACGTCTCAGCAAGTTGTTGACCATAAGTCATTTTCTAATGATTAAAAAACTAAAAATTAAACTGTATTGCATGTATGGTAGCATGTCTTCCAAAGTAGTTTGAGCACAACCGATAGCGGGCGCCACAAATTGTGCTTAAAATCTGATTATATAGAATAAAAATCAAAAACTTAAAATCAACTGTAAATGATGACAAATAACAATTTCTTAGATTTGTGTGGATTAAAAAAAAATAGTGGACTCCCAAAACATATAACCTTTATTTCTGATCTTTTTTTTTTTTTTTTACCAAAAAAGCTTGAAATAGAAGTGAAAAAACATTTGCATTTGATGGAGTTATTAAATTCAGCTCATACTGCTCTCTACGGTAAACAGACTGCAGCATCTTTGAGAGATAAGGATGTCAGTATGTGTTTGTTTGGAGGAGCTCACAGAGGTCACATAGACATTTGGTGAATACCGGTTTACCTTTGCTTTGCTGCTCTTTACTCTGGCATATCTGTGAAAAGATGGAGCACATTTTTGTAGACACTGGGGAAGGTAAATAAAGTGCCTGCACACAACAAGGTCACCATGAATACAAATGTGAAATTCCTGTGAATCTGACTTAACACATTTATGGAATAAATCAGATGTACAAGTCTCCTGCAGTGAGACTATTCCTTCACTTTTTCATCTTTGTAGGAATTAAACTAGTGACTAATCTGTCGAGAGAGAAATAGTCAGCACATTGGAGGCATGCCAGAGTTGGTATTGAAGGAGTCATTAACATTTCATGTACAAAAAAGTGATGAAGAAAATGAAAGAAGGGCAAAGTGTGAAGGGCAAGGTGTGGAAATGTGTCAGATATTTCACCTTTGCTTTTAGTTGGCTTGGTGGCCGGTCTCAGTGACATCCAGAGGGAGATGCAGTGGACGTTCCAGGAAGCAGAAACACAATCTCGTAGCTGGGATAATGATTCCACACATTAGTGACATGCGGCATCCCTCACTCAGTCATTTCTCTTCCTCCAGTGTCTCTGTCCACTTAAAGTTAAAAATACAGACCCAGTCAAATAATATGAAGCCATTTCCAAGTAACCTCGACTAAACTCTGATACTTGCCCTCCAGCCTCACTGCTGATTGATATGGAAAATGAACCCTTGTGAAAGTGAGCTGTGGATTGGACCTGACAGCAGCTTAAAGCAGTGGGCCGCGAAATGAGAAAATGTACAAAAAATAAATATATTTTAAAGAGGACGTTTGTTACACATTCATACAGTTTTTTCTTGTGTTGATGAATGACAAGAAGGGCTGTTTGTGTTTGCTACTAAATCTTACAAGTTATAATTACATATAGATGAAGCTGGTGCCTGTGGAATGTTGGGGGATCTTCTACTACTACTACTACTACTAACTACTACCACTACTATTACTACTACTTCGGGCGGCAGTGGCTCAGGAGGTAGAGCAGGCTGTCCAGAAACTGGAAGGCGGTTCGGTCCTTCCTCCCTCCATCCAGTCACTGTTGTTGTGTCCCTGGGCAAGACCCTTCACCCACCTTGCCTCCAGTGCTGCCACACTGGTGAATGAATGTTTGGTGGTGGTCGGAGAGGCCGTTGGCGCAAACTGGCAGCCATGTTTTCCATCGGTCTACCCCAGGGCAGCTGTGCCTACAGATTTAGTTTACCACCACCAGTGTCTGACTGAGGCATGAATGAATAATTGTTTCAATAATAAATACAACTAAGTCGTATTGTTCAAAGTGGCACTCTAGGAAATCAACCATAAATACTGCTGTTTATTTCTAGGGGTGTCACGAGACTCACGTTACGAGACAAGACAGCACACGAGATTGGGTCTGCGAGACATTACGTTTAAGAAAAGTACAATGAAAAAATATTACAAATGTAACGATAATATATTGCAATCTATTAATTAAATTTGTACTACATCACTCTCTTCTGCACTCTGCCTGTATTCTACCGGACCCGCCTCTACCCACCGAGACAAAGAGACGGTATGACTAACAAAAGAACTCACTTCGTTGTTCTATAGAACAAACATGCTAAGGTGCTGAAACCAATGCACAGAGTGAACTCTCTTCCTGCCTGTTTGGAGACGAGAGAAGAGGAAAACATGGTAATGCACATGCACATGGTAATATATTGAAGCTGGCACAATTAGCGAGTTCATTTTCATTTATAATGTGATTAATTCATTAAATTCTTATCGCCCCAGGCCTAGTGCCCACGAGACATTTTCATCCTGAATGAATGATCTTGTCACGTTTGAATCTCTTGAGATCTTGTGACGCGAAATCTTGTGAAACCCATATTCATTTCCTAACTGCTTGCAGTCAGCAGTTTATATACAATCGTTAATGATTTATTTGCAGCTAGTCATTTCTCATCGGCAGTGTAAAATGTTTGACAGCACTCATTGCATGGAACAGTACTCAGAACAATTGTTCAAGTCCAAGAAACTCAGTAAATGCCTAAGAAGGAAAATTGTGCTTTTTGGGAGCATCATTTCTAAACAGCCGCACCTTCCAAAACCATCAGTTGAACCAAGCTTACATCAGTACAACTCATTTGGATAAGACACCAGTTTCCGGAGGTTTTGAGAAAGAGTCGGTCACAGTCAGATGGCACATAATTTTAAGATGTTCAGGAACAATCCAGGAAACATCCAGGTTCAAGTCTGCCATGAACTGGAAACTGCTGCAGCGCGAGTGTAACGGCCCACAGTAAAGCCAGTTTTACATTTCAATGAACTGAGAAGGTGCTTGACTGAAATACCAATGATTACAATCATTAAGGGCCCAAATTCTAATGTGACATTTTTGCCCATGATGTGTTGTGCAGGGTAAGTTCCATCCTCCGTGATCGTGTAGAAGTGACCTTGGGCAAGATACTGAACCCCCAGTTGCTCCTGACGCTGCATCATCAGTGGGTAAAATGTGCGTTAAATGTGTGTTAAATGTGTGTTAAAGCGCTTTGAGTGCCTTGGAGGTGGAAAAGCGCTATACAGGTGAAAGGTCATTTACCATTTACTAGTTCTGGAGTAAAGGAGATGTCACGAGATTAGAACATGGCCATCAATTAGCCGCACCGCCGTATAAGCCGCAGGGTTCAAAGTTTAAGAAAATGGTGTTCAGTTTTGGCATGGCCCTTGTCTTTTGCTGAGGCAGTTTGAAATGTGTGATGACCATTTTTTGCAATGTCCTTTTGCCAGATTTGTTTTGCAACATTGCCTTTCAGCAGGTGAAGTAAAACCTAATCCTCCCTTTTCACCTTGAAGATGGAATACAATACCAATTTTGTGTAGATTTTTTTCATTAGCAGTCTACCAAAGTTTTAGAGCAATTTGGCCCCAGCTAATCAATTGGCTTTAATTCAAGTGGCATCTCTGAATGGTGTGTTCACTTTACTTAGTATACTGTTTTGGAAAGGTAAGCTATTAGACCCGAAATTAAAAAGTATTTATTTTATTTTTAGGCAAAGACATTCGAAGCCACAAACACCAGTGTGCATATTACTGTATAAACAAGCAAATGGTCCAAGTCCGGCATATGTCACAAATAATTTCTCAAAGCAGAAGCACTAATGGAACAAATTTGGCATCATGGAAAGCTAGCACAAAGCCGATCAAATGGTGTCACGTTATGAAGCGACAATTACGAATCTTGCCATACCTTTGCAGTTTTATGATTATATCATGTTTATATGAATAAAGCTCCTGGTTTTTACTAATCTATCACCCTACACTGAAAAGATTCCGACCAAAAACAATTCCTTTTTCCTTACGTTAGGAACCCCCTATGTGGGTGTCTATTGATGTCTTCTGCTTTTTTGCGGGAGATACAAATCAAAGTCTTATTCATCTTGTGTGTGAATTTCTGACTTGTAGGCAATGTATTTCTGTCCCAGTAGGGGGCAACAGTTCTCTTTTCCTCCAACCGGCAGCGACAGATTGTCTATGAAGAAGACGGATTGTGGGTTGAGAGAGGAAAATGGTGAAACACATGCAGAAATCAAGCAGAGACAAAAAATACAGGCAGCTGAGACTGTCAGCTTGTCTGGTGGTGGATCTGCCTTTAGTAGTGACGCGATCGCGGAAGATAGAGGTGACATGGCTGATAGGTGACATACATGTAGGTGACGTAGACACAAATGCAGTTGACAATGGCAGCCAAAGCAACAAGTCACCGTCAGATGAAAGATCATTTTAAGATGTTCAGGAACAATCCAGGTTAGTGTTGGTTAGCGTTGGTTAGCGTTGCTGAGCCATGTGGCGCAACACCGGAGCCTGACATCGGAAGCAGTTCAGAGTCGGGTGACTCAGAACCCGACCCTGATTCTTCTGACGAGTGGCTGCCGTCTGGATCGGTCAGCAGCAGGGATTCATCCCCACATCCTGCAGACCAGATGAGTTAATCAATAAAAACTATTCACATTAAAGATAGTTTTTCGGTGCAAAACACAACACATAGAAAGTGTGCATGTCCTCATCTTATTGCATGAAAAGCTACTTCTCATGGACCTGTTCTTTTAGATTGGTTGTAAGTTCAAGATCAGGTCAATATGCAGACATTCTACAGCATGTTCTTGTAAAGAAATGGTATTTGCTGTGAATCAATATAAACAAGAATCGTAGGTCAACAGTTCAATTACACAACACTCATGAATCTTTCAGCTTTAACACAAACAGAAAACATTGCTGTGGAGAAAGTGTCTTTGCAAAGTTTACAAGGCTTACACTGTATGACATGCTGCATATATTTGATTTCTCAGTTGCATACAAAATGTTGGAATGACATTTTTGTACAAACTGAGGATGCTTTCTTGAACATTTCCATTTCTGGAGAGAACCCTCAGTATTCTCTATGCTGCTGTTGTTGACCGAAGTAGCGTTGGTTGCTTTGGAGTCAAATTAAGTAAAATTAATGCGAACAAGAAAGACGTTCGGATAACGCTTAAAATGACCAAAATACAGCAAAATACTGTCAGTATTACATGTTATCATAAATGTGCCTGTTAGTACATGGTCACAGCATTTATATGTACTGTATATGTTGGATCTTTCGTAATAGACGGCTTTATCGGTGGAATAGGTGAATCCCCAGTACATGCATTATTAGCTGACTCGTGCCAGCAGTTTTTCAGTATTTAGAAAGCACAGAAAACAAACAGGTGTGTTCATGTCATGGGCAAAATTAAAAAAAAGCAGTTTTCCTTTAAGAAGAGAGAATGCGATGGCATGAGGGTGTCAGGCCTCATTGTTTGATGCATACAAATGTGTTAACTGCTCTTTTTTTTATTATCATTTTTAATAACTGGGTCAGGAATTCTGCTTGCACTAGTTTATTAACCACAAACCTCCGGGAAAGGTGTTGTATGGATCTATTAGGTTAAAAGCTTTTTCCTCACAGTAGTAAATGTTCTGTTTTTTTGCCATTTCTGGACTGAGCAGATGCCTGAAATAACTAGCTGCATCAGTTGAGATGACTGACACGATCCCCCCCAGAAAACATGAAACTCAATTGAAGCTATACAGTACCCTCATCTTTCGGAACATTTTGACTCCAGCCTTTGAGAAACAGTTTTTTGTCGTTTGAAAATGGTGTTTTGGCCAAGCTAGTTCTCTGTATACAAAACAGATTTCTACTCTATGCACTTTGCTCTGTAATTCACCCCCAAAGACTGAGACAGAAGAAGTCTTACTGCTGCTGTTGTGCCTCTTTTTTTCCGGTTTTGTCTGGCAGGTAAGTACTGCAAGTGCTTTTTGATATTCAAGCACTAATGAAGAACCTGAATGAAAGAATGACCTTCCCCAAAAATGAATAGACCCATCTTAAAATGAGAGATAATGTAGAAAATACTCATTGATATCAGGCCTCCTGATGACGTAGTGTAGGCATTCATGCATTCAGTTTCTATCACTTATTCTTCACTTATTGCCTTACATTCACACCTGTGGACAATTTAGAGTCTCCAGTTAACTTAACATGCATGTTTTAGACTGGTAGGAAACCACACAAGCATCAGGAGAACATGCAAACTCCTCACAGAGGTCAGAGCTACATTAGGCTGTGAGGCATATTTGCACACCACACTTCTGCCACAATATAGACATGAATTAATTAACTATGCATTCTAAATTATTTGCATACCAAACTTTGTGATTAATGTAACGTTATACGTCCATCCATCCATTTTCTATGCTGCTTATCCTCATTAGGGTCGTGGGGGTATGCTGGAGCCTATCCCAGCTGACTTCGGGCGAGAGATGGGGTATACCCTGGACCGGTCGCCGGCCAATCCCAGGGCACATATAGACACACAAACATTCACACATTCATACCTATGGACAATTTAGAGTCACCAATTAACCAATGAAATGTGGGAGGAAACCGGAGTACCCGGAGGAAACCCACGCACACACGGGGAGAACATGCAAACTCCACACAGAGATGCCCAGGTCAACATGCTAAACACTCGGTTGCGGCACGTTATACGTTGTGACGAATATTTAAGCACAATCCTCTTCATCTTTGCTTCAAATTTTATATTTTTTTTTTCTACTTTGGGTATGGTGGGTACTTTTGCGTGCAATGTATTATATTCACTAAGTTTTGAATATAATCTTCAATTTAATTCACACTTAAAAAAATGTTTTTTCTGTAGAAAAAGTCTTAGGTGTTGATCTTGATCGGGTTCCATGTCCTCTTTGCCCCCAAAAATGCCTTTCTGCATGCATATTTTCTAAGAAAATATATTGTGCGGTTGACAGAAATGAACTCTGACATAATCTGAACAATCTAAAGTAGACAGACACATTTGTAAGCTGATCCAGTTTACTGCTTCCCCGTGACTACATTAACATCACCAGTCTGCTGCACAGTAAAACCATTTGAGGGAGATTGAGGTCCTTTGATATTTTTCTATTTCGGAAAGTGTCTGAGTTTTGGTGCGGCATGAAATAAAAGGTCTGAGCAATGTAAACATATCGAGTTTATTTACTGCTTGTAGCATGGTGGTGCTGTTGTGATTTTTGATGGGGATCAGGCATGATGAGCTGCCTCCATGCACCCCATGTCATCACTCACACACAATCTACACTGCTTCTTCGTCAGTATAATCTTTAATTTCATAGTGAACAGTGAAATTAGAACCTGCTGTGTTTATTTTTATTTTTTTTTTATGCCTCAGCCCAAATGAAATCAAACAATTACTAATTAATTACTAAGACAAATTGTTCTTTCTTTGTCCATGAATCTGATATTTATATGGAGGCTGCTTAGTCATTAGTTTATCCTCCTGCTGGTGCTAAAGTCTCATGGATGATAAACCAAAGTGATATTGTGAAGGCTGGATGAAGACACGTACAGTAAGACTTGCCACACTTATCCGTCAATGGCAGACAAAAATGACTGTAGAAACCTCCGTTGTTGGTTTTTACAGAGGTTCAATGGTTCACGAGGAGCTGATAATGTCGCCAGGAAATGGAATGGGATTTGTAAATGCTATATTCGTACCAAGCTGTCTCACTGCCAACCTGCATATCAGTGTTGAGTGTGTCCTCTTTGGTTGCAGGAATAAATAGCACCATGTCAAGCCAGAAAGAGTGGATATGGTACAACATGACTCATTGCACGGTTATGTGTGTTGGACCTTCAGTAAAATACGTTTCTTTATTTGGCCAAATGTGTTTGACTTTGCAATGAGATTTACATGTACATAATGCATATTCATTAGTACACAGGATGTATACCTCTGTCATTGGACTGTACTTTAAAGTGTTGTCCATTCGTCCATTTATTTTTTCATACCACTGGCAGGGTCACAGGTCCCAGGAGCCTACGCACAAAGTTATATTCCTGTAGAAAATAATGGAAATAATCCATTCCATGGTTGAACCATTACATTCAGAAAACCATTGTCAACTGTGTGGACCATTTTTAAGTGACAGTTAACAAAGTTAGATTACATTAGTAATTCTTAAGTCACACAGTACCAATACAAATTCACTGCAAGTACCGTAATTTCCGGTGTGTAAGACACACCGCTGTTTGAGCCGCATCCTCTACATTTAGAGAGAAAAACAGATTTGTACATATATAAGCCGCACCGGACTACAAGCCGCACATGTCCACGCCATAAAATTGTATATTGCGGTGCGTAAGAGTCCGTGAGGACCAGGTAGCTTTTTATTTGACAGGAGCCAATCACAAACTCTGAAAAAACCCACGACAAGCTTGCCAACCAATTGGAAATCTCAGGTCATGACTCAATATAACGGTCTGAAATCATCACACAGTAACCTAACACTGAAAAACGAGGTAAAATATATACAATGCCAGTACTAATACAACAGCTATTTCAACTTCATCCCATAAAGCATTTCATTGGCTATTGCTGGCAGGGCGCTGCAATGATGTCAGTTTAGTCTCTGGGCTCCTCTGGTAGACAGAGGCAGCATTGTTTTTCTTATTTTGCATCTATTCATGAAATCAAATATGAAGAAAATGGCTAATAAACGTAAAGAGTCACTTTTTGCGATTCCCTTTGGTACGGCAAATTCACCTGGAAGTACTTTTACGTCGACTTGGGTGTGCGGGTTAACAAAAACAGAAGAAGACAGGAGGACTGGAAGAAATAAGAATGTGAATGGTAAGTTTGGAGTTTTGAAATCGGCAAATCACACGCCAAAACATGTAATATAATTATGCAGTAGCATCACAACGCCAGTGCAAGGAACGCAAGGTGGCTTCTCCCCCTCCAAACCCCTTCCGGGTGCACGCAGCGTCTCAAATGGAATTCCAAAAATGTACTTGTTATCCATTTTATTCTTATTTGAGTTTAGTAAAATAAGAAAAACAAAACATTCATTGTTTTTCTTTAGTTTAAAAATGCCTGAAAGATGCTGTTAAAGTTAAAGATGCTGAGCAAAGTTTATAAATGGTTTTCAAACAAAAGAAACATGTTCACATGTGAAGTGGCCAGCAAGAGAATGAGTTTTTGGGACTACTTCAAATCCAACATCTAAAACGAAACAATCCATGGCGCGGAAAAAAAATAAAAATGCTCCCGCTCACTTAGAAATACCAAAGCTTGTGAAACATGATGAAGCAACCTCAAATCTCCTTAGAGGCTGTTTGCGTTTGGGCCAGAGCCAATCAACGAGCCAAGGAAAATCACGTTTCTTTTGTGGTTTGTTTTGACTATACCACACTGTGACGCTTCAGGCAGTGTCGATGATAAACAGCTTGTTTCCACTGTATTTAGTTAGCTGAAAAGGCTGACAGGCTGTTTTGGATGTTGTCCCCTGTAGGGCGTCATTAGGAAGAAGATTATGTCCAATCATTAAACTACACTCACTGTGATTTTTGCCAGTCTTGGTACCCGATGATCGATGTTTTTGTTTTGTTTTTTCTAAACTGATGCACCAAATTATGGGAGTTACACTATTATTCCACCATGATGAAGTTTTTATCTCTACTTTATATAAGTTTTCCAACCACATGCTTTAGGGACACAATGTGTGAATTCCCCTACCGGGACATAACAACCAAACACCAAACACCAACTACATGATGTCTCCAGCCTTCTAGTTACTGTACAGCCCCTTTACATCCCACTAATCTACAGTATGTGAAACAATAGTTTTACTACTTCTGAGCTGTTCTTTGGTCAGCAACGCTTACGATTCCTAATGAACAATTACCAGTTTCAAATTGAAATAGTACGTACCAACCTCATACACCATCCTCCATTGATGCATTTTATATGTCACTTGTCCTCATTGAGTGAGCTGTATTTTGTGTTTCTACTCGGGGTGTAACGATTCATACACTACATCGATGCATCGATTTATATTCCTACGATTCAACCACTACATCGATCTGGGTTCTCAAGTTTCCAATCAAGACGACATATATATTGATCTAACATCATTTAAAAGGTAATCAATCCATTGAAGCACAGCAGGATGTACATGGATGTGCTTTTTTTTAGCACTTTTAATGATAAAGACGTTAACGGTTACACTCTGCCTGTCGGCAATGTCATTATCTTCAGGGTATGTGGTGGTCATGGGGGTTGTAGTTGACCTGTGAAATACAGTTGATTGGCTTCTTCTTCTTTTGAGATTCAAGATTCAAGATTCAAGAGAGTTTTATTGTCATGTGCATAGTACAACAGCAGTTATACCATGCAATGAAAATCTTATTCTGTTCATTCTCCCAAGAAAAGAAAGAAAACACAAGAAAGAATAAGAACATAAGAAACATAAATACCAGTAAATTAAGCAACAACAACAGAAGAGACATTAACACAGATAAATAATAATACAAATAAATAAATAAATAAATAAATAAATAAAGTGCTATGAGTGTGTGCGTGTGTTGCGTGCGGCGTGTGCGAGTGCTTCGTTGAGGAGCCTGATGGCCTGTGGGTAAAAGCTGTTTGCCAGCCTTGTGGTCCTGGACTTCAAACTCCTGTAGCGTCTGCCTGACGGTAGGAGTGTGAATAATGAGTGTTGTGGATGTGTGCTGTCCTTGATGAGGTTGTGTGTTCTGCGTAGGACTCTAGTTTTATAAATGTCTTGCAGTGAGGGGAGGGCTGCCCCAACAATGTTCTGTGAGGTCTTGATCACCCGCTGGAGTGCCTTCCTATCACGTGTTGTACAGTTACCGTACCAAACAGTGATGGAGGCGGTAAGGACACTTTCGATAGTGCATCTGTAGAAGCAACTCAGGATTGTGGTGGACATGCCAAATTTCCTCAGTCTTCTCAGGAAGTACAGTCTCCTTTGGGACTTCTTCAGAATTTGTTGGGTGTTGTGAGACCAGGTGAGATCCTCGCTGATGTGTGTGCCAAGGAACTTGAAGGTTTTCACCCTCTCCACCTCAGTCTCACCAATAAACAGGGGTCTATGTGGCTCCTTTTCCCTTGTTCTTGGGTCGATGATCATCTCTTTAGTCTTATCTGTATTGAGAAGGAGATTGTTATCACGACACCAAGCTATGAGGTCCGCCACCTCTCTTCTGTATGATGTTTCAACACCACCAGTGATCAGTCCGATGACTGTAGTGTCATCCGCAAATTTAATGATGCTGGTGTTGTTCTGGGAGGCCACGCAATCGTAGGTGAAGAGCGTGTAGAGGAGTGGACTCAGCACACACCCCTGTGGGGTCCCAGTGCTCACAATTCTTGAGCTGGATGTGCGGTTGTGGACTCTGACTGACTGGGGTCTGCCCGTGAGAAAGTTAAACACCCAGTTACAGAGGGAGGGAGACAGGCCAAGTGTGAGGAGCTTTTGGTGAGCTTGTTCACTTCAGTCAGTATTCATATTTAACTCATCTGTCTTAATTTAATCTATCTGCAGATAAAATCTCATTAAAATCTGCAAAATATGTTAATTTTGTCCCGGAATTACTGTGTACATGCAATTTGTAGTGTGCCGTGGAAACGATTACAGCGTGTTGCTGCACCATTTATGAAGCTTGATTTTCTTCCCTGGAATTTTTGATTATCAAAAAAATGTAAATGGCTACTCTGTTGACTTGACTCAATGTAATGGGAACCAAAGGCACTATTTTCCAGTGTTGAATTTCGTCTAACTTCTTTAATACTTGGGGCAGAGACGTCATTGAGGTATCAAATTAAAGTTCAATTCATGTTTTATTAGACAGAATTAATCACAGACTTGGTTGTAAATATTTCAAAATTTTCCTAACGTATGAGCACTGCAAAACTTCTGGCAGTGTATTCTTGCTAGTTGCTGCATCATTCCTTCAAATGGCTGCTCTGAACAGGATTATTACCCCCCCAAAAAAAGCCCTTGCTTCTATTGGCCCATAGAGGTGAGAAAGTTTCAACACCTAATTGAAGATACCATACCACATTCATTTGGTGAGGAATTTGCATAATTTCCTCATTGGGTGAAAAGTACAGGTTTGGATTGCACTACTAAAAGTAAATAATTCATCATGGCAAGCTATACCACCCTCTGTTCATCCTGATTTTGTATTGCATTTAACACATTTATTGTGCTCATTGATAATTTATTCTTAACTATGTCAGCATTATTAATAATTTATACCGGATTCCCTTACAGAAAACAACAGGATCGTTCTAAATTAACCAATATTGTCCTTGAATCGTATCAACAACCACGAATCGTGATACGAACTGAATCATTATTAAGACGAATCGTTACACCCTAGTTTCTACCCACGGGGGCTGTGCTCAGGCATCATGTCACGTAATAAAACTGGCTTCTTCTAGAACGTTCTGCTACTTATTAAACAGGTAGGTTTTTGTCCCTCCGGCTTCGTCTTCTTCTTTTGTGAATTTAATGTTGTTAAGAGCGGCGCCATGATCCTCGACGGAGACTGGCGCATGAATAGAGAGCCCCCTCTAATGATCCATCCATTAAAGTGAATACATGCAAGAGGAATCTGGTTTTCAATCCCGTAGACTACATGTGTTATTCTAATCCTTAAAACGTAAAATATGATGTCAACCTTAATGTGTTTTAAGAAGCTAGCATCAGCCAAATGCATGCAATAATTTAGATTTTTTAGTGCATGTAAGTGTGTGAGGCAGCTGTGCTAACCACATTACCACAGAGATGTGCTTTAAAGAACTAAATAATACACCTTTTATTATACTACACAATATAACAGTTTTTAAACGGCATAAGGCGTTCAAGAGGCTCTCCACCACTGACAAAGCATCCTCAGAGCAATGTGAGCACTATGAACATATGATACTCCAATCAAATTACTGCTACTCTTTTCCATTTTGTTAGGGACAGCAAATTCCCTGTACAGTCGCCCCTCGCCATATCGCGGTTGGACCATTGCTCCCTCCCTACATCACGATTTTTCAGAAATTAATAAATGATCACCGTTTTGTGGAAGACTATGGTCTATTATTTTTCAAAACATATTGAAATACACGTGATATGTAGTATTCTGGTTACTAATCGGCAGTAATGACACAAAACATTATTGTATATTACATTACCAAATGAACACCGCATGAAGTCATGAAGTCAGCCATGGCATGTTCGACATGATAGAGTGGAAAAAAGTTCTCCTCCTGTGGTAAGTTTTTGGCTTAAGTTTAAAAGAAATAAATTTGAGGCTAACTTGTTAACTAGCGGCCGTCTCTAGTCCCTGCATCATAAGATGTGCACAATGTGGTATAAACAGTGAATAATAGGAGCGTGAAGGTGACTATGGTGTTATTTCATGTTTAGAGGGCTCTAATAATTAAAAAAAAAACACATTTAGAAAGTCACATGTTTTCTTTGCTCGAACTACAAAAATCTAAAGTTTCTTAACATTGAATCCTATAAAGCGGAAATTAGCGGAAATTGGTCTGGAACCAATTAACCATTATAAACGAGGGACGACTGTAGTTTGTGACTTAATGTTTACATTTGACATACCCTCAGGGATGAGCCTGGTCCAGTTGCCTCATTGCAGCGCACAGTTTTAACGTGTTCAGCTTGTTGGAAAAAGAGTATACATCTGCAAGATGTATCTTTATCATAAAAAATAGTTCATGCAGCATTACCTTTGGTGGCCCAACTTGCCTCCATTTTCTTGCAGATCCTTCTCGGATAGAAGCTCAAGCTAATCACTCTGATCCACTTCCAGACGATGCAGTTTGCCTTGGTTGTTATTCAAAAATATACAGCTGACATTAGCAAGACAACTTGCTGTCTACAACAGACATGGGCCAACTAGGTCCCCTCGGCCGTATACGTCCCATCACGCTTGGACGGTTTGAAATTATTTTAATTGAAACCTTTGACATTGAAGCTGTGGCCAGCAATAAGATTTGCAATGCTATTTTTTATCTGGTTCCTGGAACGTGTTCTGGCTGTGACGTGGCAGGACAGCCAACGTGCTGGGGGCGTGTCAAAATTCAAAGTTGTTTATCTATGACAGCAGTATGACAAAAAATGTTTATTAAGTGAGTACTTTCATTTTGTTGTTTTTTTTCAAACTTTTTAATGAATGCTGCTGTTGTGCTAGTCGATTCCAGCATCGAGTCACTACTTTCTCGTCAGTGGTCACATGATATGAATGGATCAGTTCAAATGTACACGTTTGTTGCCTTTTTAAGGGTGATATTTCTCACACCAAGCGTGTGAGAACTCAAAAGGTTAATGTGCTTATTAGTCTGTGATTGCTTAGAGGCTCCCAGTTCTGATTTATAATCACAATTTTGAAATAACACAGCAGGATCATATGATGAGCAGATTAGATCATTAACGTTAATTATTCCCAATAATTGTTTTTACACACTCAGCTTCATACCATACTGTACTTTGCCAATTTTAGAGTAGAGTGAAATATATAGCCATCATAGTTGTTGTATGATTAGTTATGCTGGAGTTGGATCAGTCGAGGCAGTTGTTTAGTATAGTATGGGTTGCAACATTGCACCCATCTATTTTCTATGCCGCATAATCCTCATTAGGGTCACGGGGGTATGCTGGAGCCTATCCCAGCTAACTATGGGCGGGAGGCAGCGTACACTCTGGCATATATAGACAAATAGCCATTCACACCTATGGGCAATCAGTTAACCTAAGATGCATGTTTTTGGAAAGTGGGAGGAAGCCGGAGTACCCGGAGAAAACCCACGCATGCTCGGGGAGAACATGCAAACTCCACTCACACTCCTTTTCCACTGTGCCTGGTTCGGAGCTTTATTGGTGCTGGTTTTCAGAGCTTTGCTTTTCCATTGTCATGGTTCTACTATTGGTTCGAACTGAAACTGCCTTTTTTGGTCCAACTCTGGCTCCAAAAGCTCGCTGGTTTATGAGGGGTTAGTTAATGAGGTGGGCGGGGTTACTTTATTAAATTGCATTGCAAACTCTAACAACGCTCAGAAAACACGGACACCCGAGGAAACCCGCTGTCTCTTGTCCATTTGGACGTCCGAAGAAGTGCAGAAGAAATTTGAAATGGCGACAAGAACCCGGCCAATAGGCTACTGGAATGCACCAGAGGTGAGATTGCTGCTGCGGGTTTTGTTCGGTTTTTCGAACAAATAAATAACAAACTTAAGAAATGAAAGAAGGACTGGAACAAAAAAGAGACCTAGGTAGGAATGGCAGTGGTCGGAGGAGAGTAATGCCTTAATTTGAGGAGATTGACAGTTTTAAGTTTTTGGTCACCACCATGGTTCCACCCCGGCCTCAAACTTAGTCCACCACAAACACCAAAGTTTGCTTCAGTGGAAAAGGGATAACAGAGATGAACGGAGATTCGAAAAGACCGAATCAGTCTGAATAATCCACAGTGTGGAAAAACACGGCGTTGGATGAACTGTGGTTGGTGCTGCATGAATCACCCCATTCCTTTTAGCAGCTTTGATGCATAATCATCGAGTAAAAGATGTTCTTTGTGACAGGTGCTCGAATTTCACAACTTGCTTTTCAAATCCCATTATCGTTCATATGAATATGATTAGTCCAAAAAACTTGATGTTCCTTCCAAAAACATATCGGCTACATCTGGCCCTTCAACTATAAAACACAAAAAAAATCACCATGTCATTTTTTTTGCTTGGCTCCGACCACAAAGCACAAAGCCAATATTTAGGGGTGACTCCAATCAACCTTGGCAGGTGTGGATATCAATGGACAGATGGGATGATGTATTCGTGTCAGTTCAGTTTCACTGTTTTTCAAGGGTAAACCTCTTAAAAGAACTTATTCAGCAAATAGATTGAAACATCTATATATCAAAAATAATGACTCCAAATTGAAATCCATGTCAGTCCTGCAAGATCACTTTAAGAAAGACTCACTAGTTTTATGAGATTAAAGAACAACAGTATGACTGCTGAATTCATGCACCGCCCTGAAATAAATAGCCTCATTTAACAAAATCAAATGGGTTTTTGTTTTATCCTTGATCATGCCTTTTAGTTTCTAGTCCGCTGCAATATTGCAATCCTGCAGGACTGTTTATGTTTGTACAATTTTTCCCCCCATTGGACTAGTGTATGCAATGTATTGCTTAATAAATTTGTACTTAGTTTCAATACTTATTTATATGGAAATGCAAGGTAGCTCAGTCTGCGTTTTATGTAAAGCATTTATTTTGAATTGATAAGTAGTCAAGCAAGGCACCTTCACTGCTAATCCTCTCATAGAATACAATAAGAAAGAAAATAAGAGAGATTCTTTACATCTTTTATGAATTCATCTTTCCTACCCTTGGGGTTTCTTCATATCAGCACCAACTTTATTGAGTCTTCCCTCAGTCACCCACATCTCTGAAAGAACTGCAAGACTCTTTCATTGTCACATGAATCTTATACGACGCTTTCAAATTCCGAATGTCTGCAACCCGCTGTGGAGTGATTGCTGCCGTTAAACAGTCTCAGGTATTATGGGTATTGATGGATTTGAGGTCTTACAGATATCTCTCTCTCCCTCGTACTACCCGTGTAGAATTTTCCATTATCGATTCATCCACACCAAGCATCCACACCAAAGCGATCAAGCAGTCTCAATACGCCTGTTCAGTGCACTGCGGGATTCAGGAGATCGGGAAGATCTGCGTTCGAATCTCCGTCGGGCATCTCTGTGTGGAGTTTGCATGTTCTCCCGGTGCGCGGGTTTTCTCCGGGTACTCCGGTTTCCTCCCACATTCCAAAAACATGCACGTTGGGTTAATTGGCGACTATTGTTAATTGTCTTTATGTGCCCTGCGATTGACTGGCGACCAGGGTCCGGGGTGTACCCCGCCTCTCGCCCGAAGTCAGCTGGGATAGGCTCCAGCATACCCGCAACCCTAGTGAGGTGCATGGATGTAATGGATACCAAGACAATGACAAAGATACAAGTGAGATTTTCACCTGAAGGCAGAACCTTCTAGGTAGCACAGTTTCCTATTGTAAAAATAGCATTGTGAAAAAAAAAACTTAAAATGAAATACATAAATAGGATATAACAACAACAAACTGATACCTGTCAAACACTTGACATAGTTGGTGTCACCCAACCCTTTTCCAAACCCTATGTTAACATAACTTCATTTCAATGATAGCTACTTTGCAAATTGTTGTGCTGTCTGTGAAGATGACGGAATACAAACTGATAAGAACTGAAGGACATATAAAGGGCGATTAGAGACTAAGGGCACGATGTGAAAGAATGACAAAATAACAGACAAAAGAGAATATAGTCAGACTAATCAGCCCACTGGCAATGCTTCCCAAGATGACATTGTTGTACCACTATAGGATGCGCGCTGTGCATTGTGAATTCCTGAAAAGTCAAAACTGCATAAAACCTCAGTGTCGTTCAAGACAAATAAGTGATTTATTTTTCCCATAGTGATGGTATTGCCTCACAACACAGAGGAAACAGGGCTATGTCTGAGGCAGATGTTATGAGACAATCAAAACGAATCCCTAGCCCATGATCAAAACTTCTCTTTGATTCAATCTGTTCAATAGTTTGCGGTGTAAATGCACAACACCATCAGCAGTGAGCCACAAAAACTGCTCACAAAAAGGCTGAGCGAGGGCCCCTTTATGGCGCCTTGCAGATTTTAGGTTGCATTAATTTCTGTAGCTCATGCTACAGGTGCGATTTCATTATACAGTATGTTTGTGTCTTACCATAGTAAGAAAGTATCATGCAGGTTCTCCATTCTTCTTTTGTTTGCAACCACGTGTATTATATTCTATATTTGCAAAGATTTCCCCTGACCCACCAGGAATGAAACTCACAGCATTAGTCTTTCTCGACGTCGGTACCACCAATGGAATGCCATTGTTCTTGTACAGCTTTGAAGAACTTCCTGTAGAAGTTTGCATGTTCCACCAGAGACCATTACTGGGAAGTACGTGTTTCATCATCTTAAAGGTGCTTGCATTTAAAAAAGGGACTTCGTGGTTAGAAAGATGTGAAAGTCGGATGTTACAAGGTCGGAAGAGTAAGGTTGATGGAGAATTTTGTAGCCACAGAGTGAGGTTTGTGGGTGAACTGGACCTTCTCCCAGCTGCGAGAGGAAGGGTAGACCCTGGACTGGTCAATCAATCATAGCGCACATGTAGAAACACAACAATTCACACTCACATTCACGCCTGTAGTCAATTTAGAGTCTCTGATGAACCTAACGTGCATGTTTGTGGGAGGAAGCAGGAGCACCCAAAGAAAACCTACACCTATTGTTTGGTTATAAAGTAAACATTTGGTTTTATAAATATTGTTTTTGTGGTCCTGGGTTTGTCCTATTCCCACTGTTTTTTTTTCAATCCAGAAAATGATGTTTCACAGACGAGATTGTAGCTGCCGCTAGAACCTCTGCAAAGAAGAGCAGCAGCAATGTGCAAATTCAGCATTTTTTTTAACAGAAAATATTCATTGGAATCACACCAACAAAGTTTTACAGCACAGACCTGTGGATCCGTTTGTTTGCTACACCTCAGCAGTCATCACTACACCGCACTGGTTCCGACTCTTGAACTGACAATTTTAGTGGCTGACGTCATCCCAAAAGTTTTATTTCATCTCATCATACGCCTGCCTTGGTGTGCGGCCTCTCAAACACAGGAACTCGATAACATTAGCACACGTAAAAGACAAACAAATACTGTATGAGTTTCGACCTTCAAATTACCAGGGACCTACAGTCTGCGGCTAAACTACCTGTCAGCCAAACAAATCATGCCAGTGACTCACTGTGGTGACCCCTGATGGGAGACGCCAAAAAAATCCCACATACACTATTTCAGCCTTCTACAATAAACAGTCGGTCATGTTTAATTAACACCCTTCAAAGTATCCAGAACCTCAAATATCTACCAGAACATGTTATTTATTCAGTTCACGTCCAGGTTAGTTTGGGAATTGACTGAGATTTGATGTCCATATTTTGCCACTCACACATATACCCACTTTGATTTTGTTCAAAAAGTATTTCTTGATATCTCTTAGTCGCTTTAGAACATTTTTCAAAAACAGGGATGAGGAAAGATATAAGACATGAGAGCTTGTGTGTTTTTTAATGATATTGCGATGCTCAAGGAGTCTTGCTTTATTGCTGCTGCTACTATACCACTTTTAATTTGTGTTTGATGTATTTTTCCTCTCCTATCTTTTTCTGGTCATTTTTGTCGTTAGTACTTGGAGACCTCAGTCACTTACACTGTGCATCTGATATGAATGTCTATGTACCTCCAGTAGTTGCTACATATACTTTAGATCTCACACAGCAGGGTAAAGTTACATCTTGAGGCCACACATGTACAGTCATGGAAAAAATGATTAGACCACCCTTGTTTCTTCAGTTTCAATGCCTGATAAATAGAACAATGACAACAAAAATAGCTCATAAGAGTTCAATTTTGGCAGTACAATGCTACAGCTATTCATATAAGAACTTAAGTGATTTTGGTTGTCATCAAGAAAACCATGGAAGTTGCTAGATATCTTCTTAAATTCAACTCGTATGAGCTATATTTGTTATCATCATTATATTTGTCCAAACAAATGTACCTTTAGCTGTATCAGGCATTAAAATGGATCAATAACCTGAAGAAATAAGGATGGTGTAATCATTTTTTTCCGTGACTGTATCTTCACATAAATGGTCAGGACCTACAGTATACATGGATCTTCTTACCAAGGCAAGAGCATGCTCCTGACACTTATGCAATGACGTGTACTTGTAAAAATGGAAATGTAGGTTTTGGTAAAAGTCATAATATTACAATAATAAAGTCAAAATATTATGTTAATAAAGACATCGTATTAAGAGGAAAAAATGTACAAGGAGAAAGGTGAAATATTTGTAAAAAAACAAAAAACAAAAAAACCAACACAAAGTTGAGATGCGTTTTTTTTCTTCCATCCATCCATACATCTATCCTCACGAGGGTCGCGGGTATGCTGGAGCTTATTCCAGCTGACTTTGTGCAAGAGGCAGGGTACACCCTGGACTGGTTGCCAGCCAATTGCAGGGCACATATAAACAAACCAACATTCACTCTCAATTTAAAGTCGCCAATTAACCTAACATTACATGTTTTTCAATGTGGGAGGAAACCGGAGTACCCGGAGAAAACCCACGCACGCACTGGGAGAACATGCAAGCTCCACATTGAGATGCCCAACGGAGATTGAAACGCAGATCTTCCCGATTAGGTCTGCCCTGGGGCCTCCTCCCGGCTGGACATGCCAGGAACCCCTCACCAGGGAGGCGTCCATGAGGCATCAACTGGCTCCTCTCGATGTGAAGTAGCACTAACTCTACTCTGAACTCCTTCCGGATGACCGAGCTCCTCACCTTATCTCTACCTAAGTGAGCTCCAGGCACCCTATGGAGGAAACTCAATTCGTCCGCTTGTATCTGCAATCTTGTTTTTTTTTGGTCACTCCTACTGCAGCTCTGAATACCCTGTGGAAAAAGCATGAAGGAGAGACCGCGCCTTGTCCGGACGTGGGCCAGGCCCAGGGGATGGGCTCCCAGGCGAGCTTCTGGTCGTCGTGCCTTGTTGCACTGTAGTTACAAGCTATTTCTTCTGAGACTTAATTGAAAAGCCATGGTTTCCTTCACAGCTTTAAATGCCAATAGGAAAATATAACCCCCTGTGGAGTGTGCTTCATTTTATCACTAACCTGGTAGATTTATTGAAATTACTGTATGTGAACTGTGTATTGAAGCTGTCACCTCCTTTAGAGGATTAGTAGCCATTGCTGAATGTTGCCATCTGCCAGAACTTTCAAACAGTAAGGGTAATCATCTCGCATAAATGCAAGAGCAAACTGACTTCTTGCAAAGAGATCACTGAGCACATTTGCCAGACACACATAGGACTCGACGCTTCGTAGTTATTTCTGCAATACTGCCAGGAAACTCATTCTGCCATACAAAGCTTCATCCATCATCATTTAGTAGCCAGTCATATGACATACATTGGTTGGAGGAGCTTGTCACTTATCATCTTCACAATTGTTGGTCAAACATGACACAAAATTTGTCTCACATCTGTCTTCAACAAGCACGAGCAAGACTGCAAAATAAATGATGTACCATAAACCAAATTGCATATTTTTTGTTTGTATTACTAAAAGCGGGTCGCACGCATGTTGGCCACACAGTCAGGAGATTAGGAAGATTTGGGTTCGAATCTCGTTGGGCATCTCTTTGTGGAGTTAGCATGTTCTCCAAAAACACGCATGTTAAGTTAATTGCCGACTGTAAATTGTCCATAGGTATGAATATGAGCATGAATGGTTGTCTATATGTGCCCGGCTGGGTGATTGGCAATTGGCTGGGTGTACCCCCCCCCTCGCCCAAAGTCAGCTGGGATAGACTCCAGCATACCCGTGACCCTAGTGAAGATAAGCGACATAAAAGATGGATGGATGGATGGATGGCTGGATTACTAAAAGTAAGTCTACATGTTGTCGTGAACAAACAAATACACGTTTTCAGTACGTGTCACAGGATTTGCCAATGTCTCATGTCAAATCATGCAAGTTTATGGCTGCAGTTTTTATGTTAATACAGGTGTAAGGACAAGCGGCATAGAAAATGAATGAATGAATTATTTGTCTTTTTATTTTTCATCATGCCTCCCCTGACTGCACGCCACTGAACCTCAGAATTTTGCTGTGTCATTTCAAAGCATAGTTGGCATGTTTGCATCCTCACGTTTTTACACAGAAACACTGTGAGTACTTCACGCATACACCACACTATCACTGCGAATAAACACTCCATACAGCACACACTCACCTACACGCATCTCTGCAACACTGTGACCGCAAATATTGAACAGATGGAATTACAGCTACAGTCAGCAAAGTGGCCTGTGTTGTTCACTGGCTGTCTACTGAAGGAGCATTTAAATGGTTGAACTAAAACTAATGAGTCCACACACACTCAGACACACATCTGCCAGACTCAGACCCAAGGGATATCACTCTTTAAAGACTTAAGACGCAATATTTTACAGTATTATACAGCAACCAATTTTTATGACCAAGTGTTTAACAAGTGTTTACACTGGCAAGCATTTTGTCCCCGCAATGACGTGCCGATAAGTAAACAGTCATAAAAACTGTGTGCGGCTGTGTGCCAGTGTGCAAAAAAATGTGTTCAAAGAAATTTTTGAAATGTTCAAAATGTGCGGCACGCATAATTTCTGTGAACTAGTCATGAGCGCACCACAACCTACAACCTACAACCTACAACCTACAACCTACAACCTACAACCTACAACCTACAACCTACAGCCTACAACCTACAACCTACAACCTATGCCTAAACAATGTGGTGCGTAGCCAAGCGTGTCTCTTTCACATGAATGGGCTAACTTTTTCTCAAGTAATTTCTGTAGTCTCCCAGATCTTCCTTGTGAATTTCTGTGAAGTGATCATAATGCCCAAGGCGATGTCTTCTCGTCAACAATTCCATCTCCCACACTGTCCGTGTCTCGTTTTTTCGAGTTTCTGCTTCCTTCCTACTATTTCCGCATTTTGTTTCTGCAGCCGCTCGATAATTTTGCCTTACCTTTCTTTTCTGCAATGAGAGCTTCTTCTCTGGAGTTTGACATCTTGTCGGAATTAATGAAACTAGGGGTGATGCTTGCTGTCGCCTAGCATCACGTGGGAAACAGCAGGATCAAGTAATGCCAGAACTGGATGCGGGAAGTGGTGGCGACAATGCATACTCATGCGGGAACAATGAGCGTTGCTCGTACTATTGCCATGCAGTCGATGTAAACATCATTTGACAAGGTGTAAATAAGTCATGCTGGATTGTGGTAATTTCGTGCCAATGTTCGGTGCGTAATTTATGTGTAAACATAACGCAAACAGCACGCCAACTATAAATAAATAAATACCATAAATAAATAAACAAATAAATGACGTGCATTGCCACGGTGGGACACAAGGGAAAACAACCTTTTGTGTGACGGCGTGGTATGGTCGTGACCTCAAGTGCAGGTGAAAGTATTTTAATTGTAATAAACCGAGGAGGAAAACTGCAAACTCGGAGAAGGCACATGGCACAAAACATTACAGTACTCCAGGTGACGACCGGGACGGCATGCCCGGCAGAGCCGATGGGACCCCTCTGGGGGACGATCGGGATGGCAAGCCCAGCGAAGCCGGCGGGACTCCTCCAGAGGACGGCCGGGACAACAGGCCCGACAGAGCCAACAGTACACCTCCAGGGGGTGGTCAGCACGGCAGAGTCGTCGGGATACCCCTAGGCACCTGGCCAAGGGGGAATTGAAGCCAGGCAGCCGCAGGTCATACTCCATTGGCAGAGGATAGCATCTTGGACTGGCGTGGAGCCAGGAGAGGAAACGGTGCCGGCTGGCGCAGAGACGGGACAGAAACTAAAGGCGGCTGCAGCGTGGGCGGTGCCAGGACAGGAGCAGGAGGCAGAGGCTGGTGCGTGAGCTGGGACATACGCAAAAGGTGGTGGTGGCGGCTGGCGCGTGCACGATACCAGGACAGGAGCAGGAGGCGACTTGTCCTCAGCTAGGCATGGAGGTGAAGCTGAAGCAGGTAGCGGCTGAAACAGCCAGACCTTGGGCAGCCATGGAGCTGGGACAGGAACCGAAGGAAACCCGCTCCGACTCCCCGGCCGAAACAAGTGTTGGCTTTAGAAGTGCTGCCGGGATAGGAGGAAACTTGATCAGGTGACAGAGCTAATGAGGAGCAGACACTGGAGGCGCTAAAAGCTTGAGACGACATGGCCTCGGCACCAGACAGGTCAGAGGCTTGAGACAGTGTGAATCGGGCACCGGGGGCGTTGGAAGATTGAGACAACATGGTGACTGCACCTGGGTGTCGGAGGCTTGAGACGACGTGGAGCAGGCACCAGTGGCGTCGGAGGCTTGAGGCGACGCATCAGAAGCAGACGTAGAGCAGGCACTGGAGGCGTCGGAGGCTGACGTTGTGCGGGCTCCAGGAGTGCCAGAACTTTGGAGTGACGAGGTGCAGGAGTTAAAGGAGAAGCAAACCCAGTGGCAGAATTTGTGCAGTTGACGAGGGCAGCTGGAACTCGAGCTGACTGTGAGCAGGAGCCATAGTAGGCTGGACCTTGGGTCAGCATTCATGAACAGAATGCAGCAACCACACATTGGCTTGGTGTGGCAAAGAGGAAGGAAGTGACTGCACTTTGGAACGGCGTGAAGACCTTGCCGGAGTCAAGCGTGGTGCGCGCTTGCGTCGAGACCGGGCTGGTGTTCAAGCGGTGGCACTTGGGTACACCGACTCCATGGGGACGAGCTCGCCATCAGGTCCCCACACAATCATCTCCACCTCCTCTGGCGTGTACCGTGCGGACTAGGCCTCCATTTCCATGAGGACCAGCTGGGTCCAGTAGTCATACTCCCAAGATGCAGAGTGAAAGTCTTTTCATTATAATAAACTGAGCAGGAAAACTGCAAACGTGGAGAAGGAACGTGGCACAAAACATACACATGACATACAGAATGCTCCAACATAGGAAGAAAGCTACCAGCTGAACTAAATAGACCCTGAAACTATTCAGCATCAGGAGTGCTCAGAAAGTGCCAAAAGAATGGTAAAGATGCTGTTCGTGGTGCAAAACAAGAAACAGAAGATAGAAAATAAAAGCCTAGAACAGGAAATAAAAGGAAAACACAGAACAGGGTCCAACAAGTCATGCGGGCCGTGACACTTTCTCTTTGATTCACAAACAATTTTTAAAAAAGATAGCATTGTTCATCTTAATCTTAATTCATTTCTGGATTCAAGCTGCATGTGCTCTTTCCCACGCTGAGCGCACGCTGTGGGTCGGTTGTACAATTTCCAAATTGCTCCAACAAAATGTATGGAATGACCAGACTAAGTGAGAATCGATCTGTAAGATCAATAAGCTGCAGGAAATGTGTGCTCATCAAAGTAGCAGCCATTCATTTGACATATGAAGATTTAAATGACAGTTTTAATCTTTTTCTTCCAAGGAGATCTTTGTTGTGGTTTAATTAAAGTCAATAAGCCACCATGGAAGTTTTTGTTATCTACTTGAGCAAACACAAACACTATCTATCTTTTCCGACATGTAAATGAATCACACTGAAAACTGAGTCGGACCAATTTGTCAAATTGCATTGTGTTGTCATAATCCCACCTTTTAATTCAAGTTGTGACGTTGCTCTGATGATGGGACCAGTGTGCCAGGGTGGAAATAATTTGGCTTCATGTTGCCAGCAAGCACCTTTTACTGGACAGTACATGAGTGATGAGGAGGAGATTGATTGTGTTTGCTTGTATATTCACTTGGCTTTGTCAGAGGGAAAAAGATCAATATGATATTACCGTTTGCGCATGTTTATAAAGGATCAACGCCTCCTGCTGTGCAAGACAACTACAGGGAAAAAAGTTAGGAGTTCTCTTTTTTTAATGTTTCATTAGTTGTTGAAGTTAATCATTTTATTATTGTATTTGATGTCGTTCATGAGTTTTGTGTGCAGTGTGAGGACAGTTAAACACACAAAACCAAACCTTGACTTACATCACAGTCAGACCCCTTATCATAAAAAAAAATGATCTAGGCTTCAGAATCCCATATCACTATAATCAACCATGACAGCAATCGCGACAGCAACTCTGTATGTTTATTTATACATAAACACACCCCGGAGGCTTTATTCACAGTCCCGCTTTTTCACAATTTCACAGATCCACTGTTTGTAGCTACAAACATGTGGAATGTCTAATATGCCCTAAAATAGGCACACGTTTGTGATCTTGAAGGCAGAGCCTCCTCACTTGTCATCATGAAGAAAAAAAAGCTAAATGAAAATAAATAAAATACATATTAATATTTGTTCATGGAACTGTGTTTTGCTGTTTATTTTCTGTAGGATTCCAATCGTTTAACATTTTCTTAAGTAAAAATTGCAGAATTTGCACATTTCCTGATGAAATACATGGCAGAAACCTGAGATGAAATCCTATGATTACGCAGTCTGAAGCTGGGGTGGATGGTGTGTGAACCTTTCTGTTTGTCAACATTTCCACTTTCTAAATATGGGTTTTAACATTGTTAGAGCCCTGTAGACATGAAATAACACCCCTATAGTCATCTTACACTCCTATTATTTATTTACACCACATTGCACAGGCTATGGGATCACTGCAGGGACATAAGAGCAAAGCAAGCTACTCAGCTAACCGCTTAGCCTCTCCAATTTACATATTCTAAACTTAAAGTATTTCAAACTGATTGGGGAAGAAGGACAAAGTAAGAAGCCAGAAGCTTTTACGCGGAATGAGAGGCAAACTTATTTTTTCATTTGATCTGCCATCTCATGTCGGCTCGCTCGGCAGCCGGTCTCCATGCAGTGTGAGGGTAATGTCCAATGTAACATTACTGATGGCCCGTAACCAGAACGCTACATCAATGTTTTTTTGACTACTAATAGGCCATAGTCAACCATGGGACAGCAATCATTTATTAATACATTTTTGAACAAACTCAGTAGCGTGAGGGACATTGATGAGGGAACAGGAATTGAAAAAAAAGTGAGTGCCTCACCAGCCATGAACCTCACCGCACGTCACTGGTACACAGGGTGTCTGTAGAAGGATCATTGCACAAAAGCACTCTAAAAGGTCAAAAAGTAAAATAATGCATGGATTACCGCTACGTAGTAAACAATCCAAACAGAAATGTGCACGATGGTTAGAAAGAGTTAAGACTGACATTTTTAAGAGCCTAACCCTTGCATCAGCCTGTGTGCCGTGCACTGTCCCTTGAAGTTTTCTCATTTAAAGATATGAACATGTATAGTAAGTCCACAAGAGAGTCAGGGATGACAATTTCAAAACCACTTTTTCCTCCTTGATTAAATGCCCGTGTTCGCTGAGCGAGTACAGATTTGTTTTACTCTCCACTACAATCCACCCAGTAATTGTACACCATTTTCCTGCTTTTGTATTCCAGTCAGCAAGTTGAATCATTTCTTAAGATTCCCTTTTCACTTGAGGCATAGGTTGGTCAGCAGAATGCAGAGTGCACTTCATGGCGGAATTGACTGTATGGCTCTTTGTTCTGAAATTATAACAGAGAAAAAAACACTCAGTATAACTGAAGAAGGTATTGTTTACTGATAAGGACCCATCTGTTTACTGTCAAGTGAGCATGTGGGGGATTTTTTTTTTTTGGACCTTCCTTGCTGAAACAGACTGTGTTTGTGGATGGATGGTGGCACCTTGCCCAAACAAATCCACAAAATTGCTGATGTGTGTGACAAGATTAAATAGAATGGAAGAAATCCTACTTCCCGTCTTCAATTCTTCTATAAGATTCACATTTCAATTTCTGACAAAGAGGGTGTTTTTCTTCGAGGTGATCACATATCACAGAAACACAAAGCTGTTGGCCCTTTTATGGCTGTCACTATTTTCTCTCATATCCTGCCGTACCTCATTTCTACATCACTGTAAATGCTCCCGGTGGTGTAGTTATTTCTTATCACTTGCTGCCTTCCTTTTGCAGTCCAATGAAAGTGGGAAAAACAGATGAGGGTTATACTGTTTGTCATTACACAGAAAGCCACCCTCCTCTCGGCTTTTTTGGATTCAGGCAAATGCCTCGTATCCGTATCCTTATCCTGATTTAAATGTTTACAACACACAGACGATAATGGTGCTAGCAAGGTGTCTGTTTTCCTTTGACGTCCCCTCACCCTAAATTGTTTTGTTATAGTCTGTCACTTTGTTAAAGACCAGTCTTTAATCTGAAGAAGCGGAAGAAGGAATTCCGTCAATGTGAAGTGCTTTTTGTCAGCTGTTTCATCTCTGTAAACTGACCAATTTGCTACCATGTCCACAACTGTCTGTCACTGTGACATTCCAATAAACCCTAAATCCCCACTGCTCGATTTGGAAAAAATAAATTCAAAAAATCACTGCTGTCAAATTGTAGCTGTCATAGCTGCGTCAGCGTACAGAGAGGTCCTCAGAACATCATAATGAAAACATGCATAATCATGCAATCGCAAATATTTAGTTGTCACCAACTGACGCTCAAATAATTGAAAAAAAGATAAAATCCTACGGTATTCCAATTACAGTTGTTGATTTTTGCAAAGAATTGGAAGGACTAATCAATTGTTTCCAAAATTAGGTTAAAGTTTCTGTGCCTGGAAATTGAAATAAAAAAGTGCATTTATTGCTGCATTTTGAATAAACATTGTGTGTATAAACAGAATCAGTATACAGTAATCCCTCATTTAGCGCCGTGGATTGGTTCCACACCCGGCCGTGATAAGTGAATTTTCATGAAGTGGGATTTCTTATTTAGCAATGGAATATTTTCATAGAGCATAAAAAACCTGTTTGCGACCTTCTAAATACATTTTTAACCTCATTAGAGCCCTCTAGACATCAAATAACACCCATCTAGTCACCTTTACACTCATATTACCCAATATAGTAGACGTAATAACAGAAAATAAGACATATTAGGCATAAGACCTAACAAGCGCACACGTTAGCATTGGGAGAGTTTTCCGGATAGTGTAGTTCCTGCCATGACTATTGTCTCATCAATGTCTTATATTTGTATTTGTGTTCATTTCGCCACTTTTATGCTTGAACATTCTTAATTTAGATCAAGAATACATCAAATTTGTGTAAATATGCTTATTGTTTGGACTAAAAACAGGCCTTAGTCAACCACAACAGCGATGATATATTCATTTATTTTGAACAACCATGACTAATCAGATTTTGTAAGGGTGACCAAACGTCCTGTTTTCCCAGGCTTGTCCTGTTTTCTCATCCTGTCCTGGATGTCCAGATTTTCATTTTTTTTTCATTAGACCATTAAATGGAGCGGCATTAGGGCACTCTGCTGCATGTGATCTAATCCATGAGAGGCTGCCATGTGGGCGGTTGGTGTCACACAATTGATGCCACTCAAGAAACCCAATATACTGTACTCTTGTTAGTGTCATATTAAGATATATATATATATAGATATAGATATATATATAGATAGATATAGATATATATATAGATATATATACGCACATACAGTTTTTCAATTAATTAATCATGATTAATCAAGTATATATATATATATATATATATATATATATATATATATATATATATATATATATATATATATATATACGAAGTGAGTGATAAGAATATCCACTTCATGTTTTTCTTTATCTTCCTGTTTATTTACACACACACACATGCATTATAAAGCCGTTTTTGTGATGTTCGACGTGTCCCTGAATGCATCTCGTGTTCTCGTAATGAGAACTGTTGCTCCCAGGCTGAACGGACTCGAGACGTGTGTTAGTTGGATAAACATGCAATGCGATGCAATTGTACTGCTGTTGATGTGTTCAGGTCAGAATGAAGTTATAAAAGAGCATCAGACTTTGCGTGACTGTGTGGGGACGCTCCACTGTGCTTCCGCCCGCCGTCATAACAGAGGCGTGCTTGCTCTGGTGCGCATGCGTTAATTAAAAAAAAAGGTAATTATTAAATAAATTAGTTACCGATATTAACGTGTTATGTAAGTATATATGCAGGTATATATACCTGTATATCAACCCTGGAGCCACTTTCAAATTAACCTAGCATTCGATAAGATTGAACGCCGCCTCAAGCAAAAGTGGCAGGACAATTTCAGAACAATTTGCATCAGATAGCAAAAGTGTTTTGGCTCCTCCACATCGATATACACAAAACAGCAAAATGTACTCTGACAGCACCATTACCATCAGTCACACCTGAAAGCGGGAATGCAGGGACCTCATCATTTGAACATTTTATTTAAATCAATGCATGCAGACCTCACTCATGTGTTCTGCTGATAAGATGCCGGTGAACTATACTGTAAGTGTCAAGATTACATATGTAGATCCACTGCCACAACAGACTGACGGGAAGCGTGACAGACAATTGCTAACACCATTTTCATACTATCACTGTGTATTTATAAAAAATATCTTTTAAACAAGAAGGCCACTGACCGAAACTGCACTCAAGAAATGCACTGTTGTTAGTGTCAAAACATCCAAATCAACTTTGCTGACTGGAACAGAATGCCAATGAAACATACATACATTCAGTACACAAACTGTCACATCAATCATATTTACTGCAACACAGTAAAAATCACATCACTGATGCTGCCAAAAAAATGTAACCTCTAAGATTTATAGGGCACTATGCCTTATACGTTTGATGGACTATGAAACCTTTACATGAAATGCAGTTCAGACCAGCGCAGACTTTATTTAATGATGTATAAGCATATTTTGTTGAATATTGAATTGAATATTCCATATACAAATATGCCAGAAATATACATGCACAAATGGGATCCTGTGGCTGTGAAGTAACAGTGGATATGAGAGCCGGTGGTTTCATCCTGAGCAGTGTGGATCTTCAGCACCTTGCTTGGAGTTACTGAGCAGGTCTTCAGGGTTCGAGACCCCTAAAATACGTGAATGTGTGTGTTCACAAAATTGGGTGAGGTTATGAGTAGGTTAAAGCCCCCAACTAGGTGACTTAGTTGCTGGGATAATAGTAAGAAGGGTTATTGCATTCCGTGTTACAGCGTTTCGTGTTTACAAACGCGCTCCAGTAAATAAATGAAAAATGTAATTTTGGTCCGTAAACACTCGACTCGCTAGAGAAGTAGTTACAGCGCTCGCAGTGGATGAATAAGCGCCGCACGGATGCAGTGTATGCCTCGTCTCGCTCGCTGCGGATGAACACAGTGTGTGCCTCACTCGCAGCTGCACAAAGTGGATAACATCGCTTATTAATTAGGTTTTTGCACTTCATTATGTCTCCCAGGGCCGCACGGTGGATGAGTGGTTAGCATGTTGGCCACACAGTCAGGAGATCAGGAAGACCTGGGTTTGAATCTGCGTGGGTTTTCTCCCACATTCCAAAAACATGAATGTTAGGTTAATTGGCGACATAGGTGTGAATGATTGTTTGTCTATACGTGCCCTGCGATTGGCTGGCTACCAGTCCAGGGTGTACCCCGCCTCCCGCCCGTGACCCTAGTGAGGATAAGCGGCATAGAAAGTCTATGAATGGATTATGTCTCCCAAGGGTAAGGCAGGCTCTTCTGGTGGAAATACACCAAGGAAAAGAAAAACCATCACCACAGAAGTGAAAATGAACATCATAGAAGAAACACCACCAATAAAGATAAAGATTGAATCCTTGAGCATGTTAAAGGATCTGGTTCTATGAAAGGGACAGTGACAACTAAGCAGTGCAGTGGTCTTGTGTTTGGCTTTTATTTTACTTTTTTTGTATTCTTTTTGTATTTTAGACGTGTTCTGTGTACAGTGGCAGTGACTTCAGTTCATTTAAGAATAAGGTTTGACTGACACCAAAACTCGACTTGTTCGTAACCAGAGGATGACCTGTAATAGGAGAAAAGACACACAAGTCCAATGAAAGAGAGAGGAATTATTGGTTTGTAACAGTTACACAAATACTGTACTTTATCCCATTGGAGAAATTCAGGTATTTCTTATAGCTCACACAGTAAGACGTACAATATACGCAATAAAAGAATGAGAATGAAAACAATAAAAGCAAGTTTAATAAACAGGATGCAAGTAGAAATGGCAATGATTGATTTTACTGCTCGTATGTACTGTACTCCTATACAGACTTGATTGCAAAATCGATTAAAAATGCACCGATCTATACGGTGTAACACTTCTTAGCGTCATTAATCCGTCGGACTCTAAACGAAACGTACTCTAACCGAATCAACTTTTTCCATAAGAAATTATGTAAATCCAATTAATCTGTTCCACAAAGCCAAAATGTTAACACAAAACACATTTTTATAGTTTTACAATTATAATAATTTTTAAGGAGGTTGCCAGTGCCAGCATTTTGATCAAGGATGTAAAAACTGCTGAATTCAAGAAATAACTCACGGCAAAACACAAAGTTTTCAATAGAAAATAATGGACATAGAAAAAAACTGTTCTAGGTTCAACCTGTTGTCATCATTAAACCAATTAACTGTACAGTTTTTAAGTAACGTTTTGGCCGGTTAAGCTGTCTGTATTCCTCCCGAGTCAGCTTAGCTGACCAAGGGTTAGTTGGTCATACACACATGACCATTAGTCCAGTGTCTGGAGAGAACAGCTGTCAGCTGATAATAGACTACACTGATGGAGAGGATTGAGGAAAGAGGGGCAGATGACAGTGAAGGAAATGGTAACGACTGATGCTATCAGTCAAGGGGAAGACGAGCATGTGATTGCGTGGACAAAGAAGGGAGGGATTGCTTTGCTGTGTGCACTTCAAAATTACAACAGTTGTGCATTTCCAGTTGTCATTGTACATTTAATTGCTTTTACTAGGGACGTCTGATATTATCGGCCACTAGTGGTGTTACGGTACACTAAAATGTAATTTTGGTTCATTTTTTTTAAGTGCTTGGTTTGGTTAATTTTTGGTACAAAAAAGGCAGACAAAATAGAAAAATAATAATAAAATAAACTGTTGTATTTAAACATTTGTTTAAATATTGTGGTGAATTGTAATTGCACGTGAAGTCCAACCATTTGTTATAAGTGAAATAGCGGACACATGTGATAGCTTGTTGACGAAATTACTTTTAGCTTTTTCATACAGTGCTGGTATAAATTTCTGGCTAAAGTGAGGACGTGGAACAATGTCGGCACACAACTTATATGCCTATATATGTAGAAATCTTTTTTTCTCTGTAAATTTAGTGGGTGCGGCTGGGGCGGACATTACAGTGAACGAGAAAACAATACATCAAAACTGGATTGATGAATTTTTCATAGGTCATTTGTGGCACACCCTCCTACCCCATGCGCATCACTGTGGAGGGGAAGTAAACTGTTTACAGATGGTGTCAATTAAGGTTGAAAAGGTGATCCATGTTCACAGATGGAAGTGATTAATGATACCTAATGATGTTGATGAATGTTTTACTGATGAAGACTTAATGTGTGGCCTGACAGAGATGCTTGTGGTGCTTTATATGCTCATCTATTTAATGCATCAGATCCTGCTCTCGTCAGGGCAGCACATAGCAAGAGCTGCTTCTAATGAGTTTACCTTATTCAGCTACAAGGAAGACACAACATTTCAAACCACCAGTATGATGCAGTGCAGTTCGACACCACTGTAGACAATTAACTTTTCATTTACTCTGACAATGTCTGACCATTATTTTCTTTGTAAAGGCAGACAGCAGACAGGTTTTGTATTGGATCACATTAAACTGTCCAGAGGGTCTTTTGACCAAGCTTCTGAGTGAGTATGAACTCTGAAAGGGTAAAAACATGAACACTTATGGTTAACAGAGAGGAGGTTCCTAAAGGTTTATGAATCGTATGTACCTCAAATATTGCTGCTCATGCTGCTGTAATTGAAGTTCGCACAGAGACCACACAAGGGTTTTTTCCATCGCTGCACGACAGCAGGTTTGAACCAGACATGGGAAAACTATGCCCGGGGGCCATATCTGGTGCCTTAAACCTTTTAAACTTTATTTTTTTGAAACATTTAACGTCGCAGCTGAAGCCGGCAATAGGATTTGCAATGCTATTTTGAAATTACCATAAGTCTCGAACTACAGTAATCCCTCATTTTTCGCAGTTAATTGGTTCCAGACCCGACAGCGATAAGCAAATTAACGCGAAGTAGGATTCAATATTAATAAACTGAATATTTTTGTAGTAAAACATGTTCACGATCTTCTAAATACTTTTAACATTATCTGAGTCATCTAAACATGAAATAACACCCATATAATCACTGTTACATTTGTGTTACCCAAAATAGTACATATAAACAGAGAAACTAATATATAGAGAAGACTCACACATTAGCAGTTCTGTATCGTATTAGCAGTATGTATTGTATTGTAATGGCGGCTTTAAATGTCTCTACACTCGTATTACCCAAGATAGTAGACATAATAACAGTAAATAAACCATAAAACTCCTGCTCGTGTTCACTGGGGGACCTTAGTGCCAGGCGGACAATAAGTGACGTCGGAGGTTCTGAGTTGAGTTTTAGCTTGGATTATGGCCCCCAACAGTAGCCTGTGTTGTTATTATTATGAGCAGTGGCAGACTTAAAAATGTTGGCGAACATAGCCAGGGGCCCTCTTCATATGTTCTTTTAACACAAAAAAGCAGGAAAGGCAGCCTCAAAGGCCCCTATCAATATACAACCTTGCACTAAATGAATAAGGGTGAACAGAATGAGAATAACGTTTCAGATATAAAACCAGTGTATGTCAAAATGCCAGCTATTTATTTCTGAACAAAAACAACCCAGACATCATCACAACAAATGTGTGCATGTGTGTTTCAGAGAGAAAGAGAAAGAGACGGTGTGTATGTATCGAGGGTAAAGATGAACAATAACAACGTAACAAAAGCAAACACTAAACATATATGCCAACAGTCATGACTATACACAGGAGGTGTCAGGAGGAAAGCATGGGAATGGGGAGAAATAAATTGTTTGTAAAGGTGATTTATGTTTGTGTGTGAAACAGGGAGAGTTTGTGTTCAAAGAGAGAGGGTGTCCATGTGTGTGTCAGAAGGGGAGAAATTATTTAGACATGAATATTGTGAATGTTTCTTCTGCGTTGTATTTTTATTTTAGTTCATTTAGTTAGTTCATTTAGCCATTTAGCCACATACTAATTTGCTTAAATGTGCTTTTTTTTTTTTTTTTTTTACTAATAATAGGCCATATTCAACCACAAAACAGAGATGATTTATTCCAAAATTATTTAACAAAAAAAAAAGAGATATCGTGAGGGGCGACTGCATTGAAATTATTACAGAGGTTGGTGGTTTTGCTTTCTAGTGATATACCGGTCATGACCGTAACCGTAGGGACTAGTGATGCGTGATACCACTGATTTCATTTCCCGTTCCATACTGAGTAGAATTCAGGCTGGTATCGGCCATACTGATCTGATACCAGACATTGCAGAGGTCGTCAGGGGAAATAAACGAGACGTTCACTTACTTTCACAAAAGTGAATACACCCCTCATATTTCTGCAAATATTATAGCTATTATTAATATAGCTTTTCATGGGACAGCACTGAAGTTTGAAGCTTGTATAACGGTAAAATTTGCTGTCCTATCAGAATAACTCAACACACAGCAATTTACGTCAAAACCGCTGGCAACAAAAGTGAGTACACCCCTGATGAAAATGTCCAAATAGTGTCCAAAGTTTCAATATTTTGTGTGACTACCATTATCATTAGCATGGAGTTCACTAGAGCTTCACTGCTTGCCTCTGGAATCCTCCATCATGACACTGTGGACCTGGTGGACATTAGAGACTTTGCTCTCCTCCACCTTCCATTTGAGGATGCTCCACAGACGCTCAATAGGGGTTTTAGTTCTGGAGACTTGCTTGGACAGCCCATCACCTTTAGGCAGAGGTTGTTTTGGAGGTCTGGGGGGCTGCACACATTTGGAGTATTTGTTGAGAGTGTAGGGTACGTGCACAGCAGAAAACCTACCAGACTGTCAGAGTACACATTTCCAAGTTCAGGCTCACCTTAGTCTTTTATCCATAGTCCAGGGTAGGCTTGATATTTCATTAGAAATTCTGTGGGCAGCATCTGCAAGACGGTTGAACTAATAAGTAAGTTTTGTTTTGGTGTCACATTTATCATATGCTGTGAATCAGAGTTGTGACATTTGCTAATGATGTTCTGACCCTCTGGATGCAGGTTTAATACTACCACAGGTCTGGGAGTCTTCAATACTGCACCTGTCAAAATAAATAAAGTAGATGACTGCGCATCTCTTATCACATTTTAAGAACTATGTCTCAGTCTGATTTTTCATCTCAGTTGTAGTCCCACCGGCTATAGAGAAGGTTATTATTCTCAGTGCTGGGACACATCACATTTATTTCTTGGGTTCTGGAGACATGCAGCAGCAGATCTGAAGAATGTGATTTGGCACCTGCTTCAGGCAATAAGGCAAATGACAACCAATAAAAAGCTGTGGCAGCTGTTCAGTAGCTGTAAACCTGCGAAAAGCAAGTAAGTCTGATGTGATGCCACACATCTTACAAATGAAGAAACAGGGAAAGCAAGAGAGTAAGGTATCCTCTGAGGCAACGTATTTGGATAAAATGCATAACTAATCATTCATTAGAGGAGCTGGATGACTAATATCTCATTGTAGGACAAATTTGTATTGCAGGAAAATGATTATATCAATGTGGCAAGCCATCCACCTATCATTTTCAAATTGTAGGATACTACTTAAAACATTATTTGATTTTGTTGGTATTAATAACTTAGACAAACAGTAGCCCTTATTCACAAATAGTTCTGAAGATTTTATTTTATTTTTGAAATAAATCCCAATGACACGTGAGAAAAATGTGACGTTCATCAGTGTATCAATGGTGGGGAAGGCCAGCAAGGCCCTCGCTGCTGGCTTAAAACAGTATCAAAAGCACTGACCTACATTCACAACTTAAATTCTAGTGTCTGCTCCATGAAATTGTGTTCATTTATTCCCAACAGTCTATTATCTTTGTTTCGTAGCGTGCTTCCAGTATGCGTATGTTAGATTCTTTTGTCCTATCAGATTTCAGATTCTCTGTGTTGCCATGTCAATGTAAGAGTTAGGACTGCTGGCCCGATGGCGTTTCAACCATTAACAATGGAGCTGTTACTTTAGCCTATCATATTTCAGATTCACCTCACAGGGCCAGCTAGCTGGTGCACAGTAACCTCGGCATTTTTCCATCCTCTGATTGGTTGATGTCTAAAAGCCCAACACTCAAGAGTTACGCAATGTGCTGGAAGGTCTCATCATCTTAATTGATCCTGTCCCAGCACGAAAAAAAGAGATGAAGTCATATGAACAAAAATAAGTGAATTTATATTTATACAGTCATGGAAAAATGATTGGATCAGCCTTGTTTCTTCAGTTTCTTGTCCATTTTAATGCCTGGTACAACTAAAGGTACATTTGTTTGAACAAATATAATGATGACAACACAAAGAGTTTTTTTTTTTTTTGGCAGTACAGTGCTACAGCTATTCATGTAAGAACTTAAGTGTTTTTGGTAATCATCAAAAAAACCGTGGAAGTTGCTAGATATCAGCTCTTAAATGAAACTCTTATGATCTATATTTGCTATTATTATATTTGTCCAAACAAATTTACCTTTAGTTGTACCAGGCATTAAAATGGATCATTAAACTGAAGAAACAAGGGGGGTCTAGTATTGTTTTCCATGGCTGTATTTGAAGATGAAGGGTTAACTGGGTTTGTTGCTTTAGTAACAATGGTATTTGTCCACAACTCTGTAGTGCTACTGAAGGCTCAGTTATGAAATGCACCGCCCGCCACTGCAATGTACAGTCATGGGAAAACTTATTAAACCAGCCTTGTTTCTTCTTGACTACATAAGTTTTAATACATGTATTATTTCATTACATATATGACTTGATGTAATAAAACAGTGTAGCATCCTGCACAGTATCAAGCTGAAGGGCAGGTGAAATAATGATGAGGTGCAGGAAGCCAAAGGAAGAAAAGGTTTGGAGGCCACCAGTGATGTTCTGTGGTGGTACCAAATGTCTGGCTGTCCTGGAGCGCCATCCTTTCGTCGCCTCATTTGTGTACTTTATACAATTTATGGTGGACGTGTTTTGTTTTTACATAATTGAAAGAGTATGTTCTTTGAAAAGGGTTAGTGACATGGCGCTGTGGATCATCCTTGCACACCCACTTGATGGATGATGTAGAGGACAGGGGACACATGCACCAGTCCACATGATGTGCCAGTGACAGACACAAGACATCTTTGTTGATGGAACACATACAGCAACACCATGCAGTCTTACTCGCATAATATTTGAAATACATGTTTAATATAGTCACTGTATTCATGTCTAAAATGTAGCCATTTGCTAAGCCTCTTAGAAATGATTGTACTTTATTTACACTGTACTTGTAACTATGAAGTAGAATACAGTAATTAGTTGTAAGGCAGAATATCCTGATGGTAAGAGAAATGTAAACACAAGATCACATTAACACAAGTACATTCATAAAAGTGGACACACAAAATTTGCCAATAAAACATGTACGTGATGTACACAAACACAAATAGTGACTTTACCTTGTTCCATTTATGCAGGTAATATGAAGTGTTGTGTCTTTACATAGTCATGGTAGTAAGAGTCAACCTTTCAACCTTGCACAGATAAATCAATACTGATTGATTAACCAGTACTCATTATCTAATCGATACTTACGCTTCTACCCGCTTTGCACCGTAATGTTGACATTTTTTTAAGGGCTGGACGGAAGCGTGTAAAGAATGTTGGGGTATGATGGGCCACAAAGGACGGTTTGAATGCCGACTTCTTTTCAATGGAGAAAGAGGACACATTTGTTGGCCGCATTTCGAGGAGCCTTTGCGGGATTTCTAATTTGGACGGGCCTTCGTGCGGCACGATGACGTCATGCAGCCCGCAAATGCAGACTTTTAGGCTGCAGACCAGGGATTTAGACTCAGCCACAGTGTGTTTATGTGTCCGTGTGAGCACAGTCTAAAAACAGCTGTCAAGAAACAACCAGAATTTGAGAAGCGCTTATTAGTTCCTTTGGGAGAAGGCTTTCTATTGGATGACTACATGGTGGCTGAGGACTACGGACCATATAATGAGGAAAAATCAAACAGGCAGGAAATAATTTGTGTGGCTCTGTGTCAGTGGATTTTAAATTATACAATTAGTGTTAACAAAATGATACATACACACCAAAGGGACTTTTTGAAGAATACAAATCCCTCTGTAATGGTGAACATGTTCTATGAACAACACAAATGATTAGGTACTAGTACATTTGTATCCTTCTTTTATGATGTCACAAATAATTATCAGAGTGTGTATTTTTTTGTTTGTTTTGTCGACGGATTGGCCGGAGATACTGCCTACTTGTTTACGAAAAAAGGAACACAGTTGTCCCCCTGCACATCACATTTTTAATAACAAAATTAAGCATTTTCAAATATAAAAAACGCTAAATGAACTAAAATACAAATAAACGGCATTCAAAAGACACATTCGAAGATGTTGATTAAGTGTAGTATTCAACACTGGTCAGTAGGTGTCAGTAATGTTACTGCAATGTTAGGTGAAACGCCCCTGATTTGATCGCCAGAACAACAGGCTTTTTTTGCAGGTTTGAGTTTTCTCACAATAGTCACAATAACATCCAATAAAAACACGGGCTACTTTTGTGGCTGTTACCCACACAAACATTGAATTTTGTCTGCTATATTAGGTATTGCGAGTCTAAAGGTGACTATGGGGGTGTTACGTCATGTCTAGAGGGTTCTAATAATGTTTAAAAGAAGATCATTAACAGGTTTTTTATGCCATAACTATGAAATTACTCCATTTATAAATAAGGAGTCCTACTTTGCAGAAATTCACTTATCATGGACGGGTCCACAACCAATGAACCGCGATAGATGAAGGATTGTTGTATTACAGTTTGTTGTTTTTTCGTAGTAGAAACTGTGGCTTTGTTCTTCGTGACTGAAGCTGTTGAATAGCTGTTTCAGTTAAATTATTGTCCTGCGTTGTTTAGAAACTTTATACAGGGTTTCCGCTACATGTAATTGATCGTGGCACAGCGCCACAACAAAATAAAAGTCGCCACACCTTAAAAATGATTTTTTTTTACTTGAAAACAACGTTAAGTAATATATTGTATGAATGGATATACATGCTATATAGGAACATATACAGTTTATTATTTATGCACATATTGACCACAATTACTTTGAAAACAAATTGAAATATCATAAAAATGTTTCACTGTGCTTTATTTTGCTAAACATGCACCAGAACCGCCAGTCTGCCCTCTTGTGTGACCAGATAGACTTCACTTTGTTTCTTCTTATTAGTCTTTTGACGACAGCTTGTCACAGGCTCAGCTTATCTATGCCAGCGCGTGTTATCGCTCACGTTTCAATCTCATTCCATTTTCTGGCATCTTTGTTTACACATTTTGCCTGGCTCTCACTACCTCTCTCTCTGGCGGCGGCGAGCTAGCTCGTTTTCGTCCCCTGACAAGTGGGAAGTTGGACGCTCGTGGGATTAAAAGATACCTTGTTTTTTTAAAGTGTCACTTAACAATCTTGCTCTCTTGTTATCATAATACTTACGGCTTGTCCACACAACACAATGTTGTGTGTCTACATTGCTCAACATAAACATGTAGTGCGTCCAGCTTTAAGACAGCAACGCTATCACAGGTGTCTCCAACCGGTAGCTCTTATGCTAGCAGTAGCTCACAGCTGAGGTTGAGTGTTTGAGAGATGTGCTTTCTAAATAAAGTGCAATTTAAATGTTGGCAGTCACATAAAACACAAATAACTCACCTCTTTTTTTTTGTCAAAGTAGCTTTAATAGATTGCAATAAATAAATTGGATACTCCTGTGCTAGCATAACCCTGAACTGAATGTATAGTGCTTATATAGGACACATTTCTATAACAAAAATATTGAAATAGTTATTTTGTTAATTGTGTTATTTTGAACTAAAAATATATATTAATTTCCCATGTATTCATATTACTTACTCTAAAACAGGCATCAAATAAAATGTAGGTTTGTGTCAAATAGTACAAATGTTGTACTTTTGTACAAGTCACATTGTACTATTGGACCAAGTAGGTCAGGTAAGAAAAGGAGGCTTGACATTTTAGACTTGACATTTAAGTGCTCTCAGCAACTTTGCCATTAAATGAACAGTTTTGCAACGTTCTCGGTTCATGTTGTTGAAAAAAGTTAAATACGTCACTAAAATTGTTATTTGTCACAAAAAAAAAAAAAAAAAAATGCAGAACACAGTGGTGGCAGTCCGCAAATCACCACCACAGCTTTAAAAAATCCTGACAAATGAAGATATATTTGCCTGAACAGAAACGCAGAACCCGTTTCAAAGTTGTTTTCCCCCTTACCGTCTGCAGTGTTTTGTTGTTATTGAAAATTCAACTTAATTCTGCACCTTTCCAGTAGCCAATGTACCCTCTTTGCAATTTAGTCCCCCAATGGCACCAGAATAGTAAGTTAATTACAACCAGGTTTCCCTTGTGTGCTGCCCAAGGGCTCTGAATGAGTATATGTGTTTGTGTTTATCACTGCTTAGTGGCGATTTCTACTTTTCCACCAGGGAGAAGAATGAGATTTCTGGGTATTATCACCTGTGCTCATGTGTACATACTCCTCATATTGACAGGGTGCTTCCAATGTAAAGTTTTAATAGCAGTGTTCCGTAGTCCTGAGACGCAACTGCTGAGTAAACATCAGTGGCTTATGAAACTGCAAATCTAACATTTTTATTATTATTTTTATGTTATTATTTTGTGATTCACTTTTTTCTATCTATCTATCTATCTATCTATCTATCTATCTATCTATGTATCTATCTATCTATCTATCTATCCATCCATCCATCCATCCATCCATCCATCCATCCATCCATCCATCCATCCATCCACACACATACTATATCTGTTGTGAAGCTAATGGATACAGCATCAGCAAACATTGCATTGTGGGCCTAGCCTGCAGTGTCTGCCTATTTCTTTTTTTTTTACATTCCAGCTACCCGCCTCACCATTAACGGTGTTTTGACAACCCAAGGCGTCCTGCCACCCCGAACACGGTTCAGCAAAGCATCGATTCAAGTACTGTGCGTGGACTGTTATGTCGAGTGTGCTTGCTACCGCAGCAGTTGCTCGCACAGGGGGTAAAACTTTGCACAGAAACACGCCCACAAATGTTGCTCAGATTGAAGTTACAGAGATGTCCGCCATCTCCTGGTGTAAAGTATTAACTATGTTGAAATTTTGCGACTTTGGCGCTTAAAGGGCTATATCGGCTTTCATTATAAAGAAAAAAAACAATGCCGATCATATTGCCGGCCAATATCAGACCGATAATATCGGATATCCCTAATAAATACATACATATATATATATATATATATATATAAACACACACACACACACACACACACATATAAATACATATATAGAGCGAGAGAGTGAAAACTGAAGACATTTAAAAGAACATTTCCTTCTTTAATCTCTAAAGCTGTTACACCTTAACACCACTCTTTTGTGTAACCTCTACTAGTTTCCTGGAAGCACAGACGCTAATGCAATCTGTTGCCACTCAATACATCAATCAATAGAAAAGGTGCAAGTCTGCTTTTCAGTCTTCAGACTCACATCATAGAAGTTTAGTGGACATTTAGGTGGAAATAAGGACGATGGATAAAACATTAAGAAATCAAATAGTTTGTTTCATATTATTATAATTATGCTTTTCTTGGTTTAGATTTGTCTCCACATTTCTTTCTGTTCCTAATTTAATTACTACAGCTACTTTTAATGTGTTAGGTGTTGTGGGGGTGGCGTGGCTAGGTGGTAGAGTGGTTGTCTCCCAACCTGAAGGTTGGACGTTCCATCATCCGTCCTCCTGTGATCTTTTTTTGTCCATTCCCCATGACTGCCTCGCACATTTTGGACAATCATCGTCATTTTGGGCAATCAAATTTGAGTAGCGTTCAAATGTGCATGTCAACTGTCTAACCAATCCTATTCACATCCTTACTTCTTTGTTGACCCTGACAAAGATGTTGACGTGTGATCATCTCTCATTTACCTAGAAATCAAACAACAGTTCCCCCAATGTTCCCCAACCAAAGTGGAACATAAAAGCTTACGAACGACAACCACTTTTTGGTTAAGAGATTTAGGTAAGTACACTAAGCTTAAATATACACTTTATGAATGAAGACTATATTGACAATGGCCTTAATAGACACACAGTATGTGCATATCAGTGTCATATACGAGCATATACAAGTGCACCCCAACCCTTTTTTATTACAGTACAGGTGATTCCTGCAAATTTGCGATTCAGCATTCACGGCTCTTTCTCAAAAAATAGGACATTTTTTCCTCAAAAAACATCATTCCCCGTAAGTCGGTCATAATTTATAAATGCATGACAATGCAAGTAAAATGTACAGCATACGTGTACCACTGTTAGACAGCCCGCCGTTTTATGTCTTTATGCTTCAGTGAAAATGTTTTTTCGTCAGTCATTGATATTTTGCAGCGTAGTTGGGCGCTGTGAGATGCAAAAGTTTGTTTGGCAACAAAAGCATTAGCCTCAACAGTCAATGCGGCCTAAAAAATTGGAGCGAGGTGAAAACAAGTCAATATATTATTGTACATTTGACATTATCATTCATTAGCAATGAGTACCTATGCAATTTACACTTCAAATGTCTTTCATAAATCTGTGAGGCATATTTAGGTCTTAAATATGGATTGTGTCGCGAGTGAACAATGCCAATTGAAGAGAGAGGGGGAGGGTTCTGGAGCGTCAACAGATGTCAACATCAAGCTAGCAGGAGGGGACTGGGGGTAGCAAGCCGTTTTTACGTGTGTATCTATTACTCGTAAAAGTTTTGATTATATTTTTTTCTCATGTGAAGGCTGAGATATAGTGATGTGCAAGACCAATGATTTCATTTTTGATCCGATACGGAGTAAAATTCAGGCTGCCATCGGCGATACCGATCCGATACCGATTCTTCGTCATCGTTCCAACAGACAATTACCTGAAATTAGGAATGAGCGAGTACACCACTATCCGTGTCTGTATCTGTTCACACATCAAAATGATCTGAATCCGCATCTGTACTCGGAATGGGTGGGGTATAGACCGCAAGTGGGCTTGGATTAACCAGAAATGCGCCGGGCTTAAATCGGCACATTATTTTAAGTCTGAAATTGACATTGGCCACTAAGGACGACATGAGTCGCCCGCCAGCCTGTTCTAAAGATAGCTCAAATAGTACCACTTAGTGTACCTGTGAGCTTAATGTAATTTTTTTTCTGGTTGCTATTCTTGTTTAAATCGCACATGTAAACTGGAAATGACAAAATATAAAAAAAAAACACTACAAAAGACCGTTTTAGTAGTGCCCATTCTCTTTCATTCCTTTAAGCTAGCATATGATTAAACATAGCTATCAATTACGACACGAGATGGGCACATGAATGCACTAGGGCAGCCGCGAAGCTTTGCTAGTCGTAACATGGATCTTGTTTTTGATGTTCAACTAACAGTGTGCGTCTATAAATGCGAGTAACCTGGTTATTTGTCATTTGTTCAATGCTAGACGCTGTTTGCACCGTGATATTGTAGGTGTTGTGTGCCTTAAGCATCTAGCCTCCGAGATGGTCACTAACAGCTGAGCAAAGTTAGCCTCGTCAGCATTGCCACCAATTCATTGTATTGTTAGCATGCTATTTCAATGTTTTTAAAAAAAAAATGTCTGGGGAGGGGCGGTCGTTGTGTGTGACTGGCCAGTCACAGAGTGTGAAGAGTGAATACATAATGGAGATTTTCCATCATCATGATTACGGATAATAAGCAGGCTCGTACTCGGCAAAAATGCATTATCCGTAACGAGTATCCGGCTCATCCCTACCTCAAATGACTCAAGTCTTAAAAGTATCAATATTTTGACTTGGGAATCGATTTTAGATCATGAAGAGCTGGTATTGGAAGTATCGATATTTCAGTGTCGATCCACACGTCACTGCTGAGATCATATTTTTTGTGTTTTCCTGGCAGGAATACGGGCACGGTGTGGCAGCATAAAGCCTACTTTGGACATTTACTGTGCCATGTGGGTAAAATGCCTTTCTCAGTCTTTTTGTTCTGTACGCAGAGGGAAAATCACAATAATTTATTGCAACTTTCATTTTCTCCCGCAGCTTTTTTGCAACACCTTCCACAACTTCCATTGCAAAAACCTCAATAAAGGCAACCAAAATCCTGGCGAATATATTGACTGTGCTTTCGAACTTTAGTAGAGATGATACTCTGACACAGGAACAATTTGTGAACTACAAACGCCTTTGTTCATCAGATAAGCTTAGTTGAAAATATGGAAGCGGTAAGGCCATGAAATTCTCATCAAAATAAATGCATTCATTAACTCGGCTGAATGAAAACCTTCACCACCATCCTGTCCTTGTGAGCTCTATATTATATTTTCTATTAGACTGAGGAGCCACTAACTTGAATAATTTCATGAACATTCACATTGTTCAAGGTCGGAAGAGAACCAATGTGTTACATCATGATGAGATAGATCAGGGGTTTCCAAACTTTTTTTCCACCCAGGGCCACATACTGAACTGTGAAAAGTACACAGGCTAATGCTATCACTTAGCGCTAGTATACTTTGTTTGCTGCCTCAATGTCGGTGTAAACTTTTTTTATGACACCCTTTTTTGTTATAAGTAAACACGATGTAGACAACGGAGCTCTTATTTTGAAGGCAGGAAGTGTGTTGTGTGGGGTGAGAAGGTATCTTGACTAAACAGGCTAGCTGTGTACATAAATAAACTTACCTCGTAGAGCAGTAGCTCCCATCTTTTTGCTACGGGCACCTTGAAACCCTCGGCTACATTGGCATGAGACAGTCATTTATTGTTTGACTTCCCTGATTCTGACTGCTTCGAGGAAGTCTAACATAGCAGATCAAGGACAAGGTACTGTTATTGCCGGCTTCTTCTTTGTTTCTCTACCGGCTATTTGTGAAGGAAGCATCAAAACTAGGAATCGAAATTAAAAAATGCAAACGATGCTGGGGGGAATCGCAATGTTAGTCCCGGTTCCTATCGATGCTCGAGACTCGATGCCCAACCAAGCTAGCTCCAAGTGCCTTGAATTTTGCCCTGCTTCCTTAAGTTGGGTGCTTTGTCAGATGCTCATTAATGTAAATGTGCGTACCTTTCAGCTTGCTTCTCTGCTTCAGCATCACCACCTTGTTTTTTGTTGATGAACTTCATGATGATGACGGGGGTGGTGTTATTTATACATTCCTATATTTCTATATTCCTTTTAACTGAGACTGTTGAGGTTTGAGAACAATTAACATGAATGTGTCCTGCTCAGTTTCAAACGTCGCATTGATTTTTAGGAAGGTCTACTATGTGAAAGACTAAGGAGCTTGAATCTGTAACCTTGTCGTGACATGTCGTCACATTCTACCCAACAAAGCTAACCGGCCAGAGTGACATGTCATTTGAAACAAGCAGTGAGATGTACTGAGATGTTCTGATCTTCTACATCATTACAGAGTGTACCTGAATATGACAAATCTATTTAAGACTTTGTTTCATTTTTACTGTGCATTATGCACGGTGGGCTAGTGGTTAGCATGTTGGACTGGAGATCGGGAAGACCTGGGTTTGATTCTTCCTTGGGTATTTCTGTGTGAGTTTGCATGTTCTCCCCGTGCGTGGGTGGGTTTTCTCCGGGTACTCCGGTTTCCTCCCACAATACAAAAACATGCATGTTAGGTTCATTGGTGACTCTAAATTGTCAATAGGTATGAATGTGAGTGTGAATGCTTGTTTGTCTATACAGTATGTGCCCTGTGATTGGCTGGCGACCAGTCCAGGGTGTACCCCGCCTCTCGCCCAAAGTCAGCTGGAATCGGCTCCAGCATGCCCCCGCGACCCTAATGAGGAGAAGCGGCATAGAAAATGGATGGATGCATTATGCAAATATTCTGAAATAGGAACATTTTACAACCACCTATTTCAGGAGACATAAAACTTAACAGTCAGAGGCTCACACACTGAGCAAATTCATTCCGCAGGCAACTGATCCAAGTAACAGATTGGTGTTTTACAAAGAAAATGTGCACATTCTGAAATACAGTGGGGGGAATAATTATTTGATCGCGTGTACATCAACTCCCATACAAAGACATGAACAGCCCTTCATTTTATAGTAGGTTTATTTTAACAGAGAGCGACCTTAAAAAGATAAGATAAAGATAGGCGAGTCAATCACCCTCTCTCTGCAGCGCCATGTAATATCTCAACTCGTGGGGTAAGGATGAGTCCGTGAAAAGTGAGGGATCAGCCCAGAATTACGCAGGAGGAGATGGTTTATGTTCTCAAGGGAGTTGGTAACACACTTGGGTGTAATGTATCGGAGTCCTGCCGTTACCACAGAGTCCCCCTGCTCAAGAACAAACATGTGCAAGCGCGTCTGAAGTTGGCCAATGAACACCTGAATGGTACAGAGAAGGTTTGGGAGAATGTGATATGGTCAGATGATGGACAGCCGTGAAACCTTAAGGATTTGGTGAGTATCAGTCAAGAAGAATCCCTCCTGTGCCAACATTGGTTACCAACTTCAAGAAACATCTGCCAACAAGTGTTTGTCCACCAAGTGTAAAGCACGTTTTGCTTGTGGCTCGAAAATTTATTTCACTCAAATAAAAAATTGGAATCTTTATTTTAATGTTTTTTTTCTGGAAGTTTTGTTGATATTCGCTGTTAAAATGAATGAATCAAAAAACGACTCACCGTGTCTTCGTAAGGGGAGTTAACTAACAAAGTAGCAGGTGAACAACTCATTATTTCCCCCACACAAGGAAACTTCCTGTTGGCATACGAACGGAATCAATATGTCATCTCATGTGTCAGTTGCCGTCAACAGCTTACAGCCACACACACACGAACACCCACACACTATTAACTCTACTACTAGTATATTGTATAATTCTGCTGTGTGTGTCATCATTCTTCCAAATAAAGAAAACACATGTTAATCTTGGTTTTTTTTGCCGTGAAAAATAACATTCAAAGGCATATTCCCGGTGTTAGATGTGTGCTCGAGAGTCGAGAATGCTATGTGTTGAGCTAAAACCCTGAAGTGTCAGCTCGACGCTCCGCACAGCACTTAGGGTTCAGGGTGTAAGGTTTACTAATGTACGCCTGCACAGCCATACTGACTGGCATCCATTTCACTCGAATGTTGAAATATTTACAATGTTTTTACACTTTTCATCACGGAAAGCAGTCTCCGCAAGACAACTGGAGAAAACACTTCGAAAACCCTCCCGCCCGGAAGTTCCCATTGACTATAATGGTTTCTGCAATGTTGTGGTGCAGTGTTGGATTAATTTCTGTGTTTTTTTTGTTTTTTTGTTTTAGATTATGCACGCTTGTTGTGTGGAAGGCTTTTTCTCAAACACACGAGGAGACGCAATAAGCTTGTTCACATTTTCAACAGACGCCATTCACCGCGTCAGATGCTAGGGTACTTCGGCACAATTCGAGGACAACTGTTTTGATGCTGTGACTCAGATAAAGGATGGTTGGGACTGAATGTGTATTACTGGAGAGTGTTTCTACCATCAGCTGACCCGACTATCTTTCCTTGACTGAGACCGGGTGAAGCACTGACGCAGATGGAAATAAAGTAAAAAAGCCACAAGATGTTTAACTGTGGAAAAGCATGCCAAGGTGGCTGTAAGTCAATACACATTTTTTCGACTAATATTCTCTATTACTATTCTATTAATATTCTATCCATTATTCTGTTGTCTTAATGTTTTTAATCTTAGAATAATAGTAAAGGTTTTAATGCCAAATTGCTAGCTAAACAGCAATTGCTGCGAGCTGGTCTTGTATCTGTCCAGGGTGTACCCCGCCTGTCGCCCGGAGTCAGCTGGGATCGGCTCCAGCATGCCCCCGCGACCCTAAAGAGGAGAATCGGTATAGAAAATGGATGGATGAGATCTGTGTTAACTGTGTTAAAGCGTTCACAAACACCACGTCATTTAAAATGTGGTCATTTTTTAATGTAAATTGTTATTTAACAGCGATTGCTGTCACTTGTTTTCTAACCTATCTTGCAGTCGATCTGTCAGTTTCAGTAACTGGTCTCACTGGTCTTGTCGTCCGCAGTGTGCATTAAGCCATCAAAGCCAATCGCCAATCAGTCAAACAACACACAGGTGGTTTGGGTGTTACATCATTCTCATCACAACACAATATCAGTGAATGTTATTATTGTGTTATGTTTGTGACTATGTCACTTTCTTGGCTGTGCTGTGCATTCATGGCCGTTTGTTTGAATGTGGTTGCTGGAGAGGGTTCTCGACGTGCCGTCACAGCCAACATGGTGGCGCTTCAGAAAACTCACTGGGGGGTGTTTGACAATCACAGCTTCATTTCACTCTTATTTTATTGTTGTTTATTGGTGGATGATAGCAGTATGACAAAAACGTTTTAAGTGAGCACTTTCATTGTGTTATTTGTTCAACATTTTTGGTGTCATAACCACTTTAATATGACATGTCGTAAAAGATGTAATTGTACTTTGACGTTTCTGAAAACTGAACTGAACCCCTTTAGATTTTATGAATCACTAAGATATTTACATTCCAGCCAGATTGTTTCATGCAGTTTTGTATGCTGCTGTTAATCAGGATAACAAGGACGCCCTGTTCTGGAAGTCTGATCTAAGTAATTAGATCACATTAAACGTTGTAATTTTAATAAGTATTTGCATCATTGAATGCACCATGAGAGAAAATGAGACAGCGAGATCGGGAGGAGGAAGACTGATTGTCAACAAAATCAGGCTATGTTGGATTCTTAATCGAGTCACATCTCCTATAATGGATCTCAAAGTCCCAAAGCACTAATTAGCTGTTTTGACTGCCTTGTTTCAGTGAAACGCACACAAGCCTCATAAATGTGCATCGTTTATGTCTGGGTGTGGTTAAAGCCTGAAGCTATTCTAAAAATGATACTCTGGCCTACACTTATATTTTATTACAATTATCACAATCTTTAATCTAACGACTGAAGTTATCTAAAAACTGAACATTGTCTAAAGCTTTTTCCCCAAAGAAAGTTAAATCACAGATTAGACCACAGTAACTTTTTGATTTCCTCATTGAGGTCTTTGCATATACTGCTGTACTGAGTGAAAGAGAAAGGTTGAGAACTGACATTTGTAGAACAGTAGTAGAACGGCACAGAACACTCTGGCCACAGGGACTTTGAGCCGACATCAAATGACTTTTCTAACATAAAGCTGACAGGTTGACTATCATTAGCCAGTCAGCACAAGTTCACAAGACAAGAGACAGCTAATGAGGCTTAAGACTGCATTGTAAGTACACATTCAGCTGATTCATGGACACTTTCAGCATAGTTTTGTCATAATTTGTTTGGTTTTACTTCCATAAATCTACTATTTATGGAAGTGGCAAGAAAAGCGTTCAGAAAAAAATATGCAAATTAACTGCCAATGATTTAGGAAAAATCAAACGTGAAGCGACTCGGATCTCCCTGTCCTCCAGTGCGGGCATATTCCAGAACTGTAGCCTACCCGGAGTATCCAGAAGTCCAAGATATTCAGTGCTCAGGGACGTAACCAAAGTAAGGAAGGCTGAAATCCGACAACTACTGAATAAGACACAATCTTGAAACATCAAGATTGGGACAAGAAATACTGATTTTCGAAAGGTTTTATGGACTGATTGAATGAGCGTGACTCTTGATGGACCAGATTGGCGAGGCTCATGGCTGGATCAGTAATGGGCACAAAGCTCCATTGGTATTCAGACACCAGCAAGGTGGAAATGGTTCTCGTATGAGCCGGTATCATTAAAGATGAGCTAGTTGGAGCTTTTCGGTTTGAAGATGGACTTAAAATCAACTCCCGCAACTACTGACACTTTCTTCAAGCAGTGGTACAGAAAAAAAACCTGCATCTTTGAAGAAGACCATGATTATTATGCGTGACAATGCTCCATCACATGCATCAAAGTACTTCACGGCATGGCTTGCCAGTAAAGGCCTTAAGGATGAAAGAATAAAGACATGGCCCCCTTCCTTACGTGACTTAAACCTTATTGATAAATTGTGGGCTCTTCCTAAACGGGATGTTGACCATGAAGGAAAACAGTACACTTCTATAAACACTGTTTGGGAGGCTGTTGTTGCTGATGCATAAATAGTTGATTGTCAGCACATACAAAAATTGACTCTATGAATGGAAAGATTGACGGTGACGGTTATTGTCAAGAAAGGTGGCTATATTGGTCACTGGACCTGAGTAACCCCTTTTGAAATGCTTTTATTTGATATGACTTTCAAACATTCTACAAACATGGAACTCTGTGCTTGAAACAAAGGTATTTTAGTATAACAAAACAAGTGTATCAAAAGTGTATCGCTTCTGATCTCGACAACTGACAGCAATGACATCATAAAAGGGTATATTTGTATCATTCCATACAACGAGATCAAAGATGTGTAAAACAAAATACACAAGGTGATGACGTGTATAGAGCTGCATAATGTGGCACTGGTCAGATTACAGGAATGTAATGAATCCCCCTGAAAGAGTGAAAGCCATGCCATGGAACCACGGATACAAGTGAAGAAAAAATTGGAAACTGTAGTAATGTGAAAAGGGTATGGGTCGATTGAGTGATTTTAGCTGATGATACAAGGAGTTGGGGCCAAATTCTATTGAGGTGATGATGTAGTTCATACTCGATTAACTTTGTATTTTGGAAAATGGGGTGTGACAACTGTACATCACTAAGTATTGATGTCCTTGTCCTTTGAAGGATAAAAAGAGACAGACGGCTAAATTGTCTTCCATAATCAAGTGTGTGTGTGTATGTGTGTGTGTCATTCTGTATGCACGGAATTATTTTTAATTATTCAAGAGGAAACATTTACATTTTAACAGATGGGTATATGTTAAACTGGTCAATGCAGAATGACTTTTTATTTGATCTTGCACTGCCCGATAACAGTAAACAAGTTAATCTAATTTAAACTAGTATGTGTTAAACAAAAAAGTTATCATTTTGTAATTTTAAAGGGATAGTTCGGATTTTTTTTACATGTATGACATCTCCATCAGCAGTGTAGTCCATCAACGGCGGCTCACCCCCCACTTGGTTTCCTAATTCCAGTTCTGGTCGGAGTACATTGATGAAGAACGTAGTTCCAGGTAGTCGTTGAGGTTTCACAAGTAAGGAGTTTGGCTTCTCAAAACAATATGCATTCAAAAGAGTAATACATTTGCATCACAAAAATGCCTACTCGAAAAAATCTGACCTCACAAATTGCTCTGCATTATATTTGTCTCCCGCCGTATCCCTGCACACTGTCACCTCTCCATTCTTGTGTATGTGACAAAGATTATGGGCGGGGAAAACAGGAAGTGACATCAGGGATTCAGAGTTGAGTTTATCTTGGCGTGGGTTGCTTCCACAAGAGTCACCCGTGGTAAGGATTAGTGTGCCTGTTGTGAGAGAATTCAAACCTGCAATAAAAGCCTGTTGTTGTGGCAATCAAGTCTGGTGTTTGTGTGTCTCACCAAACATTACTGACAGCAAGTGACCAGTGTAGAACACTACATATCATCACATCTTTGAATGCGTCTTCTGAATGAGTTTTTTTTGTATTTTACTTCATTTAGCCAATTTTTATGCTTGAAAATGCTTAATTTAGGCAAAAAATCTGTCCATTTTCTATGCTGCTTATCCTCACTTGGGTCGCGCTGCAAAAAATGCATATTTGCCTAAATATACATTTTTTTGCTAATAATCGGCCATAAAACATCATGATTTATTAATTAATAAAGTTTTGAAAAACGGTGATAAAGTGAAGCCGTGAAATTCAAAGGATTACTGTATTCTTCCTATCAATGGTGTCTGCATTGGTTGTTTAGCTACACACCCTAACCGCACATCCAGGAAAACACGTAGAGTCTCATTATATTAAAAAGTTAAAATTATCAAAGTGCAGACGCCAGGCTTTCATGAGACAGACGAAATGTGGTGATACACATCGTAGATGTCTCCATTTACATTTTAGTTCAAGGCTGTCGTCCGGCACTTTTATCTTTTTATCCCCTTGTAAACTGTACAGACAGCCATCTGTTCACTTCTCTCGGAACTAACCAGCTGGATGCAACCTTTTGACTCTGTCATACATTTCCTGGCTGTAGCTTGTCTCATTGGTCCAACACCGACTGGTTTATTGTTAGAAAACACAGGCCATACCTGCTGTAGAGGAAAATAGTATTGGAATCTTGGAGAGAACAGCTGAGCCAAGGATGACTGACAGTGAAATTTAATCACTGGCTTTGGTGTCACTATATAGTGATACATCATGATCTTCCTTAAGTTGCTGAAGAGTTGTACATTATTTGCTTCTTTGAGACTAAAATCAGTCTTGATTGCATTTGAGCTTATATTTAGGTATCTTTATATTTAGGTATTTATTATATTAATTTGGGTGTGTTGTGCAGATGTGGAGTCTGTCATTGTTTTGTTTGAACGTATTGATGCTGAAAAGCACTAGTACTTCTTATACAACACATAAACCACCGCATTATCATACTGATTTGTTTTATCTGGGAGAAAATTGGTTGAAAATCCAACCATGAATTGCAGTCAAATATAATATGCATGAATTTGATATCTAACCTCAGCTCTACTTGAGCAATGTTGTGTTGACTGTCACTTAAAAAAACATTGCCTTTATTGCAGTAATTTGAAAATTTCAAAACCCTGGCTGGAAATTGCATTTTGATTTCAAATGTTATTTTTCTCCAGATAAATCTATACACTTAACATAATTCACTGGTTCTGGTCGGCATGTGTTAAATGCACTGCATGTTCTCATCCATAATACACACACTTTGCATCATTCATGTTTCTCAATATATCTTTACCACATATTCAAAATCAACAGGGTTGTCCTTTGAAATAGAAAAGTAGTCTTTCTAAAATTGAGACCCAGTTAAGAATTGCTTCAGAAGAAACTGGAACCATAGCCATAACTACATTCAGCCTAGGCCAAATTTCAAGTAGATGTTGTTAATGTCAAACTAGAAAGACCGTCTCTAGGAGGAGGAGGAGGTTTGCCCCATCACCTATTGTCTGCTAACAACAATGGCCAAATATCTCTCCCCCAAAGACTGTCTCAGTCAATGGGAAGAGTGGTCACTAAAAAGCTGTTATGGACTGAGGACACACTCTTGGGGTACTCCTGTGTTGATGATGATGATGGTGGAGGAGGTGTGGTTACCCAGCCTAAATTGCCAGGATCTCGGATCCACAGACAAATGATTTTGTCTACCAGCTTGTCAGGGTTGATGCCGTTGAAGGCCAAGCTGAAGTCGACAAACAGCATCCTGACATAGGAGTCAGGGTTTTCCAGGTGGTTCATAGATGTGTGAAGTGTCAGTGAGACGTCGTCTGTCGATCAGTTGGGCCTGTAAGCAAACTGGTATGGATCCAGGGTGGGAGGGATGCAGACTTTGATGTGGGTGGGCGATAGTCTTTCCATACAACAAAACAACACAAATCAAGGTCCTTGTCCTTCAGAAATGTTCCAAACAAATAAAGGAACAGAGTTAACCATCACTACTTTAGAACAAGCTATATTTCAGCCATGCAAATCAGTGCTGATTATATCTGTCACTGGACATCTTCATTCTTCTGGGCTTTGTAAATAGTCAGTGGGGATAATACATTGTCACTGTCTCTCTCTCTCTCTCACACACACACACACACACACACACACACACACACCTACACACACACACACACACACACACACCGAAACCTAAATCTATACCTGCTTCAATCAATCCTTCACAAAGTACTGCTCTGAACCCATCTATCACCTAAGTCCCCTCACCTTACATCTGCGTCGGGGATCACTAGTGGGGCATTGGACTGAGACCTGGTCCCACAGCACGGCCTGTACTTTCCAAGACCTAGTTTCTTCCTGAATCATTTTTTCACATTCTGTTCCAGACACAACCTTCCCTGATCATAGGATTTCAACCCATTAATCTGTTTTATTCTATGCCCACTCCTGAGGCTAAATAAATAATAGATTAATAACAGAATAATATATTTTTTCATTCACTCCCTGACTGCAGCTCATCTATTTAGGATTACCATGTTTACACTCAATTTCTAATAATGAACTAATCTCAGCACCCTTAAAACATCACTGGTGATAGTAGTAATTATGATAGCTTTTATAAAACAGAGTTATAAGAGAACGTGGCATGGCTCAGGAGATAGAGCAGGACGTCCAGTAAATGGAGGGTTCCTGGTTCCCAGTCACTGCTGTTGTTATTTTGCGCGACATAGATGCTTCACTGACAAAGATGCTTTCATAGGACCCGCACAATGCCTGCTCCTCAAGAGGATGGTTCTAATGCAGAGACAACTTTTGCTGTCTTCAAATTTGGTCACATTGTACATGTGACAAAAACACATTTATTTCATTGTTTTCTAACCTTGAGAAACAAAGTGTGAAACAAAAGGAAGCGAGTCCGTGGTAAAAAGCTGATGTTAGTTAGATAGTTAGCTTTCCAACAAGAAAATGAAAAAAAATTGAACAAAGGGGAGGGGGAACACTGATTAGTTGTTACTGGTTCAAATGGTTATCAGAATTGTTTTTGCAAATTGCTGCTGTCCAACGAAAACCCATGTCCGACGTAAAGTATCTTTGATCGCCAATGTATCTGTCTATTTACAGTGTCCATCTGAATTTATACAGCTTATCGGCATATTGATGAATGGGATGCTTTGTTTGGAGGCTATTTGTATAAAATTAACACAAAGGACGATAATTCACACAGGAGAGGCACAGGAAGTAAGATAATGTCTGTAATTCCTCTCAAGATGTACGCAGGCAACACTGTAAACATAAGCCAGCTTTTCATACTTGTCATATGCCAAAGGTTGTGGAAAATTGAAATGATTAGCTCCTAGCAGAACCCCATGAATAACACGCACACTTTTCAGTTAATCTGCTTTTTCCAGTCATCCTGTCTGTGCGAGCCTCTCCTGCAGGCTTATTCAGTCCACCAACACTGAGCACAATAGAGCTTACCCACAGCTGCACTGATAAGGACCTTTTCATGGTTGAAAGAACATTGGTTTCTTTACATCGTCATTGAGCCTCCTGCCATCAAGTAAATAGAACTGTGTGATGACAGAAGAGCTGTATCAATAGACTACTGGAGACTATTATGTCAGATGCCTTTCCAGTCCTATATTCATTTGTGGTGAAGATTCAGCCACATTCTGCTGAGCAAAACTGCTTTTCAGATGGTCACTGCATTTTTTTATACTGCTGATGCAACAATATCAATCACATCGTTTCCTAGATTATCATTTTTTGTGAGAACATATATTCAATACAGAATGTATCATGTGCGGGTGCTGGGGGAGGAGGGCGCAGTGGATGCTGTGACCGAAGGGCCTCATGTTTGGTTATGATGTGTGCTTGCTGTGCTCAGTGATGTTTTAAATGCAGAAGTTGAATTTCTTGCCATCCAACACATGCATAAAACTTGTCTTTTACTCGTATGTTGTACAGTGGATCCCCACATACTTGAAGTTCGGCATTCACAGCCTCGCAAATTCGCAAATATTTGGTCCAAAGAAAAATTCATTTTATTTATTTTTTTTTTTAGAAAATAGGCCATGCTATCCTCAAAAAACACATCTCATTCAAGTAAAAACGCTAAGTTGCGCTGTCCACTGTGCTGGGTTCTGTGTAAAAGGGAGATAAACCTTGCATCTTCTGTTATGCCTTATGTTTTCCCTGTCCTTGCACCGGCTCCCTTGGGGTACTGCTCCTTAGACTGTCAAAAAGTCTGTGTCCTGGTTAAAGACGTTACATTGCCTGTAGGTGTGAATGGTTGTCTTTTTCTATGCAATTTGTGAAGGTGTAGTACTGATCACCTGTGATACTGCACAGCATAAGCAGTATATATTATCTTTACTTAATTATAGCTTAAATTAGACCTATACTAGACATTTCTGCAAATAAACTTTGTGTAGCTGTAAAAAAAACAACTAAAACCACATGACTTCCTCTTTGGACAATGCCGCCCAGTGGCGAAGAGATTTGTGAATCGACAACTTCGTAAGGTTCTTGTCCTCCAGAATGACCCCTTGATTTTGTTACTGCTACTATCAGAGCCGAATTATCTTGGACAAACAACTGAACAACTACTGTATGTCTCCTGAACACTGCTGAAGTCTCATTACATTTTGTCTGAACAACTTGCTTCCTTGGCTGGAGGACTCCTCTGTAATAACTGCTCCAGACAGGTCTACTATTGCACTGATTTGCCTGCCAACCAAATCTGTGAAGTTGATTTCCCCTGCACAGTTCAACACCACTGAAGAGTGTTTGTTAACAACAAACATGTTATTCTACATGTACACACTTAATGCTATACATTATAGAAAGTGTGAAATTAATCACATCAATCAACTGACAGGCCAGTCTGTCAAACTTAAAAACAAATCTAAAGTGGAATCTCTGAGGCTGAATACAGTACGTTCCAGAATGCTGGTGAACCTCAGATACTGTATGTCCATCCATCCATTATATATAGTGCTGGGGTTATGGGTGAGACGGAGCCCATCCTCATCTGTTTGTATTTTTTAACCATTTTGGATAAGGATGTTTTTAAATTAAGACATTCAGGCTAAATCTGCTGCCATCATAAAACTTATTAACTTTGCAGGCAAAGTTTTAAATAACATTTAAACAACTGCCACACAAAAATAAAAGACATCAACAGCTGTATAATAAAACAAATTAAATAAAACTACCTTTTAATTATGCATGATGTCCACATAGCAAGAGCGGGAGGATTGCTGCTTGCATGAGAAATCTCTTTTTTTTAAGCACCGCCAGTTTCACGGTTGACATTCCATTCTTAGATTTATTATTATCATTGACATGATTGTTGCTTGAGATTTATTATACTTTATTATACGGAAATATGTGTTGCATTACACTGCGTTGCAGTAAGTTCCATTTCTGGTGTTGTGGTTATCATTGCTATCATTTGCCATCATAATACCCTTCACCTGGCTGCACAAAAAAGTTTTTTAAAAAAAGCAACATACAATTGTGGACTTAATCTGTTTAGATGCTTATTGAGCTGAAGTCTCTCAAGCTGAACCAGCATTTCATTTGATGTCACGCATGACAGCTGTTTTCTGAAATTTTGTGTGACTTTTTTTTTTCAGACGTTTCTGAATTGCACCACCTTAGGGTGCAGACTCTGCATCGGTCTCTTGTAGTGAAGAGGGCGCTCAGACTGAAGTCAAAGCTCTCAATTTACCAGTCAATCTATGTTCCCATCCTCACCTATGTCATAAGCTTTGTGTAGTGACCGAAACGACAAGATTGCGGCTACAAGTGGCCAAAGTAAGTTTCCTCCGTAGGGTGGCTAGGCTTCCGCTAAGAAATAGGGTGAGAAGGATGGTGATCCGGGAGGATTCACAGTAGAGCCACTGCTCCTCTACATTGAGAAGAGCCAGATGAGGCGGCTCGGGCGCCTGGTCAGGATACCTCCCCGGATGCCTCCCTAAGGAGCTGACCAGGGCACTTCCGACTGGTAGGATGGCTTGAGGAAGACCCAGGACACGTTGGAGTGACTATGTCTCCCAATTGGTCTGGGAATTCCCCAGGATTCCCCGGGAGGTGCTGGATATAGTAGCCAGGTAACGCAAAGTCTGAGCTTCTCTGTTTAGGCTGCTTCCTTCAACCCGACCCTAGATAAGGGGAAGAAGATGGAAAGATAGATGGCCCCTTTAGGGGAATTCAAATATACATTTTGCACTTGCACTTGCACTGTCAATTTAACTAAAACAGAAAATCACTAGTCTCAATAGGACTGTGACAGAAGCAGTTATATAAAGTTATTCTTAGTAGCTTGCCCGTGGGCTGCAACATAAACTTGACAAAACACCTGGGTTTCATTTAAATGACCTCATTAAAATCTAGGGGGCCTCGTACTAAAGTGCCATGCAAACACGGTGAGCTCCAGCAGCAAATAAATGGTCAGTACCCCTGGTCCCATAGTTTTAACTGCCTCTCTCTTGCTAGACCTGCTGTGGATAGCAGCTCCTCAAATTACGCTATAATGCCTTGCACTGAATTAAACTTTAATTGGGCTCATGCAGAGAACACTAACAACAACTCTCTCACACTTTTAACCTCTCACACATACTGTAGATGTGAACTGCTGCCGACTCACTCTAAATCATTTAGTGCCATGTGGATCTGCTGTCAGCCTCAATCTGTAAGCAGGACTGAACTGTGACAGCACTGGAGAGTGATAGGAAAAGTAATTGTCTTTCCCAAGCACCAAGGACAGACTGGCTATTAGATTTACTGGGTCAGGCTGCCAACTAATTACACCAATACATCGGGGATAAATCAATAAATTAATACCATACCATAAACACTACAGAGAGAAGATGCGGTCATTTCCTTGTTCCAGTGATCTGCTCAGCCTAATGTGTTTTTTTCTGTTACTGTTATCTTCCTCTATCATCTTCGTGCTGACTGCCGCCCAGTTAATTTCTGTCAAATGGCATAACACATTAGATCACTAACACATCTTGTAGAAGATTTTGCAATAGATTCCAAAGTTTGGTTTCCTGTTCATTTACATTCAGAGCGCATTTCTACCAGGCAGCATCAGCGTGGCACTGTGCTGCCTGGGAGTATTGTTTTGCTTCCAGACTATATATACAAACATATGGCTACTATGTCTGTTCAGACGTCGTAATAGCCGTGAGACTGGTGTGAAAAGTTCTTTGATTGACATGGAAACCTGTTTACCAAAAATGAGAAACCTTCACTTAAATGGGTCCATTTTGCACTGCTTGATTAAAGCATGGTGTATAAATATGGGAATATTTTCTGCTTCATTATTACTGTATCCTTCCTTAAAATAAATTAAAAAAGCATCTGATTCAGGCAGGAATGTTACACACCAATTCACAACTGCCCATCAGCCCACTGCCCACTGGACTTGTTCATGCATCAGAAGCATTATACGTAGCACCACGCTGTGCGCTCCACGCTGATGCTCACCACCTGATGTTCCTCAATGCATGCCAACTAATCCCCAGTTGTAGGATTTGTTGCCAATCTTGGATGCTTTGGTGTGGAGATTTTGTATTACCGATGTTTGTTATTCTCTGTCTGACTAAGTATAGCTACCTAAAAATCTTTGGGTGATCTTATCACTTGGTGCCATTGTCTCTGTAAATACAGTTGGAAATGTGCATGTGATGCTGTAAGGGCACAGTGATGGAAGACCACATTTTTCTTGTAGTCTGTATTTACAATGTATGCAGTATTTGTGAAGGAAGTGCTGCTGTCAAAAGCATGGAAAAGTACCAGTTGGTATTCACCAGGGGTGTCACGAGACGAGACGATGCACACGATTGGGTCTACGAGGCGAGACATGCTTTTAACAATACTTAACAATACTCAGAAATGTACAATGAAAAAATTGTTTTAAAAATATATGACAAAATATCATAATCTACTAACTTAATTTCTACTACATTACACAGGGATGAGCCGGCTCATCCCTTGTAACGTGTGCTAGCCGGTTGTGTTATTATATTTTATGGTTTTAAAAAATGTTAATTTTGAGCCATTTCCCTTTAATCGTCTTTGATACAATATTCTGTCAAGAATTCATGAATTATGCAGCATCATTTTTGGAAAACATGGTTTTGGACACATATATATTTCACTCTTTGCTGTGATTTATGGTACTTCAAAGGTACAATGCCCTTTTGTCTGCAGTGGAAGATTCTGACTGCAAACAACAGATGTGTGTGCAAAAAGTTGTAAGGGTTGGCGCATGTGTGTTTTGTTTACCATAGTTTATTGTTCAGCTTACTCTTTCCACTGTTTCATGTAATTTGTGTTCCAAATTGGAAGTTAATCAATCACCTTATTGCTGTAAATTATGTCAGTGGCTATTGTGCATCAACACTAAGAGCTTAGAGACAAGCACTGACACATGTCATGACATGTACAGTTACACATTGTATTACTAAGAATTGACATCACTGGGACGATCATGAAGTGTCAGTCCTTGCGTAAAATGGCAGCGTTTGTTTGTCATGTCGCTCTTTAAACTTGTTAAAAAAAAAATGGCTCGTTTGTGTTGATGGGCTCACCTTGCTCATTGTGAATATTGCCACACGGGGGCAAAAAAAAAAGCAAACACTTTTGCTGTGTGTGTACGCTAGCGGCCCTGCCTCTTACCACAGAGACAAAGTGACAGTATCACTGACAAAAGGTCTCATTCTGTTCGTTGTTGTTCGATAAAGCGTCTAGGTGCTGAAACAGTTCTTCCTGCCTGTTTGAAGGTGAGAGACGAGGAAAATGGACACACATGCACATGACAATATATGGAGGTCGGCAAAATTATCGACTTCATTTTCATGTATCATGTGATTAATTAATTTACAGTATTTATTATCACAAGACTTTTTTCTGAAGGATAAAACTTGTGACATCCCTATTACATACTGAACATGTTGAAACTTTTGGAAAAATTCCAAAACCTTTGAGTAGACTCAACTAGTAAAGTACTAAAGTTCTAAAGCAACAGCTTGAATTGTTAAATGAAAAGAGTTATTTGTCTTTATATCCTGAGCCTTGAGCACATTGTAATTTGGAAGCCACCGTAGTAATGAACCAATTCAGTCTTACAGGTATTTCTCTTGCAAAATAGTCTTGCACTTTTAAATCTTTATTTTCTCTTCTGCTGTAGTCTCTAGGTTGCTTAGAATTTACAGGCAATGTCCTCACACTGTCTCGAAATGCCAGCTTTTTCCAGAGTCGCTGCTCTGCATGAACAGCACCGCAAATCAATTGCCATTGTCCAAGTATTTAATATGTTAAACCAGACTCTGTCGCAGATGTCATCACGCATCCAATTATCTGATTGTGGGATTCGGTGACACTGAGTGAATGCAAATATGGTAATATTATGTTCTCAAAAAAATATGTATTATGTTCGCTGAATTCTTTGTGAAAAGCAGAGCCGAATACATGTTGTTATTGTGGTAGTCTTTGTGTAAAGTAGGCTAATGAAACTGTCTCCTTTTCTATTAGCATTTCCACCAATCTAATTGGCACTTTTAATTAATTGCTCGGCTAATATTTTTTTGACGATTTGATGAAATCAGATATAAATTTTCAATTTACCAATCTGATCAATGACATTGTTAGAGATTATACAGTGTAATGGATCAGTGCATTGTCAATCTAATATCTTCACAGAAATGCCTTCGGGACACACACACGCACATGCACATGCCTCCTCCTTTAGGGGATAAATGCACTGGATCTTGCACCGAGTTCTCAGACAAACGTCTTCTAAGTCAACCTGAACAGTCCTGTTATGATCGATTTTTATTTTTTTTGAAAACCTTTTAAATTGTGTGATCATTGACCACTTCTCCAATAGTAACACAGTCCCAAAAATGGGGAAGAAAGGCTAAAGAGAAGAAACGGGCTTTGCAATCAGCTTCAAGCAGCTAGTTTGAATGGAAAAGCAGCGGTATGGAACTATTCTGAGTGAATTAGTAAGCTAAAACACAAGCCATCGGTAATCTTTATCCATGTACTAGTACTGGAATGCCAACTACAGGTGATTGATGTTTCCATCATTGGTACGGTTAAATGCTTTAACCCAATCGGGGCATTGTTTGAGTTAGTCAAGACTCTTTTCTGTGTCCGACAACATCATCTTTCTCATACTCAATTCCTTCATCACAATATGTTGCCTTGCTGTGTCAAATATTGATTATTTTCTACATTTCGAATGGATATTCACATGTTAACAATTTTTTCTTTTGTTTTGGAAAAGAGCACAAAATCTTGAACTCATAATTTTTTCCCAAATGCTGTGAAATACGCCAATGTCATAGATTATCATATGTAGTAGGCCTTATTAAATGGAATAAAGAGCAACAATGGAATGACCAAATGAAAAATGGTCATAGAAAGGGCAGTCTTCTTTCATACTATAGTGCGATGATGTATGGATTGCTGATGTACAAACATAAAGCAATGCTTATGCAGCCAACCTGTATTTTTGTCAGTGTTTTACAGAGTCTTTTGGGATATTTTTACTTCTTTAACTTTCACATATATGAGCAGCAAAACACTCATATATCAAAGCTTCTCAGTAGAGTCACATGTAATCAGCTGGGGGAATCTGGCAGGACAGACACCATAGGGATAAAGTCACTAGAAATAGATAGACTTTATTCAGGGCAGAGAACAGAAAAAGCAAAATGGAGCA